>NC_084746.1:5404154-5559154 GCF_033978785.1 Entelurus aequoreus
TCACCATAGCAACCATTAGTTTCACCTGTTCCACGTTTGGACTCACACACACCTGTCTCACGTTTTCACATTGCCATGTCACGCACCTGTTCACAGTTAGTCACGCACCTGTTTTCACTTATCATGTCACTATATAGGCTTTTCTGTTTCTGTTGTTCGTCCTGGCGACATCACACATTCATGCCATGTCCACAGTTCCTTGTCACGTTAGTTCTTGTTTCATCTCATGCCAAGTAAGTTTTGTTTATTGTTCATAGTTTTGTGCCCACGTGCATGTCTTTTGTTTCATAGTCTAGTTTTCTACTTCCGCCTTTGTGCGCGCTTTTTGTTTTGTCATAGCCAAGTTTGTTACCTCCTCTGTGAGCGCCTTTTGTTTGTACCTTTTGTTTGAGTTAAACGATTAAACATGTCCTCACCTGCACGCCACGTATGGTCCAATTCGTTTGCACCACGGGAGAGTAAACCACGTCAAGGACCAAGTCGTGACAGGAACCGCCAAGTGACCAAGAACCGCCAAGTGACCAAGAACCGCCAAGTGTCCAAGACCAAGACCAACCACGCAAAGTCCAAGACCAAGACCAACCACGCCAAGTCCAAGACCATGACCCACGCTGCCAAGACCAAGACCGCCAAGGCCAAGACCACCCACGCCAAGACAAAGACCCCCCACGCCAAGCTTCGCCGCCTGACGCACCACGCCAAGCTTCGCCGCCTGCCACGACAACGCGCCCACCTCCTCGTCGGCCAAGGATGTGGCCATTCCATGGGCGTCCGCCACGCCAGGTGCGCCGACCTCCTCGTCTGCCACGAATGTGGCCATTCCCAGGTCGCCCACCTCGTCAGGTTCAGCGGCGGTCTACCCGCCGTCGCCACCTGACTCTGCCCCGGTGGATTCGGGGACACCTGGTCTGGCGACCCACCGCCATGTCCCCCTCCCCCCCTCCCATGACTCTTGATCCTGTTTTTTGTTTTTGGCCATCTGGGATCTGTCCGTAAGGGGGGGGTTCTGTCATGTCTGTGTTCATGTTTTTGTTTGGCCATGTGCTGTTTTGTTTTTTGGACACTTCCTTAGTTCCTTGTTTCACTTCCTGGTTTTGTTTGTCACCATAGCAACCATTAGTTTCACCTGTTCCACGTTTGGACTCACACACACCTGTCTCACGTTTTCACATTGCCATGTCACGCACCTGTTCACAGTTAGTCACGCACCTGTTTTCACTTATCATGTCACTATATAGGCTTTTCTGTTTCTGTTGTTCGTCCTGGCGACATCACACATTCATGCCATGTCCACAGTTCCTTGTCACGTTAGTTCTTGTTTCATCTCATGCCAAGTAAGTTTTGTTTATTGTTCATAGTTTTGTGCCCACGTGCATGTCTTTTGTTTCATAGTCTAGTTTTCTACTTCCGCCTTTGTGCGCGCTTTTTGTTTTGTCATAGCCAAGTTTGTTACCTCCTCTGTGAGCGCCTTTTGTTTGTACCTTTTGTTTGAGTTAAACGATTAAACATGTCCTCACCTGCACGCCACGTATGGTCCAATTCGTTTGCACCACGGGAGAGTAAACCACGTCAAGGACCAAGTCGTGACAGCGATATTGCCATATTTTTGCTGAAAGGATTTAATATAGAACGACGACGATAAAGATCCCAACTTTTGGTATCAGACAAAAAAAAGGCTTGCCCCTACCGGAAGTAGCGTGACGTAGTCAGTTGAACATTTCCGCAAAGTTCCCTATTGTTTACAATGATGGCGGCCAGAAGTTAGAGGGGTTCGGACCGAGAAAGCGACGATTTCCCCATTAATTTGAGCGAGGATGAAAGATTTGTGGATGAGGAAAGTTCAAGTGAAGGACTAGTGGGGAGTGGAAGCGATTCAGATAAGGAAGATGCTGTGAGAGGCGGGTGGGACCTGATATTCAGCTGGGAATGACTACAACAGTAAATAAACACAAGACATACTGTGTATATATATACTCTATTAGCCACAACACAACCAGCCCAAAGGACCGTTCACCTAACCCAAGGTTCATAAAGCTTATATATTTACCCAAAGTTACGTACATGACACGCACGTACGGGCAAGCGATCAAATGTTTGGAAGCGCGTGGGCGGGACCTGATATTCAGCTGGGAATGACTACAACAGTAAATAAACACAAGACATATATATACTCTATTAGCCACAACACAACCAGGCTTATATTTAATATGCCACAAATTAATCCCGCATAAAAACACCTACCGGTAGGTGTTTGTTATGCTAGCTCCTAGCTATAGCTAGGAGCTAGCATACTAGCTCCCGTCCATATAACCCGCCAATACAATTCAAACACCTGCACAACACACACAATCACTCAGCCCAAAGGACCGTTCACCTAAACCAAGGTTCATAAAGCTTATATATTTACCCAAAGTTACGTACGTGACACGCACATACGGGCAAGCGATCAAATGTTTGGAAGCGCAGCTGCGTACTCACGGTACCGCGTCTGCGTCTGTGTATCCAAATCAAAGTAATCCTGGTAAGAGTCTGTGTTGTCCCAGTTCTCTACAGGCGTCTGTGTATCGAAGTCAAAGTCCTCCTGGTAAGAGTCTCTGTTGTCCGAGTTCTTCGATCTTGACTGCATCTTTCGGGAATGTAAACAATGAAACACCGGCTGTGTTGTGTTGCTGACTTCCCTCGCAAAATACTCCGCTTCGCACCGACAACTTTCTTCTTTGCTTGCTCAGCTTCTTTCTCCATAATGCAATGAACAAATTGCAAAAGATTCACCAACACAGATGTCCAGAATACTCTGGAATAATGAGATGAAAACAGAGCTAATTTGTATTGGCTTCAATGGGGGAGCCATACCTCTGTTTCACTGGCTACATTACGCGCATACGTCATATCCAAAGGAGTTTTCAACCGGAAGTTTAGCGGGAAATTTAAAATTGCACTTTATGACCGTATTGGCATGTGTTGCAATGTTAAGATTTCATCATTGATATATACACTATCAGACTGCGTGGTCGGTAGTAGTGGCTTTCAGTAGGCCTTTAATTTCAATAGCAGGAGTCTTTCCTGTAAATGTCAGGTTCAAACACTAATGACATCTATTAAACTGACAAAGAAGCAAGGAATTAAACAGAGACATAATTCAATTTAGCTCAATTGAGGAGAAACGTCTGGGCTGTACTATTGCACAGTCTCCCCCCACGATCTGACGAAAGATTGTACGCCTCCTCTTTTATTTGGACTTTCTCTGATTACATGGCAACAGCTGTTTCTAAGGGAGGGGGGTCATAAACAGCCATCGCCTTTGATTACAAACAGTTCAAAGAAAAGGTCGTAAAACAGTTAAAAGAAAAGGTCGCCTGGAGGGGAGTCTGGTCCTGCTTCCTCTCCGCTTTGTAGTTCTCGGGTCAAGACAACATCTTTCTGTTGATTACAATACATCAAAGAAACAGAACACCTTCATGTTGCTTCCCATCCTACACGGTAGAGTTTTACAAGCCTTTTTTGTCTTCTCGCCGGGAACTCAGTGTAACACAGTTTTGTGATGACGTAGATACAATTATTCTGACATGTATCATGAGGCTGCAGCAAAAAAACTATTATGAACAATTGCTGTATAAACATAAAAATAATATAATTGAAACTTCGAATGTGCTTAATACTATGATTAAAAAATCTAGCAAAAAGGATTTTACAGCATATCTGGTAAAAGATGACAACTCTATTGAAAATATGGAAGAAATAGTTGAGGAATTCAATACGTTTTTTGGGAATGTTGGCCCAAATTTGGCAAAAAAATATACATTTTAATATGAATGATGAGGAAAAAGTTAAAGCGTGTATCTGACATTAAAAAATTCAATGTTTCTTGGCGGAGTTTGTGAAAGTGATGTGTTAGAAGTGGTCAGAAAGTTTAAAAACAAAAAATCTGTCGATGGTCAGAATAATTGTATCTAAGTTATCGCAAAACTTTGTGTTACGCTGAGTTCCCGGCGAGAAGACAAAAAAGGCTTGTAAAACTCCACTGTGTAGGATGGGAAGCAACATGAAGGTGTTCTGTTTCTTTGATGTATTGTAATCCACAGAAAGATTTTGTCTTGACCCGAGAACTACAAAGCGGAGAGGAAGCAGGACCAGACTCCCCTCCAGGCGACCTTTTCTTTGAACTGTTTACAACCTTTTCCATGAACTGTTTTGTAATCAAAGGCGATGGCTGTTTACGACCACCCGTCCCTTAGAAACAGCTGTTGCCATGTAATAAGGGAAAGTCCACATAAAAGAGGAGGCGTACAATCTTTCGTCAGATCGTGGTGGGAGACTGTGCAAGAGTACAGCCCAGACATTTCTCCTCAATTGAGTCAAATTTAATTCTGTCTCTGTTTAATTCCTTGCTTCTTGTCTTATTTAATAGATGTCATCAGCGTTTGAACCTGACAGTTAATAAAACAAACATAGACCCAATAATTAAACTTCAAAAGAGGGTCATTAGAATAATACCGAAAGTGTGCTACTATTAACCTCCCAATCCATTATTTATAAGTTCTAATGTGCTAACATTTTCAGATATTGTGTTTTTGAAAACAATGGAAATTATGTTTAGAGTAAAGAATAACAGCCTTCCGGCTTGTATTCTTAGGTTATTTCAATTAAGAGGAGAAAACTCATGTATTGATTTTTGAAATAGGTAAAGTAATATAAAATACAAATGTATTTCAGTTTTAGGAGTTAAATGGTGGAACAAGCTCAGTGATGAGTTGAAAACATGGAGTTCTTTGTTAAGGTTTAAGAAAACCTTGAAAGGTGAAATAATTGAAAATTATAAAATATAGTAACAATTACTTTCATCCCATTGATTTTTTTTAACATTGATGTTCCAGGCAATCTAATATTCAGTGACTGTATAGAATAGGCAAATATAAGCTTTGGCTTCAGACTATTCCTTTTTCCGTCATTCTTTTTGTATGTAACTGTGTATGATTGTTAAATATGTCTAATCTGTACTGTTAAACTGCTCAGACAAACTGGTCGATGGTTGATTATATCAGTGTTTTTCAACCTTTTTTGAGACGAGGCACATTTTTTGCGACAGTAAAAAGTCGTTGTCGCAATTGTTGGATATGACTTTAAAGCATAACCAAGCATGCATCAATATAGCTCTTGTCTCAAAGTAGGTGTACTGTCACCACCTGTCACATCACACCCTGACTTATTCTGACTTTTTTGCTGTTTTCCTGTGTGTAGTGTTTTAGTTCTTGTCTCGCGCTCCTATTTTGGTGGCTTTTTCTCTTTTTTTGGTATTTTCCTGTAGCAGTTTCATGTCTTCCTTTGAGCTATATTTCCCGCATCTACTTTGTTTTAGCAATCAAGAATATTTCGGTTGTTTTTATCCTCCTTTGTGGGGACATTGTTGATTGTCATGTCATGTTTCGGATGTACATTGTGGACGCCGTCTTTGCTCCACAGTAAGTCTTTGCTGTCGTCCAGCATTCTGTTTTCGTTTACTTTGTAGCCAGTTCAGTTTTAGTTTGGTTCTGCATAGCCTTCCTAAGCTTCAATGCCTTTTCTTAGGGGCACTCACCTTTTGTTTAGTTTTGGTTTAAGCATTAGACACCTTTTTACCTGCACGATGCCTACCGCTGTTCCCGACATCTACAAAGCAATTAGCTACCGTCTGCCACCTACTGATATGGAAGAGTATTACACGGTTACTCTGCCGAGCTCTAGACAGCACCGACACTCAACAACAACACATCATTTGCAGACTATAATTACTGGTTTGCAAAACGTATTTTTAACCCAGCCTTCCCGGTAAGGTTTATTCAGGTGTACTGGAGAGGAGGCTACGCCGGATAGTCGAACCTCGGATTCAGGAGGAACAGTGTGGTTTTCGTCCTGTGGACCAGCTCTATACTCTCAGCAGGGTCCTTGAGGGTGCATGGGAGTTTGCCCAACCAGTCTACATGTGCTTTGTGGACTTGGAGAAGGAATTCGACCTTGTACCCCGGGAAGTCCTGTGGGGAGTGCTCAGAGAGTATGGGGTATCGGACTGTCTGATTGTGGCGGTCCGCTCCCTGTACGATCAGTGTCAGAGCTTGGTCCACATTGCCGGCAGTAAGTCGGACACGTTTCCAGTGAGGGTTGGACTCCGCCAAGGCTGCCCTTTGTCACCGATTCTGTTCAGAACTTTTATGGACAGAATTTCTAGGTTCAGTCAGGGCGTTGAGGGGATCCGGTTTAGTGGCTGCAGGATTAGGTCTCTGGTGTTTGCAGATGATGTGGTCCTGATGGCTTCATCTGGCCAAGATCTTCAGCTTTCACTGGATCGGTTCGCAGCCGAGTGTGACGCGACTGGGATGGGAATCAGCACCTCCAAGTCCGAGTCCATGGTTCTCGCCCGGAAAAGGGTGGAGTGCCATCTCCGGGTTGGGGAGGAGCTCTTGCCCCAAGTGAAGGAGTTCAAGTACCTCGGAGTCTTGTTCAAGAGTGGATCGTGAGATCGACAGGTGGATCGGTGCGACGTCTTCAGTAATGCGGACGCTGTATCGATCCGTTGTGGTGAAGAAGGAGCTGAGCCGGAAGGCAAAGCTCTCAATTTACCGGTCGATCTACGTTCCCATCCTCACCTATGGTCATGAGCTTTGGGTTATGACCGAAAGGACAAGATCACGGGTACAAGCGGCCGTTTCCTCCGCCGGGTGGCGGGTCTCTCCCTTAGAGATAGGGTGAGAAGCTCTGCCATCCGGGGGGAGCTCAAAGTAAAGCCGCTGCTCCTCCACATGGAGAGGAGCCATATGAGTTGGTTCGGGCATCTGGTCAGGATGCCACCCGAACGCCTCCCTAGGGAGGTGTTTCGGGCACGTCCGACCTGGCCTGGCAACGCCTCGGGATCCCCCGGGAGGAGCTGGACGAAGTGGCTGGGGAGAGGGAAGTCTGGACTTCCCTGCTTAGGCTGCTGCCCCCGCGACCCGACCTCGGATAAGCGGAAGAAGATGGATGGATGGATTTTTAACCCAAATAGGTGAAATTAGATCATCTCCACAGTGGTTGAAAAACACTGGATTATATGACCGAAATAAACTTATTTCATTCATTCATTCGTTAAAAAAACAAAAACAAACATGCGTTAATAAAATCAGTTACAATCTTTTAATGTACAATTTAAAAAAAAAAAAAACACAAAAAAACCCCTCAACGACTTAGATATTGAACCATAGTGATTAGTAACAACGTGTCAATAAAAGAAAATAGGTTTTCACCATTTTCTGTCAATATCGCTCAAATAACTTTTGTGGGAACAAAATCTAACGAGGCGAGCTCAATCAAATAAGAAAATGACAAAAGGTGGAGTTTGTACAAAAAAAAAAACCCAATTATGTATCTTTATTAACATCAAGGTTTGTTTTTCATCATCGTCATCAACAACAACAACAACAGGTTCTCCTTTTGAAATTGCAGTTGTTTGTCAACAAATAGAAAACAGACGAGTGGAACCCCTACAGCACAAAGCATTCACAAGGTCAAAATCAACATGAACCCCCCCCCCCGCAACTTACTTAGCCCCCCCCCCCTCTTATGGAACTTTCTTAGCCCCCCCCACCCCCCTCTTATGGAACTTGTGGTCATCATGTGTGAAGGGGGGGTAGGGGGGTTGGGGGCTTGGGGGGATGTTGTGCTGCTTTTACTCCCTTGTTGACAATATGGCGGAACAGTAGATACGTTGTCATGACTACGCTGGACGACGGCGTCATTCATGGGAACAATATAGAGAAGCCGTGTATACATCTATGTGTCATTGTACATATATATAATCAATCATATATATATATATAATTATACTTCTATTTCTGTAGAAAATAACATCAGGTGTCAAGTCCAAAGGGGGCGGAGTCTGTCTCTCTCTCTCTCTTTCTCGCTCGCTCGCTCGCTCGCTGTCTCAGCCCCTTCGGGGAGGAATGGTTGATTCTGTACAGGCTGATGGCGAATGGGCGGGGCCCGCTTTGAAAGATATTCCGAGATGTGGGCGGGGCCACAAAAGTGTGGAGCATGAAAGGCCTCGATGCCGTCCGCACGAACACAAAAAGTCGGTGTGCTTTGCTTCTCCCTGTACACGCCCGCCGCTAACTTTGTGCTCTCAAAGTCTTTCCAGCAAATAGTCGAGTGAAAAAAAGGCAGTTTTTTTTTTTTTTTTTTTTGTCTGTTTTTCCTTGGAAATCCCGAGTGTTTAGGACTACAACGCAAAACCCGGAGATTAGAATCTAGGAAAACAACACGTCCGCCGTGCTAAAAAGTACCCGAAACAAACTGGAGGATGATAATATATTCGTAAAAAAAAAAAATTTAAGACACAAGCCGTGGTAAAAAAATAAAGAAGTTAACGCTAAAAGGATAATATTAAAAAGTGGTACTACTGTAAATGGACTGTACACGTCCTCTCTGCTGTGCTTTCAAGCAAAAAAATGAAAAATAAAAGATGGTCGGAGCTCTGGGATGTCGGTTTTGGACCCGCCGGGGTCCTGCGAGCGCCACCCTGGCCTTCCTCTGGTGGGTTTTTTTTCTACTTTGATTTTGGGGCAAAAGGATGGTGGCTGAGAGGGGACACTTGGCACACTCCTGAGAGGGTCCAACCGGGCAGGCGGTTTGTTGCCAGCGGTTACGTTGCATAATGGTCGAAGCTCCCCAGGTACTCCAGAGCGGCTCGGTAGCACAGCTGGTACTGGTCCTGGAAGAGAGAGGGGTGAGGGGCGGAGCTTATTCAGACGCTTTTAAGAGCAGCAGTTTCATGCTTTTGTTCTATTAAACACTGACATAATAAACACTTTTAAACCCCGCGTCTTAACGATGTCAGGTGGTTTAATCAGCCGCCAGCTGTCTATATTACCGTATTTTTCGGAGTATAAGTCGCTCCGGAGTATAAGTCGCACCGGCCGAAAATGCATAATAAAGAAGGAAAAAAACATATATAAGTCGCATTTTTTGGGGAAATGTCTTTGATAAAAGCCAACACCAAGAATAGACATTTGATAGGCAATTTAAAATAAATCAAGAATAGTGAACAACAGGCTGAATAAGTGTACGTTATATGAGGCATAAATAACCAACTGAGAACGTGCCTGTTATGTTAACGTAACATATTATGGTAAGAGTCATTCAAATAACTATAACATATAGAACATGCTATACGTTTACCAAACAATCTGTCACTCCTGATCGCTAAATCCCATGAAATCTTATACGTCTAGTCTCTTACGTGAATGAGATAAATAATATTATTTGATATGTTACGCTAATGTGTTAATCATTTCACACATAAGTCGCTCCTGAGTATAAGTCGCAGCCCCCGGCCAAACTATTAAAAAAAACTGCGACCTATAGTCAGAATAATAATATTGATATATACAGTATATCATCTCAGTAAACTCTCCGTCCATGAAAACCGCGACAGTAACATTTTCGTCCCGAAGAAGTTAAAAAGAAAAGAAATACAATTACATTTTTTTTTGTACAAATATAACGACTTTATCAAACAAGACTGACAACAGCAATGTGGACTTGCGGACGTGTAACACATGCTAACAATCATCATTATAATCATAATAATATTAAAAACAATGATAATCGTGATGATAATAATAATAATTATATATATATATATATATATATATATATATATATATATATATATATATATATATATATATATATATATATTTTTTTTTTTTTAAATTTAATTTTTTATAAATTAAATCAACATAAAAAACACAAGATACACTTACAATTAGTGCACCAACCCAAAAAACCTCCCTCCCCATTCACACTCATTCACACAAAAGGGTTGTTTCTTTCTGTTATGAATATTCTGGTTCCTACATTATATATCAATATATATCAATATATACCAATATATATCAATACAGTCTGAAAAGGGATACAGTCCGTAAAGCACACTACTATTATACTAATCTTTAACAGTTAATTTGACTCATTTTCATTAATTACTAGATTCTATGTAACTGTTTATATTGTTTTACTTTCTTTTTTATTCAAGAAAATGTTTTATATTTATTTATCTATTTTATTTTTATTTTTAAAAAGGACTTTATTTTTAAAAAAAGGACTTATTATAATAATTGTTAATGCTAATGCTAATTATAATATGACAATCATGACCATAATTATCAGGGTAAGAATGATGTGGATGATGATCATAATGAAAATAATAATCATATTAATATGACAATAATGGCAATAATAATCATAATAACAAAAGTAATAATTTGTATCGATAAACATGACAAAACAATAATGATAATTAAGATGATAAATGGCAATAATAGTAATAATATAATATATCAGTATATATTATTTACTGTTTATATAATATGTAAATATTACATATGTTATATTTTATATTGCTACCATGGTACATTTTTAGTCTACTTTATACCTGCATTATCATTTCCATCCTTTGTTACTGAGCTACTGTGTGGAACAATCTACCTTGTGGATCAATAAAGTTTGTCTAAGTCTAATAATAATAATGACGACGATAAGAACAATAGTAATGTTAATGATAAACATGATAACAATAATAATGTTCAAGACAATCATGATAATTATCATCATCATGATAATGAATAGAATAGAATACATACTTAGGTATTTTTTACATGTGAATAATATAAATAGTCTATTATACAGCATTATTCACATGTGAATAATATAAATACAGTCTATTATACAGCATTATTCACAGGTGAATAATATAAATACAGTCTTATACAGCATTATTCACATGTGAATAACATAAATACAGTCTATTATACAACATTATTCACATGTGAATAATATAAATACAGTCTATTATACAACATTATTCACATGTGAATAATATGAATACAGTCTATTATACAGCATTATTCACATGTGAATAACATAAATACAGTCTATTATACAGCATTATTCACATGTGAATAATATAAATACAGTCTATTATACAGCATTATTCACATGTGAATAATATAAATACAGTCTATTATACAGCATTATTCACAGGTGAATAATATAAATACAGTCTTATACAGCATTATTCACATGTGAATAACATAAATACAGTCTATTATACAACATTATTCACATGTGAATAATATAAATACAGTCTATTATACAACATTATTCACATGTGAATAATATGAATACAGTCTATTATACAGCATTATTCACATGTGAATAACATAAATACAGTCTATTATACAACATTATTCACATGTGAATAATATAAATACAGTCTATTATACAGCATTATTCACATGTGAATAACATAAATACAGTCTATTATACAACACTATTCACATGTGAATAATATGAATACAGTCTATTATACAGCATTATTCACATGTGAATAACATAAATACAGTCTATTATACAACATTATTCACATGTGAATAATATAAATACAGTCTATTATACAGCATTATTCACATGTGAATAACATAAATACAGTCTATTATACAACATTATTCACATGTGAATAATATAAATACAGTCTATTATACAGCATTATTCACAAGTGAATAATATAAATACAGTCTATTATACAGCATTATTCACATGTGAATAACATAAATACAGTCTATTATACAACATTAGTCACATGTGAATAATACAAATACAGTCTATTATACAGCATTATTCACATGTGAATAATATAAATACAGTCTATAATACAGCATTATTCACATGTGAATAATATAAATGGTCTATAATACAGCATTATTCACATGTGAATAATATATATAGTCTATAATACAGCATTATTCCCATGTGAATAATGCTGTATAATAGACTGTATTTATATCATTCACGTCTATTATACAGCATTATTCACATGTGAATAATATAAAACGGTATGAAGGACTTCCTGTGTCGTTCCGTGTTGCATATAAGACGGTGATTTAACAACAATAATATTGATGATCGTAATATTGTTATTGATGATCATAACACTAACAATTATAATAATGATGGTGATGAGAATTTTGATAATCATCATAAGTAATGAGGATAATAATGATAATGACAATAATAATGATAATTTGTAATAATGACAATGAAAATGACAAATAATTTAATATTAATAATAGAGTGACGTGCAAAATCGTTATGCCTGAAGCAGTTAGCCCTGCCCACAACTGCTCTGTATTGCTTATAAAGTGTAAGAATAACGGGACACGCCGATAAAAGTTCCATTTAGTAACAAAGTGAATGGAAGGATGTCATAATTTCTCGGCTTCCTTACGTCACACACAGACCCGTCACTCTCTGCAGTTGAGTAAACAAATGCCAGAGCTTTAGCTCCTTGCAAGATATTTTGTAGACCTGCATCTTCCTCACCTCGGTCTGCACCATGGCGGGCCGCTGGGTGCGAAGTGTCTTGACCGTCTGGAAGAGGTCGACCACGCCCTCGTAGCGCATCCTCTCCAGCACGATGCTGAGCGTGATGAAGACTCCGGTGCGGCCCACGCCGGCACTGAGGGGCGCACAGGGAGAACCGCCGGCGTTAGCGCAAACCAAAATGTTTACTATTGTAGCAATATGGTCGTTAAAGTGAAAGATTTGTGTGAGTTCTGATCATTTGTGAGGGCACCAAAGGGACTTGTGTGTGCGGGCGGCGTGCCTACCTGCAGTGTACAGTGATCGGTCCGTCCTGTCCGAACTGCTCCTTGGTTTTGTGCACCTGTCCAATGAAGTCGATGAAGCCCTCTCCGGTTTTTGGCACTCCCTGTTCGGGCCAGTCGGTGAACTGGAACTGGCGGATGGTTCTGGACTGGCCGTCCTGGAAAGAAGGCGGGACCGGATGAAGGGAAAACTGGCGAGGCGTTCGAAAAAGCCACAAATGGACAAAGACTGACCCTGGCGTCCGTGACCTTGAACTCTCTCAGGATGTACTGAGGCATGTTGTACTCGGCCATGGGGTCCACCACAAAGTACTGGTACCTGGCGGAGCGCTCGGCCGGCCAGTACTGGTGACACTTCTCCTGCAACACACCAACGCAACGTCTTTACAGTCAGATCTGGACACGCGTGGGTGTAGACCACCACCATGCATCTTTGTTAGAATAATCATGTATATATCAGTGTTTCCCATAAACTGCCAAGATACCTGTGGCGGTGGGGGCGTGGTCACCATGACATCATCGAGTAACTTGCATAATTTACTACAATGATTTGATTTTCTCTAAAAAGGCTAAAAAAATGTATACTTACTAATTAATAACAGTTTTGTTTTAAACATCCATCCATTCATCCATTTTACAATATAATTACAACACTTTAAGTACATATTTATATACAGATTTGAACAATAAGTTATTCACTGAAATATATTTATTAATTGTGGTTCTTACTAAAAATATATCTTATAAAATATAAAAGCTAAAATGTCTCAAAGCTCTGCCCCTTTAATTAGTGCATACTAAATAATGTAACTTTAGCCTACTACTACAACCATATTATTTACCAGCAACATAAAGTGAAACAGAGGCAGAGGTGTCCTGCCACAGTCAGTAACAAATAAACAGAAAACAGTAGTGGTGGTAGATAGATTCAGAGCTTCATCAAACATCTGATCCACTGAACAAAGAGCTCCAAAAATCTTGAACTTTAGACTGCCATCAGTTTTACTCCCTACACTTAACCATGTGTTTCCTACTGCCTGCAGACTTTGCACCCTTTGTTATATACACATGTTGTGTTTCTAATATAAATACATTTAATAAAGTCAAATACAAATAAGGCAACAAGAGAAGTATCCTACACTTCTCTTTTGTAAAGTAAATCTGAACAGCCGATATGGGCATCTACATCAACTATATGATTTGCCTGAGAAGCTGGAGAGGACACACAAAAAAAAAAAAAAAAAAAAAAAAAAATTTTTTTAATTTGTGGCGGACGTAATTCTTTCGTGGCGGGCCGCCACAAATAAATGAATGTGTGGGAAACCCTGTATATTATCACACAACTTTATGCTTAAGGGTCGTTGCTATAGTTATTATCTGTATTTTTCTATCTGTGCAAAGCTAGCAATCCAAAAGATTGCCAGCCGTCTCGTATCAGTGTCTGTGTCCAGACTCGGCCTGCTGTCTGCCAAGGCCGAACGTGACGCAGACGGAGCAGAGACGAGGCGATATCACCAGCGTCAACACATTTGCATTTCTTGTACAGTCATTGTTAGAATAATTGTTTCTAAATTACCACAAAAACTTTGTGTTACATTGTGTTCCTGACAAGAAGACAAAAGGCTGTCTTTCGAAACCTACCAAGATTAAGGATCGTAAAACTCCACTGTGTAGGGGGGGGGGGGGGGGGGGGGGGCAAGATGGTGTTCCTGTGTGCTCTCATGTATGGTAATCAACAGAAGGATGTTGTTCTGGCCTAAGGACTTCAAAGCGGACAGAAGGCAGGATCTGCCCAATTTCCAGACGAACTCTTTTTGAAGTATTTTACGATCTCTTTTTGAACTATTTTATGGACCTCTTTTTGAACTATTTTACGACCTCATTTTTTGAACTGTTCGGTAACCCAAGGCAACGCTGTTTATGACCCACTTCCCTCTGGAAGCAGCTGTGGTCAAGGTGGGGGGTGGGGGGGGTGGGGGGGGGGGGGGGGAAGAAAGTCAAATAAAGAAGGAGTGCAATCTTTGGGCAGAGCGTGCTGGAGATTGTAGAAGGATACAATGTCCGGGCGACTCTTCCTCAATATATTGAGTCCAAATTGAATTCTGTCTCTGTTTAATTCTTTGCCTCTTGTCTTGTTTAATAAACGTCATCAGTGTTTGAACCTGACAATCATATATTGTGTCTAACTGGAGTTGTCGAGATTACCGCCTTCCCTCAGCGACAGCTTCAGTGATGTAACCAGGGACCTCCCAAATAAATAGTGGGAAGCACACGGGCTGGACTTTTAGAACGTAGTTTGGCTCTGTAACTAGAGTACAGCCCAAAACACGTGTCTCCTCATTTAGCCAAATTGAACTCTGTCTCTGCATGATTCCTTGCTTCTCGTCTGTTTAATAAATGTCATCAGTGTTTTTGAACCTGACAATTGTGGAAGGATGCATATATGTTTAAGAGTTCTTTCTATTTACATAGCCATGTTTAGAGTAGCTAGTACTTTTCCTTTTTGTCTTTTACCAGTCTCTCTTTGTCTTCAGATTGTCTCTTTAGTGTCTTACATTGGAATGTGAAGACAATCCCCACGTCTCTCTCCTTATCAGTGTTGAGAGGGGGGAGATGGGGGCTTTCTTTGTGTGAAAAGAGTGGGCTTTTGTGTGTGTGACAATCATTGGTACTTTAACTTTAACTTAACTTAACTTTTCCATTGGAATGCCAGATCAACTAGAGCAGCCGATATGAAGGTATTGGTTAAGCTGATCTCCTAAAGCTTTGGTATAAACTTGAAAATATTCCAATTCTGTCTTGATGGTCCTTCTTACTCAGCATACTGTAAATGTCATCGAAAGAACTTGGGATTGACCAGTAACTTAGATTCCCTGGGAGGAAGAACTGGTCAGACGCAACACAATCTTAAGCAGGCCTATGCAACTGCCGGCCACATCCGGCTTTAATCGCCCAAACGCGCTTGATAAAACCATTCAAACTCGGGTTGCTCATGCATGCAGTACTCCCAGCACCCCGCAGGGGGCACCACCGAAGCGTATGCTTTACAATAAGGCAGCAGTGGGGTGAGTAGAAGAAGACTACTCACTCCAAACAAAAATGGCACTATCGACCCTGATTAAAATCTAAATAAATTGGGAAAATTGGACTTTTAACAGCACCTGGACAACAAAGTATGAACGTTGTCAGACTTTTTAAGAGACAGACGCTGTTTCAGACCAGCAGAAACGGTAGAAATCAACACACTTCATCACGAAACTTTGTAAGTAGTGTTAGAATAATTATGTATGTATTATCACACTAACGTTAGTATGCTTAAAGTCCGTTGCTTTAGTTATTTAGCTATTGTGCTCAAGTTGGACTTTTCTAATGTGTGCAAGGACAAAGACTTCTTGTCTGAGGGGTGGCCTCAGCCGTAGATGTTATCTTTGTTTTAGCCCGCTAACAGCCAAGGACTTCAACGACCTCAACGAAGATAAGATGACAGCACGCAGACGAAGCAGAGACTTCAAGGACCTCAACGAAGATAAGATGACAACACGCAGACAAAGCGGGGACAAGGCGAAATCACAAGGCCCCCAGCACATTCTGTCACGTACTGTGCGTCCTGGACCTGCTTTGCATAATATATGTCACCACTCCTTTTAGAGGCGGCCTCAGTGATGTTGACTATGGAACTCTGAATAAAAAGAGGGACGCGGGAGCTGAACCTTAGAGCGTAGGGCGAGGCTGTGACTAAGTGTGCAGCTCCATGCGTTCTCCTCATGAGCTAAATTGAACTCTGTCTCTGCATGATTCCTTGCTTCTTGTCTGATTAATAGATGTCATCAGTGTTTGAAGCTGACAAATAGATATTGTTCATAAGATAGTTTGTTTGTTTTGTACTGAAATGGATGACTTTGTGATGTCTTTTGTATTCGAGGTCGTGTTGTTTATTGGCTGATAGAAGCTTGTTTAATACATGTAGTGCTGAATTTGACCAGTAGAGGGCGATAACAGTACGTGGTTTAATTGTGTTGAGCCACATCCATTGTGTGTTTGCTGTGATTGTTTAATTTCTCTAGGCGTAAACATCTGTAGTTTATTGTGTTTGAGTTTATTTGGAACATGCAAGCATACAACATCACAATTTCCAGTTTGTGTTTTCAACATGTTCCAAAAGGAGTAGGAAGAAGCCGAGCTTATTTAATCCTACACCCTTTTCCTTTACATAACAGTCGCTCAAACTTTTGTTCACTTCCTGTTCTCAATTTATTCACAATATACTCCGTAAGTAATCACAATAAAAATAAATAAATAATACTCGGTGAGATGAGTACGATTATTTTGAAAATGAATGGATGGATGAAATACATTCAGAATGTTTATCATGGTTCTTCTTCTTTGTACTTTGTAAACACTTTAAGTTTGAAGAGTTTCTTGAAGTGGATCATATTTAATCCAGTCCATAATTTAATTCCACATACTGATATACTGAAGGTCTTAAGTGTTGTACGTGCGTACAAATGTTTTAAATTACATTTTTCTCTAAGGTTATATTTCTCCCATTGTGTGAATGTATTAACACTAACACCTTCTATTTTATTTATGTAAAATACACTATGTACATTTTTTATCTAAAATACACAACGGAAGTTATTCTTTTGTAATGTTTATTTTACGTTTCCATTTTCAGTCTTACAAACCTGAATGAAGGACAAAGTGTTAAGGAACCAGAACCGAGGAAGGAAAATAATTAAAAAAGAAGGAACATCAATCCTCAACAAAACTTCTGGAGCTTCGGTTTCTTTATGCTGTTAACTATCTGTCTAGCTGCACGTGCTGGAAAGGAGTAGCAAAGGCAGAATAATGAATTTATTGACAGCGCAGTGTTTACTTTTCAGTTAAGTAAACGCAGAATCAAATAAATATAACCTGCGGAGGTGCTTTCTGATGAAAAGTCCACATTTCGAGCAATTGGGCTCTTGAAACTGCGGCCTTCTTCATTATGTAGTTGAATAGCCCAATAGAAAACATATTATTATTATTATTATTATTATTATGTAATCCTTGCCTTGGTTTGTCTGTTAGCAAAATAAGTCAAAAAGTTATGGGTGGATTTTCATCAAACTTTCAGGAAATGTCATACACGGGATAAGAAACAAGTGATTACATTTTGGGGCTGATCCGGATCGTCGTCAGGATTCAGCACTTGGGTTTCACTATTGTAACCTAATATTAATAGCAACCTCTAGTTGCTATTATGTGACGTTTTTGTGTGTTTCTTACCCGTCCCATCTCTCTGAGCTTGGTGAGCATGACCACGATGGTAGAGTTGTGCTCCCACAACATTCTCCAGAAGTCCTCGGTGGTCTCGGACAGCGGGCCCTGCGTGGCCAGATAGGCCTTCTGCTGTCTGCACACACCAAAAACAGCATGGATTCATTATTGTGTAACTAAGCTGTTGCACATGCATTAACATACAAAAGCCATTCATTCAAAGTATCATTTTGGCAGAAATGTTTTGGGCACGGAACCATATTTGCCATATTTACATGACTTTATTGTGTGCCATCGTGTGTCCACAAAACAAAACAAAAACAATGTTCCGAAAGTTCTGTGTAGAACTGCCAAATGTTGAACAATACATGTCAACCCTCCTGTTTTCCCCCGGGACCTTCACCATTTTTTTGTGTACACTGCAAAAAGTGAAATCTAAGTAAGATGAAATATCTCAAATAAGGGTGATATTTGCTTATTTTCTGTCTGATAAGATAATTCTTCTCACTAAGCAGATTTTATGTTAGAGTGTTTTACTTGTTTTAAGGGTTTTGGTCCTAAATGATCTCAGTAAGATATTACAGCTTGTTGCTGAGATTTGATGACCTACCGTATTTCCTTGAATAGCCGCCGTGGCGCTAATTAATTTAAAACCTCTTCTCACTCCTGCGCTTACCAAAAGCATGCAGGATGGGCAAGCATGCGCTAATTATTTTAAAACCTCTTCTCACTCCGGCGCTTAACTTATCATGAAAAGCACATTTAATAAAAAAAAAGTTATTATGGTCTTACCTTTACTTATAAATTATGTCCATGTGCAGCTGCTTCTGATCAAAGGCAGTCTTCCTTATCTTTCTTCAGTTTTAAAAGTCTCCGGAGATCTTCCTTTAATTATTACCTCCTGCTTCGATTGAAAGTCCAGTTTAGAAAACTGTTTTATTTTAGATATGTAATCCTCCATGTTAAAAGTGCAAGCAAACGATCGCTGCTCACGCTTGCTGCTTGCTGTCTTCTTCTGCAGCACCGGTCTTCTGCAGTACTGGTAGTCGCAAGAAGGATCACTAGCGCCCTCTACCACCAGGAGGCGGGAGTCATTTAATAACTCATATTTGACCCGGCGGAAGTGCCAAGCATGCGCTAATTATTTTGCGAAACGAGTTTGACCCGGCTGTAATTCTAGGCAGGCGAATACTATATTCCCGGCGGCAATTCAAGGAAATACGGTATATTGAGTAAAACATGCTTGAAACTAGAATATCAACTGTTGCAAAGCTGTGTCATCAACACTCACAAGTAGAAAACTACTTTTTTAAAGTAATCATTTCTTACTTCAAGCATGAAAAAAAAATCATGACTTTGACACAACACAACAGATAATTTTGCTTAGTTCAAATAAAACACCCCTCATTTTTGTATTTTTTTTCTTGTTTTTGAACACTGACTTTTTGCAGTGAAAAGTATTCATCCAAAAAAGTGTTTTTTTTTGTTAATTTTTTTATTTTTTATTTTTATTTTTTAAATTATTATTAAATCAACATAAAAAAACACAATATAAATATATAACAGTGTTTCTATATTTACTTGCATGACAAAATATTTCTGCATGGAGCGTTTAGGGGGCCACTTTTCCATAATATTCTTATTTTGTATATTCCGGACAACCAGTGTCCTCTACAGTAGACATTTATTTTGTCAAAGTTACAGAGGTTATTTAGAGACTTTTGCAAAAAAAAGCTAGTCAAAGATCATCTATATGACAGCACTCTCGTATTTTTAAGAATCTGCTGCAAAAATGTGAGTCTCTGACATGTTTTTTTTAAACTGAACCCGCCAGTTGAATAGCCCACGTAATGAAATAGAGTGGACCTAAAATGGAACCTTGAGGAACACCACTAGTACAACTAAATAAGTTGAACAAAGGACTACACTGCAAAAAGTCAGTGTTGAAAAAAAAGAAAAAAAAAAATACAAAAATGAGGGGTATTTTATTTGAACTAAACAAAATTATCTGCCAATAGAACAAGAAAATTCGGCTTGTCAAGACTTTCCAAAACAAGTAAAATTAGCTAACCTCAATGAACCCAAAAATACCTTAAAATAAGTAAATTCTCACTAATAACAAGTGCACTTTTCTTGGTAGGAAAAAAAAAAGAGACCTTTTTGCTCAATATGTTCAAAAATATTCTTAAATGAAGTAAATGCTAGTGCCATTATCTTGACATAATGATATGCGCTTGGCATTACATTTCTTGAAACCAGCAAACTTATACTAAAAACTAATTTATTGTTCTTAATGGAAAGGCAACAAGGCAACCGCTTGTTACTCTCGGGGTCTCCTAGCCGTATGGTCTAAAAATGCATTTTTCCATGGATAACATGACATCATCGCGCCAAGTGCGTGCTCTTTCAGTCAATTAGTGCGTATATATACAGCCCGGCCCCCGGCCAAAACATTTTTAATTGTAATTTTGAAGAATTTATCTGAATGTGCATGAACTATTTCTGTTCAAAATTGTTAGAAATGTAACATGTTAAATGTTTAAATATTAACTGTCAGTTTACTGTACTGTGCCAACTGTACTACTATATGAGTACGTGTTTTCTATTGTTTCAATGAAAATAAAACAGCAAAGTCCATTTGGCTGTCATCTGTTTTAATTATGAGACACAATTGTGTCAAAGTCATGATTTTTTTAATTTCATGCTTGAAATAAGAAATTATTACTTTAAAAAAGTAGTTTTCTACTTGTGAGTGTTGATGACACAGCTTTGCAACAGTTGATATTCTAGTTTCAAGCATGTTTTACTCAATATAGCTCATTAAATCTCAGCAACAAGCTGTAATATCTTACTGAGATCATTTAGGAGCAAAACCCTTAAAACAAGTAAAACACTCTAACATCAAATCTGCTTAGTGAGAAGAATTATCTTATCAGACAGAAAATAAGCAAATACCACCCTTATTTGAGATATTTCATCTTACTTAGATTTCACCTTTTGCACACATAAGATGAGCTCATGATGCATACAAGTGGAAACAGCAGGTGGCAGCAGCGCTCTTGTCAGGAGAGAAGATGCTGCTGCTTCTCACATGTCTGATGCACATGCATGCAGGGTGTGTGTGTGTGTGTGTGTGTGTGTGTGTGTGTGTGTGTGTGTGTGTGTGTGTGTGTTGTACGTGCAGACACAACACGGCAATACACACGGAACAACTAATGAAGGCGCTGTGGAACCAGGAGATTAGAACATCCTGAGGGCCTTTTTCTGCCTGCCACAAATAAATACAGGAGGAGAGGAGAAAGCATGGAAGAGGAGGAGGTGAAAAGTGTAAGCGCTGAAAGAGAGGAGGGAAGAGATTAGAGGAGAAGAGAGGGTGCAGAGAACAGGGAAGGCAAAGAGAAGGAATGAAGAGGAGATGAAAAAAGAGCAGAGAAAGGTGAAAAGATGATGAGAAGGATGGAGGGAGAGATGAAAGGACTTGAAGGAAAGAGGAGCACAGAGGGGGAGGAGAGGAAAGAAAGAGCAGAGGAGGCGATGAGAGGAGGAGGAGGAGATGAAGGGGAGGAAGAAAGAAGAGAGGATGAAAGGAGATGACAGCAAAGAAGGGAGGAGAGAAGAAAAAAGAGGGGAATGCTTCAAGAGCAAAATGAAAATCTTGACAAATTTAGGATGCTGCTTAAGACCAGCGAGGACTCAAGAGGAAGAGGACAGAAAACATTTGAGATGAATGCACTGCAAAAAGTCAGTGTTCAAAAACAAGGGAAAAAAATACAAAAATGAGGGGTATTTTATTTGAACTAAGCAAAATTATCTGCCAATAGAACAAGAACATTTGGCTTGTCAAGACTTTCCAAAACAAGTAAAACTAGCTAACCTCAATGAACCCAAAAAACACCTTAAAATAAGTATATTCTCACTAATAACAACTGTACTACTATATGAGGACGTGTTTTCTATTGTTTCATTGAAAATAAAACATTAAAAGTAGTTTCATATTTGTGAGTGTTGATGACACAGCTTTGCAACAGTTGATATTCTAGTTTCAAGCATGTTTTACTCAATATAGCTCATCAAATCTCAGCAACAAGCTGTAATATCTCACTGAGATCATTTAGGACCAAAACCCTTAAAACAAGTAAAACACTCTAACATCAAATCTGCTTAGTGAGAAGAATTATCTTATCAGACAGAAAATAAGCAAATATCACCCTTATTTGACATACCGTATTTCCTTGAATAGCCGCAGGGGCGCTAATTAATTTAAAACCTCTTCTCACCCCTGCGTTTACCAAAAGCAGGCGAGATTGCCATGCATGCGGTAATTATTTTAAAACCTCTTCTCACCCCGGCGCTTACCTTATCATGAAAAGCACATTTAATAAAAGAAAACGTTATTATAGTCTTACCTTTAGGTATAAATGAGTCCATGCCAGCTCCTTTTGAAGAAAAGCATCGATATAGAAGTCTTCCTTCAGTTTCAGTTTTACTCTCTCTCTCTCTCTCTCTCTCTCTCTCTCTCTCTCTCTCTCTCTCTCTCTCTCTCTCTCTATGTCCACTACTTGATGTCCATATCCTCCCCCCCCCCCTCCACACCCCTGATTGTAAATAATGTAAATAATTCAATGTGATTATCTTGTGTGATGACTGTATTATGATGATAGTATATATGATAGTATATATCTGTATCATGAATCAATTTAAGTGGACCCCGACTTAAACAAGTTGAAAAACTTATTCGGGTGTTACCATTTAGTGGTCAATTGTACGGAATATGTACTTCACTGTGCAACCTACTAATAAAAGTCTCAATCAATCAATCAATCAATTTAAAAGTCTCTCTGTCTCGATGGAGATCTTCCTTTTAAGTATTACCTCCTGCTTCGATTGAAAGTCCAGTTTAGAAAACTGTTTTATTTTAGATATGTAATCCTCCGTGGTAAAATAAATGGCTGCGCACTCTTGCTGCTGTTGTCTTCTTCTGCAGCACAGGTCTTCTGCAGTACCAGCAGTCGCAAGAAGGATCACTAGCGCCCTCTACCACCAGGATGCGGGAGTCATTTAATGACTCATGTTTGACCCGGCGGAAGTGCCAAGCATGCGCTAATTATTTTGCGAAACGAGTTTGACCCGGCTGTAATTCTAGGCATGCGAATACCATATTCCCGGCGGCAATTGAAGGAAATACGGTATTTCATCTTACTTAGATTTCACTTTTTGCAGTGTGGAAGGAGAAAAAGAGCAGGATAAACGTCTCACTAGAAAAATGTTTTTCTGGAATTTGCTAGAACAATGTCACACAATCCCTCCAGGAAATTCACGATGTTGCGATCGCGCCAATTCACACAAATTCATGAAACAATATATCAACCTACCTAAACTTAAGACCTACTTCCTGTTCTTGTCTACTAGCGCTAAGCCTTCTGGGTAATGTAGTATGTAAACATTTACCTCCTATTTTACATGTAGTTATATTTTTATTAGAGATGTCCGATAATATCGGACTGCCGATTTTATCGGCCGATAAATGCTTTAAAATGTAGTATTGGAAATTATCGGTATCAGTATCAAAAAGTAAAATGTATGACTTCTTAAACCGCCGCTGTGTACACGGACGTAGGGAGAAGTACAGAGCGCCAATAAACCTTAAAGGCACTGCCTTTGCGTGCCGGCCCAATCACATAATATCTACGGCTTTTCACACACACACAAGTGAATGCAAGGCATACTTGGTCAACAGCCATACAGGTCACACTGAGGGTGACCGTATAAACAACATTAACACTGTTACAAATATGCGCCACACTGTGAACCCACACCAAACAAGAATGACGAACATCTGCACCGTAACACAACAGAACAAATACCCAGAACCCCTTGCAGCACTAACTCGTCCAGGACGCTACAATATACACCTCCCGCTACCCCCTAAACCTCAAACCCGCCCACCTCAACCTCCTCATGCTCTCTCAGGGAGAGCATGTCCCAAATTCCAAGCTGCTGTTTTGAGGCATGTTAAAAAAAAAAAAAGCACTTTGTGACTTCAATAATAAATATGGCAGTGCCATGTTGGCATTTTTTTCCATAACTTGAGTTGATTTGTTTTGGAAAACCTTCTTGCATTGTTTAATACAGTGGTCCCCAACCATCGGGCCGCGGACCGGTACCGGGCCGCACAAGAAATAAAAAAAAAATTTTTGTTTTTTTTTTGTTTGTTTTTAAAAAAAATAAAGTTCAATCTTAGGGGGGCACCTGGGAAGTTTTATTGTGTTTGGGGCGGTGTGGTTGACTACATAGCTAAATTAAAGATGCTATAGGACAGTGGTCCTCAACCACCGGGCTGCGGTATTTTATTTTATTATTATTTTTTTTTAAATTAAATCAACATAAAAAACACAATACATACATTATATATCAATATAGATCAATACAGTCTGCAGGGATACAGTCCATAAGCACACATGATTGTATTATTTATGTTAAAAAAAAAAAAAAAAAAAAATTTTTTTTTTTATTTTTTTAAATACACCCTCCCACCCCCCACCGGTCCGTGGGACAAATTTTCAAGCGTTGACCGGTCCGCAGCTACAAAAAGGTTGGGGACCACTGCTATAGGACACATGAAAAGTTCACCTTTCACAAACCAGCTTCCTTTTTTTATTTTTTTTATTTTTTATTTATATTTATTCTGGGTGTATATTTACTATCTGCCTATGTTGAGAAGAAAGTGATGTAATAATATATTTTCCATTTGTGACTGTACCTTTAATTTATGTAGGACCTGGGGGGTGGGGGGGTTTGTGTGTATGGGGTATGTGTTGGGTTGCTGTTCTTGGAAGTGGGTGCGGAAAAAAAAAAGGGAAAATGTGATTACTGTTCTATTGTATATTGTAATACCTGTCAAATTCAATAAAAACATTTATTAAAAAAAAATAAAAAAAATAATGCATTTTATGACTTCAATAATAAATATGGCAGTGCCATGTTGGCATTTTTTTCCATAACTTGAGTTGATTTATTTTGGAAAACCTTCTTGTATTGTTTAATGCAGTGGTCCCCAACCATCGGGCCGCGGAAGAAATTATTATTATTATTTTATTTAATTTTTTAAAAATTAAATCAACATAAAAAACACAATATATACATTATATATCAATATAGATTAATACAGTCTGCAGGGATACAGTCCGTAAGCACACATGATTGTATTTCTTTATGAAAAAAAATAAAATAAATGTTTGATTTTTTTTGGGACACATTTTCAAGCGTTGACCGGTCCGCAGCTACAAAAAGGTTGGGGACCCCTGGTTTAATGCATCCAGCGGGGCATCACAACAAAATTAGGCATAATAATGTGTTCATTCCACGACTGTATATATCGGTATCGGTTGATATCGGAATCTGTAATTAAGAGTTGGACAATATCGGAATATTGGATATCGGCAAAAAAGCCATTATCGGACATCTCTAATGATTACTTTAAAAAAGCAGTTTTATACTTATGAGTAGGGATGTCCGATAATGGCTTTTTGCCGATATCCGATATTCCGATATTGTCCAACTCTTTAATTACCGATACCGATATCAACCGATACCGATATCAACCGATGTATGCAGTCGTGGAATTAACACATTATTATGCCTAATTTGGACAACCATGTATGGTGAAGATAAGGTACTTTTTAAAAATAATAATAAAATAAGATAACTAAATTAAAAACATTTTCTTGAATAAAAAAGAAAGTAAAACAATATAAAAACAGTTACATAGAAACTAGTAATTAATGACAATTAGTAAAATTAACTGTTAAAGGTTAGTACTATTAGTGGAGCAGCAGCACGCACAATCATGTGTGCTTACGGACTGTATCCCTTGCAGACTGTATTGATACATATTGATATATAATGTAGGAACCACAATATTAATAACAGAAAGAAATGGGGGAGGGAGGTTTTTTGGGTTGGTGCACTAATTGTAAGTGTATCTTGTGTTTTTTATGTTGATTTAATAAAAAAAAAACAAAAAAAAACGATACAGATAATAAAAAAACCGATACCGATCATTTCTGATATTACATTTTAACGCATTTATCGACATCCCTACTTGTGAGTGTTGATGACACAGCTTTGCAACAGTTGATATTCTAGTTTCAAGCATGTTTTACTCAATATAGCTCATCAAATCTCAGCAACAAGCTGTAATATCTTACTGAGATCATTTAGGACCAAAACACTTAAAATAAGTAAAACACTCTAACATAAAATCTGCTTAGTGAGAAGAATGATCTTATCAGACAGAAAATAAGCAAATATCACCCTTATTTGAGATATTTCATCTTACTTAGATTTCAGTTTTTGCAGTGATTCACTGAGGTTAACATTAGACAGAAGACTAAAAACAACAATCCTGGAGGGACTGATTACTACATTCCAACAACAATAGAAGCAGCACACGGTGTCACGATGAAGCTGCAGGACACATTTCATTGCAGGAGTGTGAGTGCCAGGAAAAGAGAAGAAGATGGGAGAGGAGAGGGAAGGGAAATGTCCCCTGGTGCAATGATACTATTTACCCAGCAGTGCTCAAAGGGCCTCCGTGGAGACCCTCCTCCTCACAAACTGCAGCTGAGGGGGAGTCAGAACCTCCTTGTGGACTTGATGGCGTTACGGACACACACACACAAAAAAAAAGGACATTTCCGCTCACCTGTAGCCGTCGATGCAGCTGGCGTTGATGTAGTCGGAGCCCTCCACGCCGCGGATGGGCTGCAGGCAGACGCGGGTTGACTCGAAAGGCATGATGTTGACCAGGCGGTTCTTGAACTTGTTGCACGGCAGGTTGGCACTGATGAAGCGAGACGTGTGGGCCTTGGAGTTGGCCAGGCGCTGAGGACGAAGGACACGTGGCGTGAAGACAGGAACGTTTCAAAGGGTTTGTTGGCGACCACGTTCACTTTTGATGAAGCTCCAATCAACACCAAGGTGTATGGTCTCTCACTATTATGTTAGATCCACTATGGACTGGACTCTCACACTATTATGTTAGATCCACTATGGACTGGACTCTCTCACTATTATGTTAGATCCACTATGGACTGGACTCTCTCACTATTATGTTAGATCCACTATGGACTGGACTCTCACTATTACGTTAGATCCACTATGGACTGGACTCTCTCACTATTATGTTAGATCCACTATGGACTGGACTCTCTCACTATTATGTTAGATCCACTATGGACTGGACTCTCTCACTATTATGTTAGATCCACTATGGACTGGACTCTCACACTATTAACTAGATCCACTATGGACTGGACTCTCACTATTATGTTAGATCCACTATGGACTGGACTCTCACTATTATGTTAGATCCACTATGGACTGGACTCTCACACTATTAACTAGATCCACTATGGACTGGACTCTCACTATTATGTTAGATCCACTATGGACTGGACTCTCACACTATTATGTTAGATCCACTATGGACTGGACTCTCACACTATTATGTTAGATCCACTATGGACTGGACTCTCACACTATTAACTAGATCCACTATGGACTGGACTCTCACTATT
The DNA here is from genome assembly GCF_033978785.1 of Entelurus aequoreus. Classification (NCBI taxonomy): domain Eukaryota; kingdom Metazoa; phylum Chordata; class Actinopteri; order Syngnathiformes; family Syngnathidae; genus Entelurus; species Entelurus aequoreus. Next base: position 5,431,663 of record NC_084746.1, read on the forward strand.
ATGTTAGATCCACTATGGACTGGACTCTCACACTATTATGTTAGATCCACTATGGACTGGACTCTCACACTATTATGTTAGATCCACTATGGACTGGACTCTCACACTATTATGTTAGATCCACTATGGACTGGACTCTCACACTATTATGTTGGATCCACTATGGACTGGACTCTCACACTATTATGCTAGATCCACTATGGACTGGACTCTCACACTATTATGTTAGATCCACTATGGACTGGACTCTCACTATTATGTTAGATCCACTATGGACTGGACTCTCACAATATTATGTTAGATCCACTATGGACTGGACTCTCACACTATTATGCTAGATCCACTATGGACTGGACTCTCACACTATTATGTTAGATCCACTATGGACTGGACTCTCACACTATTATGCTAGATCCACTATGGACTGGACTCTCACACTATTATGCTAGATCCACTATGGACTGGACTCTCACACTATTATGTTAGATCCACTATGGACTGGACTCTCTCACTATTATGCTAGATCCACTATGGACTGGACTCTCACACTATTATGTTAGATCCACTATGGACTGGACTCTCACACTATTATGCTAGATCCACTATGGACTGGACTCTCACACTATTATGCTAGATCCACTATGGACTGGACTCTCACACTATTATGTTAGATCCACTATGGACTGGACTCTCACACTATTATGCTAGATCCACTATGGACTGGACTCTCACACTATTATGCTAGATCCACTATGGACTGGACTCTCACACTATTATGTTAGATCCACTATGGACTGGACTCTCACACTATTATGCTAGATCCACTATGGACTGGACTCTCACACTATTATGTTAGATCCACTATGGACTGGACTCTCACACTATTATGTTAGATCCACTATGGACTGGACTCTCACACTATTATGTTAGATCCACTATGGACTGGACTCTCACACTATTAACTAGATCCACTATGGACTGGACTCTCACTATTATGTTAGATCCACTATGGACTGGACTCTCACACTATTATGTTAGATCCACTATGGACTGGACTCTCACACTATTATGTTAGATCCACTATGGACTGGACTCTCACTATTATGTTAGATCCACTATGGACTGGACTCTCACAATATTATGTTAGATCCACTATGGACTGGACTCTCACACTATTATGCTAGATCCACTATGGACTGGACTCTCACACTATTATGCTAGATCCACTATGGACTGGACTATCACACTATTATGCTAGATCCACTATGGACTGGACTCTCACACTATTATGTTAGATCCACTATGGACTGGACTCTCACACTATTAACTAGATCCACTATGGACTGGACTCTCACACTATTATGCTAGATCCACTATGGACTGGACTCTCAAACTATTATGTTAGATCCACTATGGACTGGACTCTCACAATATTATGCTAGATCCACTATGGACTGGACTCTCACACTATTATGTTAGATCCACTATGGACTGGACTTTCACACTATTATGTTAAATCCACTATGGACTGGACTCTCACACTATTATGTTAGATCCACTATGGACTGGACTCTCACACTATTATGTTAGATCCACTATGGACTGGACTATCACACTATTATGTTAGATCCACTATGGACTGGACTCTCACACTATTATGTTAGATCCACTATGGACTGGACTCTCACACTATTATGTTAGATCTACTATGGACTGGACTTTCACAATATTATGTTAGATCCACTATGGACTGGACTCTCACTATTATGTTAGATCCACTATGGACTGGACTCTCACACTATTATGTTAGATCCACTATGGACTGGACTCTCACACTATTATGTTAGATCCACTATGGACTGGACTCTCACACTATTATGTTAGATCCACTATGGACTGGACTCTCACTATTATGTTAGATCCACTATGGACTGGACTCTCACACTATTATGTTAGATCCACTTTGGACTGGACTCTCACACTATTATGTTAGATCCACTTTGGACACCATGACAAATGACAAATCACAGTCTTGTGTTTGTAAGTAAGCCTCCAGATAGACAGGGGGCAGTAGTGTGCACTTTGAACTTCCCAATGACCGCCCGTCACATATTACAAACATGTTTTTCCTTTGTGTGCAATTCATCTTTTCACGCGGGAATTAGCGCGTGTTTATTCCGACGCATTTGTATTGTCAACAAAGAGCGCCATTGGAAGCACGTTGGCGCCGGTTTTGGACAGCAGATGGACACGCAGGTGTGTGTGCGCACGGTCCAGCTATGCCAGCAGTGTGTGTGTGAGTGTGTGTGTGTGTATAAGTGTGTTGCAACACCCACACACACTCATTTTCGCCATCTTTCTCTGGCCGAGGCTATTATCGCTTCCAAACACAATGCATCATGGTTACGCGAGGGCGCTGGGAGGAAAAGTGTGTAATGACATCACAAGGTGGGCAGCAGGTGAGTACGTGCGTGTCACCTTGAACACCAGCTGTGTCGGCGCAGAGGTAAATACGTTCCGAGGCTACATGAGGCGCCACGAGGCGACAATGTGTGTCAGAATAATTGTATCTAAGTTATCACAAAACTTTTGTGCTCCTGGTGAGAGGACAAAAGCTGTCTTTGATCCTACCAAACAAAAGGGTGGTAAAACTCCACTGTGTAGGATGGGGAGCGACATGAGGGTTCTGTTTCTTTCATGTATTGTAATCCACAGAAAGATTTTGTCTTGACCCGAGAACTACAAAGCGGAGAGGAAGCAGGACCAGACTCCCCTCCAAGCGACCTTTTCTTTGAACTGTTCTGTAACCAAAGGCGATGGCTGTTTACGACCCCCCCTCCCTTAGAAACAGCTGTTGCCAAGTAATCAGGGAAAGTCCAAATAAAAGAGGAGGCGTACAATCTTTCGTCAGAGTGTGGTGGAACTGTGCAAAGAGTACAGTCCAGGCGTTTCTCCTCATTGAGCCAAATTTAATTCTGTCTCTGTTTAATTCCTTGCTTCTTGTCTTGTTTAATAGATGTCATCAGTGTTTGAACCTGACATCAACAAAGTTGATATGTCACTTGTTAAAGAAGTGATGGATTGTGTCCTGAAGCTGTTCACTTATATATGTAATACATCTTTATCAACTGGAACTTTTCCTGACAAAATGAAAATTGCTAAAGTTATTCCGATTTATAAAAATGGTGATAAACATATGGTCTCAAATTATAGACCGGTGTCTCTACTATCTCAATTTGCAAAAATTCTGTAGGATGGGGAGCAACATGAAGGTGTTCTGTTTCTTTGATGTATTGTAATCCACAGAAAGATTTTGTCTTGACCCGAGAACTACAAAGCGGAGAGGAAGCAGGACCAGACTCCCCTCCAGGCGACCTTTTCTTTTAACTGTTCTGTAACCAAAGGCGATGGCTGTTTACGACCCCCCCTCCCTTAGAAACAGCTGTTGCCATGTAATCAGGGAAAGTCCAAATAAAAAAGGAGGAGTACAATCTTTCGTCAGAGTGTGGTGGAACTGTGCAAAGAGTACAGTCCAGGCGTTTCTCCTCATTTAGCCAAATTTAATTGTCTCTCTGTTTAATTCCTTGCTTCTTGTCTTGTTGAATAGATGTCATCAGTGTTTGAAGCTGACATCAACAACGTGGATATGTCACTTGTTAAAGAAGTAATGGATTGTGTCCTGAAGCTGTTCACTTATATATGTAATACATCTTTATCAAATGGAACTTTTCCTGACAAAATGAAAATTGCTAAAGTTATTCCAATTTATAAAAATGGTGATAAACATATGGTTTACTATCTCAATTTGCAAAAAATCTGTAGGATGGGGAGCAACATCAAGGTGTTCTGTTTCTTTGATGTATTGTAATCCACAGAAAGATTTTGTCTTGACCCGAGAACTACAAAGCGGAGAGGAAGCAGGACCAGACTCCCCTCCAGGCGACCTTTTCTTTGAACTGTTTTACGACCTTTTCTATGAACTGTTCTGTAACCAAAGGCGATGGCTGTTTACGACCCCCCCTCCCTTAGAAACAGCTGTTGCCATGTAATCAGGGAAAGTCCAAATAAAATCTTTCGTCAGAGCGTGGTGGAACTGTTCAAAGAGTACAGTCCAAACGTTTCTCCTCATTGAGCCAAATTTAATTCTGTCTCTGTTTAATTCCTTGCTTCTTGTCTTGTTTAATAGATGTCATCAGTGTTTGAACCTGACAATGTGCAACTGCGATTTTGCCGCATTCCCCGAACGGACGCGTCTCTCCTCACCTTGAACTCCAGCTCCATGGCGGTGACCGTCTCGCCGGACGGCGGCTGCGTCAGTTTCTGGATGTGGGCGTAGAGGTTGCGCGCCGGCACCTCCGTGTTGCCGCAGGTGGCCGCCTCCAGCAGGGCCTCGTGGATGAAGATGTACTGGTCCTCGGTTTGCACCATGTAGTTCCTCTGGGCCCGCATGCATGTCACGTGGCCGTAAATGTCCACCGACTTCTCGTGCTTCATGCGCTCCAGCATCGCATCGATGACGATGAAGCAGCCCGTCCTGCCGACGCCGGCGCTACACGTAGGACAGAAATATTAATAATAATAACAATAACAATAACAACTTATTTTTCTCATCATCAATGTGTCTCGCTTTCTAGATATTTGACCTGATGCTCTTTACTACAGTATTTTGTAAGAATACATTCTCATTTTACAAATAAATCCAGTAACCAGGACGTAGCACACGAACATTCAGACAAACAAAACCTGTGTTTCAGTTTTTCTACAGCATCTGATGTTAGAAAACAGGTGTGTGGACTTAGTTGTGACTCCCACCTGCAGTGGACCACCATGGGCCCGGCATCCGGAGGATTGCAGGCCTTGACGCGCCTCAGGAAGGCCAGGATGGGAGTGGGATACTCAGGGACTCCGTGGTCCGGCCAGGCCATGAACTGGAACTGCCGCATCTCTCGTTTCTCACTGGAGCCGTTCTGCAAGAGATTTCCTCGGAGTGACTACACGCTGCACCAAGTGTGCTGCTTGACGGATCACGCTCGGCTGAAATATTCCAACACTTTAAGGTCAAAGTGTTCCGGTGACACTGGAGCCCACGTTCATTTGAAAAGCACCAGCGATTTAATTGTCACACGTTCTCGCTATTCCAACAAAAAGTCTTGATTGGAGTCACGGCCGTGATAATGCGCTCTGCTTTCGCCGCGAAGCTCTGGGTGCAGATAACGTGGATGCATTTTAAGTGGAAACCCCCGCGCAGTTTCCCGGGGAAAAGGTTTGGCGACATTGTCTTTGTTGCTGATTGAATTGGAGAAACTTCTCCGGCTTTGGATTGGATTTAATTAGCGGAGTTAATAGCGTTTGAAAAAAGACGAATGGAAGTGACACAGCGCCGTCCCTGCACTGAAATATAGAATCCAACAGACAAAGAACAGGAATAAACTCTTGGAAGAACCAAACAAACAAAGAACGGAGGAACTCTCAGAAGAATCCAACAAAGAAAAAAACAGGAGGAAACTGTTGGAATAATCCAACAAACAAAAATATTGGAAAAATCCAACAAAGAACTCTTGGAAGACTTGCTTAGGTCACTGCCCTGACATCCTGTTGCTCAGGGAATAGACTTTAAAACAGTTTGTGTACAAGTCTGTTCATGGTCTAGTGCCGAAATACACCTCTGACAGGTTCGAACCATCTCGGGCTCTGAGAACCTCTTGGAGCCTCCTGCTGGTGCCCAGAATCAGGACGAAACTGTCATGACCCGTGGTCCGAATCATGTTTTGGTTATGTTCTGTTAGTTTTGGACTCCCTGAGTTCCTGTTTTGTGCACTCCTGGGTTTATTTTGGTCACCATGGGGATTAATTGCGTTCACCTGCCTCTGGTTAGTGGTCCCACGCTCAGCTGCTGTCAACCACTAATCAGAGAGCTATTTATTCACCTTGCTCACCACGCTCAGTCTGGCCTCATTGTTTGCTACATGCACCTGTTACGTGAGTTTTGCATTGTGAAATATAGAATCCAACAGCCACAGAACAGGAAGAAACTCTTGGAAGAACCAAACAAACAGAGCGGAGGAAACTTGTGGAACAATCAAATGAACCAAAAACGGAGGAACTCTCAGAAGAATCCAACAAAGAAAAAAACAGGAGGAAACTGTTGGAATAATCCACCAAACAAAAATATTGGAAAAATCCAACAAAGAACTCTTGGAAGACTTGTTTAGGTCACTGCCCTGACACCCTGTTGCTCAGGGAATAGACTTTAAAACAGCTTGTGTACAAGTCTGTTCAAGGTCTAGCGCCGAAATACACCTCTGACAGGTTTGAACCATCTCGGGCTCTGAGAACCTCTTGGAGCCTCCTGCTGGTGCCCAGAATCAGGACGAAACTGTCATGATCCGGATCATGTTTTGGTTATGTTCTGTTAGTTTTGGACTCCCTGAGTTCCTGTTTTGTGCACTCCTGGGTTTATTTTGGTCACCATGGGGATTAATTGGGTTCACCTGCCTCTGGTTAGTGGTCCCACGCTCAGCTGCTGTCAACCACTAATCAGAGAGCTATTTATTCACCTTGCTCACCACGCTCAGTCTGGCCTCATTGTTTGCTACATGCACCTGTTACGTGAGTTTTGCCTTGTCTCTAGTTTATGCTAAGTGTTTGCTTCATGCCATGTCGACGTAAGATTTGTTTGTTTCATGCCACAGTTTCGTGAGTATTCCCTGTCCATAGTCTATGCTAAGTATTTGCTTTAGCTTCGAGTGCGATGAGGCACGTTGTTCTGTCGGCTCGTTTTCTGTTTTTTGTAATACTTTGATATTTTGAGGAATAAATCATGTTCCAACCTGCACGCCATGTCCGGAGTGGTCCGCCTGCATTTTGGGAGAACGGACCTCGCAGTAAGCTGCGAAAACCCCGTTGTGACAGAAACTGTGTTTGAGTTTTATGCTGCTGAAATCTGGAACTGTCTTTCAGAAGGTCTGAGACAGTCCTGGTTCGTGTGTTCAATAAATAACACTATTTGTGATTAACGCATGCTTTTGTATAATTTGACAAGGTTTGCAACTGCTGAATCAGAATCAGAATAGTTTTTATAGCCATTGTTTGAGAACGGGTTCACAAACTAGGAATTTTACTTGGTGAAATGGTGCAACATAAAACACATACAACACAGAATAGAATAACATGAGCTGTATCTGAGCTATCAGATCTTGTTATTGTAAACTGAAGTAAAGTAGGTTAAATAGAATTCTGGTTGTACGGTATTATTATCGGCGGTCCCTCGAACAAGTATGACTATCCTCCTGGTAGGGGTGCATCCCTTTATGGAGGATGCCTGTGCGTGACTTTGTTTTACGTGGGGAGACTGGTGCACAGACAGTCACCACACGATCCTTGACAGAATCGGGTCGGGGTCCAGTGGCATGGAGTCCAAGACGACTGGGGACCCTTTGCTACTGCAGCCTTCTTCCGCCATCGCAGCCGTTGTGGTAGTTCTTAAAAACTACCGTCTTCCGCCTGCTTCGCCGTTGAGGTCTTCACCGTACCCCTGGCTAGGGGGCAGTCAGGTACTAGGCCTTTGCCAAGGGCCACCTGGGGTAACAGTAGTAAAGGGGTAGACCCTATAGAGGAGCCTCCACTGCCGGATGCACTTTAACGTCATGCCCAGGACTACGGTACGGTATACCGGTATTAGTATAGTACCGCGATACTGATGAATCATAGTCTGTACTATATCGCCCCTGAAAAGTACCGGTGGCAAGTAGATTAATAGTTAATTCTCTACCACTTGTCCTTAATAATTTTGACAAAATAATGGAATGGAAAATGACACAATATGTTACTGCATATGTCAGCAGCTAAATTAGGAGTCTTTGTTTGTTTACTTACTACTAAAAGACAAGTTGACTTGTATGTTCACTATTTTATTTAAGGACAAACTTGCAATTAGAAACATATGTTTAATGTCCCCTAAGATATTTTTGTTAAAATAAAGCCGATAATGCAATTTTTTCTGGTCCCCTTTATTTAGAAAAGTACCGAAAAGTATCGAAATCTTTTTGATACCGGTATCAAAATATTGGTATTCTGGAATACTGTACTGTGGCGCTGGCTGTTGGTGCTGAGGGAGAGCACCTTCGGGCAGGGGAGGGGCATGTGCTGACGGCGAGACACAGCTGGCAGGTGATTAGATTTCACAGGTGGTACGTGTTAATCTAATCATCTGTTGTCTTTAGCAGTGAGCGGCCGGGTGCAGGAGGAAGAGGAGGATTGGAGCGACTGAAAAGTCTGAAGGAACGCAGCTATTGGAGAGCTTTAAAAACCCACTAAACCTTGTCAACTCTGCGCAACTGGCTTCCAGCGTGTGGATCTGTGAGACCGCAAGTGTTAGAATAATTGTTTCTAAATTGTCACAAAAAACTTGAAAATGAGTTCCAGGCAAAAGGACAGGGGCTGTCTTTGAGGCCTACCAAAAGTAAGGCTCGTAAAACTCCACCGTGTAAGGGGGAGAGCCACATGAAGGGTGTTCTGTTTTCTCTCATGTATGGTAATCAACAGAAGGATGTTGTTCTCGCCCAACGACTTCAAAGAGGAGAGATGACAGGATCTGCCCAATTTCCAGACTAACTCTTTTTGAACTATTTTTTATGGACCTCTTTTTGAACTATTTTACGAACTCTTTTTGAACTGACCTTTTCTGTGAATTGTTTACGACCTTTTCTGTGAACTTTTTGCGACCTTTGTCCTTTGGAAACAGCCGTGGCCATGTGGTCGGGGAGGGTCCAAAATAAAAGAAGGAGGCATACTGGAGATTGTAGAAGGATACAATGTCCGGGCGACTCTCCTCAATATATTGAGTCCAAATTGAATTCTGTCTCTGTTTAATTCTTTGCCTCTTGTCTTGTTTAATAGATGTCATCAGTGTTTGAACCTGACAGCAAGTACACAACGCTTACATGTACAAATTAAGATGATTAATTTGTGTTAATAATTGAGTGGGCCCTAAGATCAAAACGGTAAAGATCGTATAGTTTGAAATTCAATGAAAAAAACATGCCTCTAAAGTTGCAAAACCCATCAGAAATGATTTTTGCGACACCTAATCATACTTGTGACTAGGGATGATGTTCGAAACCGGTTCTCCCGGTTGTTCGATAAGAAAAGAACCGATTCCATGGACTCGAATCCCTTTTTGAGAACCGGTTCCCGTTATCGAGGCCACTATAGTAAAGAAAAAGAGTTGGTTCTTTATTCGAAATCCCTGGGAACGAATCCCTTCCCACAGGAAATGCCCTGTGGGACGGCAATGTTATGCCCATTTGATTGTAGACTCTTACTGACACCTTGTGGCGATATGAAAATACTATGCGTCATTAGTTTGGGCACTTCCGGGTTGGCGACGTCAGTTCAGTTCATGAGACAATTGAGAAGTAGACAAGTTGTGTTAGCTCTTACAAGCCTTGGAAAAGATAAGTCTGTAAGTAAACTGTTTAACTTGTTTATGTAACTCAATATTAAGGTGGAAAGTGGTTAAATTTGATAGTAAGATGTTTATTGAAAAACGATTTTTGTGCACTGTTTCAATGGATGTTTTGAGGACTTAAAATGACTGCCAGTCGTATATTTCCACCATCGAAATAGTTTCAACACTCAGAAGTATTTGTTTGATGATAGTACTGTATATTTGTGTGAAGCTAATATTTACATGTTGTGTATTAAATTTCAGTATGTTAATTGAATCACATAGCTTATACATTTGTCATTGTGTGTATTTCAGTTTAAAAAATAAAAAATAACAGTCCAGTGCAAGACAAACGTAAAGATAGGAAAAGACAAAGCAAGATCAACAACAAAAAAGAGCCTAAATGGATTAATCTGCTTTGGAATTTTATTAGACGTCTTGGATTGTTTGTTAGCTGTCTGTCTGTGTGTGTAGTTAGTATGTTCCAATAGCAGCAGAAGTGCACTTTTTGGAGAGCTGTATTATTTTCAGATTTGTGCTCAAGGGACTGATTTTATTTAACACTATATTATTATTTATACACCTTTAGTGATCACAGAGACAGGTTGTTTTTGTGTTACTGTAATATATTTGTTTTTCTGAAAAATCCCACTTAATATACTTTGGGTAACAACAGTCAATATTTTTTTTTTTTTTTTTTTTTTTTTAGGGGGGTAACAGTCAATATTTTTTTATTTTATTTTTTTCTTATAAAATAAAAGTGAGCTTTTGTTAAACCAAATATTGTGTTTTTTTCCATATACAACAACCTATCTGGAATCGATAAGAGAATCGATAAGGAATCGGTTCGATAAGAGGATTCGATAATGGGCTCGAACTCGATAATTTCTTATCAAACATCATCCCTACTTGTGACCAAGTACAAATTGGAACTCTTTGAAGTAAAACAAAACTCAGTGGAGTCAAACACGGTGGTAATGTTGAGCTTTTGGGCTATCTACATTGAAGAGTTGATTACCTTGTAGAGCGCGAAAGTGCGCACGCTGTAAGTGGCCAACTCCACCGTGTCCAGCATGGTGACCTGGATCATCCCGTAGGTCTCGGTTCCTCGCGACGGCCAATACTGGTCGCACTTCACCTGGCGGGTCAACAGAAAGAGGAGGCGAGCTGTCAGAAGCGAGTGCGGCTTGCAGAAAGCGCGGCGCTTATTAACGGGGAGGGAACGTCGGAGGGGTCGCAGCGGGGTCTCATTAAAAGATGAAGCGGCCACCACGTCCACGTGAAGCACACTTGAAAAAGGCCACTTTGTCTTTTCGCAGCCTCTGATCATTCCCCGTGAGCTCCTTGCCAGGTGGCCTGATGGCAATTATTACACAGGAAGTGAAAATATGGACAGCTTGTGAGAAGACTTTGTGTGTATTTGTGAGCGCCTGCCATTGTTTGATGCGCTTTTTCAACACCAAACTCATCCAAACATGCCTTTTTGCACATTATTGTACAAAACACTACAATGTACCCCACCGGGCATCCTGCATTGTTTAGGTACAGTACCTGTCAAAATTAAACACTTTATTACTGCTACAAAGACATATATAGATTATTTCAGTTGTTGTGTGTATGATTGAATGTAAAAAAAATTCAAAAATAAATACTGAAAATAAAGAAGTAATAGTATTGTAATTATAGATAAATAATACATTAATAAATAATAGCATTATTTATTATTTTTAAATATGTATTTATATAACCTGATTGGACTGGACTCTCACAATATTATGTTAGATCCACTATGGACTGGACCAGGGGTCACCAACGCGGTGCCCGCGGGCACCAGGTAGCCCGTAAGGACCAGATGAGTAGCCCGCTGGCCTGTTCTAAAAATAGCTCAAATAGCAGCACTTACCAGTGAGCTGCCTCTATTTTTTAAATTGTATTTATTTACTAGCAAGCTGGTCTCGCTTTGCTCTACATTTTTAATTCTAAGAGAGACAAAACTCAAATAGAATTTGAAAATCCAAGAAAATATTTTAAAGACTTGGTCTTCACTTGTTTAAATAAATTCATTAATTTTTTTTACTTTGCTTCTTATAACTTTCAGAAAGACAATTTTAGAGAAAAAATACAACCTTAAAAATTATTTTAGGATTTTTAAACACATATACCTTTTTACCTTTTAAATTCCTTCGTCTTCTTTCCTGACAATTTAAATCAATGTTCAAGTAATTTTTTTTTTTTATTGTAAAGAATAATAAATACATTTTAATTTAATTCTTCAATTTAGCTTCTGTTTTTTCGACGAAGAATATTTGTGAAATATTTCTTCAAACTTATTATGATTAAAATTCAAAAAAATTATTCTGGCAAACCTAGAAAATCCGTAGAATCAAATTTAAATCTTATTTCAAAGTCTTTTGAATTTCTTTTAAAAATTTTGTTCTGGAAAATCTAGAAGAAATAATGATTTGTTAGAAATATAGCTTGGTCCAATTTGTTATATATTCTAACAAAGTGCAGATTGGATTTTAACCTATTTAAAACATGTCATCAAAATTCTAAAATTAGTCTTAATCAGGAAAAATTACTAATGATGTTCCATAAATTATTTTTTTAATTTTTTCAAAAAGATTCGAATTAGCTAGTTTTTCTCTTCTTTTTTTCGGTTGAATTTTGAATTTTAAAGAGTCGAAATTGAAGATAAACTATGTTTCAAAATGTAATTGTCATTTTTTTTCGTGTTTTCTCCTCTTTTAAACCATTCAATTAAGTGTAAATATCATTCATTATTAATAATAACATAGAGTTAAAGGTAAATTGAGCAAATTGGCTATTTCTAGCAATTTATTTAAGTGTGTATCAAACTGCTAGCCCTTCGCATTAATCAGTACCCAAGAAGTAGCTCTTGCTTTCAAAAAGGTTGGTGACCCCTGGACTGGACTATCACTATTATGTTAGATCCACTATGGACTGGACTATCACTATTATGTTAGATCCACTATGGACTGGACTCTCACACTATTATGTTAGATCCACTATGGACTGGACTATCACTATTATGTTAGATCCACTATGGACTGGACTCTCACTATTATGTTAGATCCACTATGGACTGGACTCTCACACTATTATGTTAGATCCACTATGGACTGGACTCTCACACTATTATGTTAGATCCACTATGGACTGGACTATCACTATTATGTTAGATCCACTATGGACTGGACTCTCACACTATTATGTTAGATCCACTATGGACTGGACTCTCACACTATTATGTTAGATCCACTATGGACTGGACTATCACTATTATGTTAGATCCACTATGGACTGGACTCTCACTATTATGTTAGATCCACTATGGACTGGACTCTCAGTATTATGTTAGATCCACTATGGACTGGACTCTCACACTATTATGTTAGATCCACTATGGACTGGACTATCACTATTATGTTAGATCCACTATGGACTGGACTCTCACTATTATGTTAGATCCACTATGGACTGGACTCTCACTATTATGTTAGATCCACTATGGACTGGACTCTCACTATTATGTTAGATCCACTATGGACTGGACTCTCACACTATTATGTTAGATCCACTATGGACTGGACTACACCGGTATGTTTTAGCACTTTCATGGCGAGTTTACTGACAGATATAAGTAAGAAGTTTACACTACTTTTTTTAAGAAATGGCAACAGAGGAGGATGAATGTCCCATAACAAGAAGATAGAGAAAAAGAAGAAGGTTATCGACTACGGTGTCGGCACGGACTGTAAAGGCGGACGCGTGTAATTTTTCAGGACTTATGGAGATCCCAAATACAGATCAGCAGGTACCAGAAGGTAAGAAAAGTTGCTTTTGGATAATATTGCGAAACAAAACACCAGATAATATGTCTTATTTTATACACACACCATAATAATACTGGTATGTTGAAGCACAGTACAACCCATCAAGCGGTGTGGCTTCATAGCTTACCAAAGTCCTACTAAAACATTTTGATAGATTCTTGAGCGCCGTGTGTAATGTTCTATATTCTCAACGGAACATATAAAATTTTCATGTTGTTAACTTGACTTATCTCGTGTGTGTGTGACTGCCATTATATTGCAGTCTACACGTATCTCTTATGTTTGACTGCCATCTACTGGTCACACTTATCACTACACCACGTACCAAATAAAATAGCTTCGAAGTCGGTAAGCAAAACCAGAATTATTCCTTACATCAGGCGCACCGGGTTGTAAGGGGCACTGTCCAGTTTTGAGAAAAATTTAAAATAAATTCAAGTGCGCCTTATAGTCTGGAAAATATGGTACGTTAATGGCTTAATTTCAGATTTTTATCAAATAAATGAACAATTCAATAAATTGACATTCGAAAACATCCATCCATTTTCTACCGCTTGTCCCTTTTAATTAATTGAAATTTAATGATTTATTTAATTTGCTTAATATTCATCACCCGGTGGGACGCAGTTATTTAGTCTGTCCTATGATTGTTGTTGATTATTATTGTTATGATTAACAACAGTATGTCCGATAATGGCTTTTTGCCGATATCCGATATCCGATATTCCGATATTGTCCAACTCTTTAATTACCGATACCGATATCAACCGATACCGATATCATCCGATACGATATATACAGTCGTGGAATTAACACATTATTATGCCTAATTTGGACAACCAAGTATGGTGAAGATAAGGTCTTTTTTTTTTTTAATTTATAAAATAAAATAAGATAAATAAATTAAAAACATTTTCTTGAATAAAAAAGAAAGTACAACAATATAAAAACAGTTACATAGAAAGTAGTAATGAATGAAAATGAGTAAAATTAACTGTTAAAGGTTAGTACTATTAGTGGACCAGCAGCACGCACAATCATGTGTGCTTACGGACTGTATCCCTTGCAGACTGTATTGATATATATTGATATATAATGTAGGAAGCAGAATATTAATAACAGAAAGAAACAACCCTTTTGTGTGAATGAGTGTAAATGGGGGAGGGAGGTTTTTTGGGTTGGTGCACTAATTGTAAGTGTATCTTGTGTTTTTTATGTGGATTTAATAAAAATAAAAAACGATACCGATACCGATAATAAAGAAACCAGTACCGATAATTCCCGATATTACATTTTAAAGCATTTATCGGCCGATAATATCGGCCTGCCGATGTTATCGGACATCTCTATTTAAAACGTGTCTGCAGATCAAATTCATATCAACAATGCCGTTGAGGTAACCCGAGGGGGAGCAGTAGGTCGACATATACCCCCATTATTTATTATTTACTTTTTAAATTATATATATCTCAATTCTGTACACTGCTGCTGGAAATTTTAATTTTCCTGAGGGAACTCTCCTGAAGGAATCAATAAAGTACTATCTATCCATCTATTGATACGGCAGCACTAAGCTGACTTTTGGATACTCCCTGTCTCCGCCTTGTGCCCGCAAATAGATGAACAACAAAATGCGGTGGGATTCTAAACGCCCTGAGATGATTTCATGTCGTCCCTTGGCGACAGGACAGGACATTGCAGGAAAAGAAAAGTCCATATGGATTAGCGGTCAGGACTGGAATGAATATCTGCAGTTTAAAGTCAGCCCTGGCATATGTCACCGTGCAGACACACAGCAGGTTGCAGCGTCATCTGTTTCCTCGCCTCACGTCATGCAGGACCGTGCACGCCTCACATCTACGCCATCAGTTCAGACGGTAAAAGACACAAATATGAACACCAACGCCTGAGCGCACGGCGGATTACTGCAAAATGTCGGCGTTTTACAAAAAGGCGCTCGGTGTGGAGGCACTGGTCAACATTAGGGCTGCAACAACTAATCGATTAAATCAATTAAAAACGATTATTAAAATAGTTACCGATTATTTTAGTCATCGATTCGTTGGATCTATGCTATGCGCAGTTTTTTTTTTTTTAACATTTTTTTTATTTTTTTTTTAAATAAACCTTTATTTATAAACTGCAACATGTACAAACAGATGAGAAACAATAATCAAAATAAGTATGGTGCCAGTATGCTGGTTTTTTTTCAATAAAATACTGGATAGGATAGAAATGTAGTTTGTCTCTTTTATCCGATTATTAATCGACTAATCGAAGTAATAATCGACAGATTAATCGATTATCAAATTAATCGTTAGTTGCAGCTAGGGCTGCAACAACTAATCGATTAAATCGATTAAAATCGATTATTAAAATAGTTGCCGATTAATTTAGTCATCGATTCGTTGGATCTATGCTATGCGCATGCGCAGTTTTTTTTTTTTAAATTAAAATAAAAAACACATTTTTATTTTTTTTTACTAAACCTTTATTTATAAACTGCAACATGTACAAACAGCTGAGAAACAATAGTCAAAATAAGTATGGTGCCAGTATGCTGTTTTTTCCCCCAATAAAATACTGGATAGGATAGACATGTAGTTTGTCTCTTTTATACGATTATTAATCGATTAATCGAAGTAATAATCGACAGATTAATCGATTATCAAATTAATCGTTAGTTGCAGCTAGGGCTGCAACAACTAATCGATTAGAAAATTAGGCATAATAATGTGTTAATTCCACGACTGTATATATTGGTATCGGTTGATATCGGAATCAGTAATTAAGAGTTGGACAATATCGGATATCGGCAAAAAAGCCATTACCGGACATCTCTAATAATAATGCACCTTTTTGATGATTTTGTATTTATTGGATGGATGGATGGATGATTGATTGTGTATTGCTTAGAACAGGGGTGTCCAAACTTTTTCCACTGAGGGCCGCACACGGACAAATTTAAGCATGTGGGGGCCATTTTGATATTTTTCATTTTCAAACCATAACAAAATACATGCAATTTGTATTTATTTTACCTTTAGGGGTCCCGGGGACCATAAAGAGTCTCAGTCATTAAAATGTTAAAAATAAGTCAGATTATTATTATTTTTTAAATTATTTAACGCTTACAGTAAATCTCTATATCAACTTCAAGTTGATATAAAGTAATACAAATTAAAAAAAATGTTTTATGGCTTTTCTGTCAAAAACAACTTCGTTTTTTTTATAGTAAAACTGAATTATGCAGTATTTAGTAATTAGAGCCCTAAAAGATCAATAATGCAGGACACTATTGATTTTAATTATTTCATATTTTTGAGTAATCACAGTGAAAAGATAAATAAAAAATCACTAAATATATTTGGGATCCAAAAGGTGCCCCACTCATAAAGTGATACATTTTTATTAGGTTTTTCTTTTACTTTCAACACTTAAATTACGAGATCAACTTCAGATATATCTGTCCATTTTATGCTGGAACTATTATTTTTAGAGATGTCCGATAATATCGGTCTGCCGATATTATCGGCCGATAAATGCGTTAAAATGTAATATCGGAAATTATCGGTATCGTTTTTTTTATTATCAGTATCGTTTTTGTTTTGTTTTTCGTTTTTTTTTTATTAAATCAACATAAAAAACACAAGATACACTTACAATTAGTGCACCAACCCAAAAAACCTCCCTCCTCATTCACACTCATTCACACAAAAGGGTTGTTTCTTTCTGTTATTAATATTCTGGTTCCTACATTATATATCAATATATATCAATACAGTCTGCAAGGGATACAGTCCGTAAGCACACATGATTGTGCGTGCTGCTGCTCCACTAATAATACTAACCTTTAACAGTTAATTTTACAAATTTTCATTAATTACTAGTTTCTTTATCTTATTTAATTTGATTCATTTTTTTAAAAAGTACCTTATCTTCACCATACCTGGTTGTCCAAATTAGGCATAATAATGTGTTAATTCCACGACTGTATATATCGGTTGATATCGGTATCGGTTGATATCGGTATCGGTAATTAAAGAGTTGGACAATATCGGCATATCGGATATTGGCAAAAAGCCATTATCGGATATCCCTACTTATTTTGTTTGTTTTATGCGCTTTTGTCAAAGAAAACTTTGATGTTTTTATATGGCTACTACACAATATATGCAATATTTACCACATAAAACATTTTAAAGTGAAATATTTGAAGTAATTTGAACCCTGAAAATAATTCGTTATAACATGGATTTTTTTGTCTTTTTTTTTTTTTGAGCAATGGCAAAAAAAGAAAAATATAGAAAGACAAAAGGAAAAAAAAAAGCCTGCATGGCAGCTTTTGTGTCAACATTGCAACTTTTTCTCGTTAGATTTCACCTCATTCCACTTTTTTTAATGTTCTTTTTCATTTTTACAATAGTAATTCCAGAATGTGTGGCGGGCCGGTAAACAATTAGCTGCGGGCCGCAAATGGCCCCCGGGCCGCACTTTGGACACCCCGGGCTTAGAACAACACTGTAGAACAGGGGTCACCAACGCGGTGCCCGCGGGCACCAGGTAGCCCGTAAGGACCAGATGAGTAGCCCGCTGGCCTGTTCTAAAAATAGCTTAAATAGCAGCACTTACCAGTGAGCTGCCTCTATTTTTTAAATGTTATTTATTTATTAGCAAGCTGGTCTCGCTGTGCTCGACATTTTTAATTCTAAGAGAGACAAAACTCAAATAGAATGTGAAAATCCAAGAAAATATTTTAAAGACTTGGTCTTCACTTGTTTAAATAAATTCATTATTTTTTTTACTTTGCTTCTTATAACTTTCAGAAAGACAATTTTAGAGAAAAAATACAACCTTAAAAATGATTTTAGGATTTTTAAACACATATACCTTTTTACCTTTTAAATTCCTTCCTCTTCTTTCCTGACAATTTAAATCAATGTTCAAGTAAATTTATTTTTTTTATTGTAAAGAATAATAAATACATTTTAATTTAATTCTTCATTTTAGCTTCTGTTTTTTTTTTTAATGAAGAATATTTGTGAAATATTTCTTCAAACTTATCATGATTAAAATTCAAAAAAATTATTCTGGCAAATCTAGAAAATCTGTAGAATCAAATTTAAATCTTATTTCAAAGTCTTTTGAATTTCTTTTAACATTTTTGTTCTGGAAAATTTAGAAATAATGATTTGTCTTTGTTAGAAATATAGCTTGGTCCAATTTGTTATATATTCTAACAAAGTGCAGATTGGATTTTAACCTATTTAAAACATGTCATCCAAATTCTAAAATTAATCTTAATCAGGAAAAATTACTAATGATGTTCCATAAATTATTTTTTTAATTTTTTCAAAAAGATTAAAGTTAGCTAGTTTTTCTCTTCTTTTTTTCGGTTGAATTTTGAATTTTAAAGAGTCGAAATTGAAGATAAACTATGTTTCAAAATTTAATTGTCATTTTTTTTTTTGTGTTTTCTCCTCTTTTAAACCGTTCAATCAAGTGTAAATATCATTAATTATTAATAATAATATAGAGTTAAAGGTAAATTGAGCAAATTGGCTATTTCTGGCAATTTATTTAAGTGTGTATCAAACTGGTAGCCCTTCGCATTAATCAGCACCCAAGAAGTAGCTCTTGCTTTCAAAAAGGTTGGTGACCCCTGATGTAGAAGAAGGAGATGGAGAAGAAGGTGAAGAAAGGAGAAAAAATAAGGAAGAAAAAAGGAGGAGACGAAAGGAAAAGTAGAGAAAGAAGAAGGAAGGAGACGGAAGACGAAGAAAAAGGAGGAGAAGGAAAATAGGAAGAAACAAGAAGGAAGGAGAAGAAAAAGGGGAAAAAAAGGAAGAAGAAAGTAGAAGAAAAAGAGTTAAGAAAGAGTGAACATGAAGTATGAGATTGTACCCATTACCCCAAAAATTATTCCCGGGCGCGGCCACCGCTGCTGCTCACTGCTCCCCTCACCTCTGATCAAGGGTGACGAATCAAATGCAGAGAATAATTTCGCCACACCTAGTGTGTGTGTGACTATCATTGGTACTTTAACTTTAACTTAACTTAATTAACCTCTGCATTTGACCCATCACCCTCACCCTCCGGGAGGTGAGGGGAGCAGTGAGCAGCAGCCACGCCCGAGAATCACTTTTGGTGATTCAACCCCCAATTCCAACCCTTGACGCTGACTGCCAAGCAGGGAGGTAATCGGTCCAATTTTTATCGTCTTCGGTGTGACTCGGCCGGGGTTTGAACTCACGACCTACCCATCTCAGGGCGGACACTCTAACCACAAGGCGATGACTTCCTTACCCGGGACTTCTCCTCCAGTCGCGTCATCATGACGATGGTGCTGGACCTCTGCTCCCACACCATCCTCCAGAAGTCGCTGAGGGTCTCAGGCAGCGGGCCCTGCGTGGCGATGTAGGCGTTCTGCTTCCTGTAGCCGTCGATGTAGTTGGCGTTGAGGTAGTCGCTGCCGGGGACAGCTGAGACGAGAGCGAGGACATCGTTGACAATCGCGGCGACATTTTGTCTGCTCTCCAATTCAGCGTGAGGCAGAACTACGGTCCTGGTCAAAAGTTGACATACACTTGTGAAGGACATAATGTCATGGCTGTCACGGACAGTTCAAGGTTAGGGTTCGGGCTAGCTTTAGGCTGGGGGTCAGCAACCCGCGGCTCTTTATGCCTGGTTCACACCAACGGCGCCGTCATTTTTGTCAATTTTTCCACGAATATCCCGATCTCCGAAGTAATGTTATGCTTTGATACGCTCTGATACAAATTAGTTGCCGCTTTGGGGGGACGAATTACCGTTCCTCACGATTTGATGCCGCTTTGATACGTTTTATTACGCTTTATTGAACTTTATTATGCTTGGATGCGATCCTGACGCTTTGAATCAGGCTCTGACACGATTATCAAGCTCTGTTGTGCATTGGAGTTAATGTGTCATGAACATTATGAACATTAATTTGTAGTAATGACTTTGAAATGTGATATTGTTATGTACTTATGTGCAATTTGGAAGATGCTGTGATTATTATTTTGTGAATTTGATGAATAAATTGCGTGCGCACACATAAACAAATAAGTAAAACAAATGTGAAAAACTCAGTATACTAAGTTTTCCCCACATTTTTTTAGATTTATCTATTTATTTGATTTCTATTTTTTGTTTTATTATATACAGATTAAAACACATAATGTAATAAAAAAAAGAGAAATATGATAAACAAATAAGTTAAAAAAAATGTGAAAAACTCAGTATACTGTTTTCCACACATTTTTTTTATTCATTTATTTTTTCAATTTCTCTTTTTTTTCCGTTATATTATGTTTATTATTTATTATCTATTATGTTTTATATTCATTTATTTTTTCAATTTCTCTTCTTTTTTCGTTATATTATGTTTATTATTTATTATGTTTTGTATTCATTTATTTTTTAAATTTCTCTTTTTTTCCGTTACATAATGTTTATTATTTATTATGTTTTATATTCATTTCTTTTTTCAATTCCTCTTTTTTTCCCGTTATACTATGTTTATTATTTATTATGTTTTATATTCATTTATTTTTTCAATTTCTCTTTTTTTCCCGTTATATTATGTTTATTCTTTATTATGCTTTATATTCATTTATTTTTTCAATTTCTCTTCTTTTTTCGTTATATTATGTTTATTATTTATTATGTTTTATATTAATTTATTTTTTCAATTTCTCTTTTTTTCTCGTTATATTATGTTTATTATTTATTATCTATTATGTTTTATATTAATTAATTTTTTCAATTTCTCTTCTTTTTTCGTTATATTATGTTTATTATTTATTATGTTTTATATTCATTTATTTTTTCAATTTCTCTTTTTTTTCCCGTTATATTATGTTTATTATTTATTATCTATTATGTTTTATATTCATTTATTTTTTTAATTTCTCTTTTTTTTTGTTATATTATGTTTATTATTTATTATCTATTATGTTTTATATTCATTTATTTTTTCAATTTCTCTTCTTTTTTTGTTATATTATGTTTATTATTTATTATGTTTTATATTCATTTATTTTTTCAATTTCTCTTTTTTTCCCGTTATACTATGTTTATTATTTATTATGTTTTATATTCATTTATTTTTTCAATTTCTCTTTTTTTCCCCGTTATATTATGTTTATTATTTATTATGCTTTATATTCATTTATTTTTTCAATTTCTCTTCTTTTTTCGTTATATTATGTTTATTATTTATTATGTTTTATATTCATTTGTTTTTTCAATTTCTCTTTTTTTCTCGTTATATTATGTTTATTATTTATTATCTATTATGTTTTATATTCATTTATTTTTTCAATTTCTCTTCTTTTTTCGTTATATTATGTTTATTATTTATTATTTATTATGTTTTATATTCATTTATTTTTTCAATTTCTCTTTTTTTTCCGTTATATTATGTTTATTATCTATTATGTTTTATATTCATTTATTTTTTTAATTTCTCTTTTTTTTCCGTTATATTATGTTTATTATTTATTATCTATTATGTTTTATATTCATTTATTTTTTCAATTTCTCTTCTTTTTTCGTTATATTATGTTTATTATTTATTATGTTTTATATTCATTTATTTTTTCAATTTCTCTTCTTTTTTCGTTATATTATGTTTATTATTTATTATGTTTTATATTCATTTATTTTTTCAATTTCTCTTTTTTTCCCCGTTATATTATGTTTATTATTTATTATCTATTATGTTTTATATTCATTTATTTTTTCAATTTCTCTTCTTTTTTCGTTATATTATGTTTATTATTTATTATTTATTATGTTTTATATTCATTTATTTTTTCAATTTCTCTTTTTTTTCCGTTATATTATGTTTATTATTTATTATCTATTATGTTTTATATTCATTTATTTTTTCAATTCCTCTTTTTTTTCCGTTATATTATGTCTATTATTTATTATGTTTTATATTCATTTATTTTTTCAATTTCTCTTTTTTTTCCGTTATATTATGTTTATTATTTATTATGTTTTATATTCATTTATTTTTTCAATTCCTCTTCTTTTTTCGTTATATTATGTTTATTATTTATTATGTTTTATATTCATTTGTTTTTTCAATTTCTCTTTTTTTTCCGTTATATTATGTTTATTATTTATTATGTTTTATATTCATTTATTTTTTCAATTCCTCTTTTTTTCTCCGTTATATTATGTTTATTATTTATTATGTTTTATATTCATTAATTTTTTCAATTTCTCTTCTTTTTTCATTATATTATGTTTATTATTTATTATGTTTTATATTCATTTATTTTTTCAATTTCTCTTCTTTTTTCATTATATTGTGTTTATTATTTATTATGTTTTATATTCATTTATTTTTTCAATTCCTCTTTTTTTCCCGTTATATTATGTTTATTATTTATTATGTTTTATATTCATTAATTTTTCCAATTTCTCTTCTTTTTTCGTTATATTATGTTTATTATTTATTATGTTTTATATTCATGTATTTTTTCAATTTCTCTTCTTTTTTCGTTATATTATGTTTATTATTTACTATGTTTTATATCTTCATTTCTTTTATTTCTTTGTCATCTTAATAAATATCTATCTTTCATTTCTTATGCTAGTTGACAATAAAAGGCATTTCTTTTATTTTGTATATTCAATGTCACTAGTCAATATCACAGTCACTTCCTCTTTGTAGTTGTAGACTGGGATCCGCGCTTTGAACCAAGATCTGTTAAGCTTTCCTACGCTTTGAGTCAAGCTTTGCTGAGCTTTGTCAGGCTTTGTCACACTTTGATACGCTCTCGGCGCTTTATTCCATCCTTGACAGAGCGCCAAATTTTTTTAAACCGTTTAAAAAATTTTGGCGAACTTGCCGCATGTCCCGCTTCACTACAAGCTTTCCCACCATCCATTACGACCCTCATGCTTTAATCAGGCTTTGTTACGCTTTAACGCCGCTTTGCATGCCGCTTTAAAGCGCCGTCAAAGCGCCGTTGGTGTGAACCTAGCATTAGCGCCAACCTAGTGGCTCCCTGGACCTCTTTCAGAGATGTGTGAAAATGAAAAAAGATGAAGAAAAAAAGGTATGTTTTGTTTTAATATATTTTCTGTGGAAGAACAAACCTTCTTAATTGTTAGACATCCCAGTGTTTATGTTAAACATGCTTCACCGATGAGAGTATTTGACAAGCACCGCTTTGTCCCACTAATTTCAGCGATCCTTGAACTCATCGTACTTTGTTTACATGTACAACTTTCTCCGACGCCGCCACAGAAAGACGTGTTTTATGACACTCCGTCCGCGTCTCATTTTGTCCGCCAAACGTTTTGTGCTGTGCGTGAATGCATAAAGGACTCTCTGAAAAATTGTGGTGTGGCTGTTTCAAGACGCACAATAAGGAGGCACTTGAAGAAAAATGGGCTGCGTGGTCGAGTCGCCAGAAGAAAGCCATTTCTGCGCAAATGTCACAAAGTATCCCGCTTACTATACGCCAAACAGCACAGAGGCAAGCCTCAAAACTTCTGGAACAAAGTCATTTGGAGTGATGAGACCAAAATTGAACTTTTTGGCCACTCGACCATGCAGCCCATTTTTCTTCAAGTGCCTCCTTATTGTGCATCTTGAAACAGCCACGCCACAATTTTTCAGAGAGTCCTGTATTTCAGCTGAAGTTATTTGTGGATTTTTCTTTGCATCTCCAACAATTTTCCTGGCAGTTGTGGCTGAAATCTTTGCCGGTCGACCTGAACCCCTCATTTTCCACTTCTTGATCGGCGTTCGAACACTGCTGATTGGCATTCTCAATTCCTGGGATATCTTTTTATACCCCTTTCCTGTTTCATGCAGTTCAATTAGCTTTTCTCGCAGATCCTTTGACAATTATTTTGCCTTCCCCATGACTCAGAATCCAGAAACATGTGTGCAGCACTGGATGAAAGATGCTATGGTCTGTCAGAAGCCCAGAAACTCACTGACCTTTTATACACACCCATTAATTCCAAACAAACAGGTCACAGGTGAGGATTGGAACCTTGATTAGCCATTCAAACCTGTTTGTGTCAACTTTTGTGCATGTAAACAGATCAAAGTCACTGGGGTATGTAAACTTTTGATCGGGGTCATTTGGGTACTTTCTTTTGTCATTTTGATTTAAAAAGAGTAAACACAGTTGTTTGCCAATAAATAGCAACCATTAAGCATGAGTGGAAGAAAGGTTTTTGTGTAATCATTCATATTCTCTGAAGAATGGCCAAGAAATCATAAATTCTCCCAGGGTATGTCAACTTATGAGCACGACTGTATTTATCGAAGCTCACAAACGGCGTCCGCACTTCAAGTCAGTAATCGAAGCGAGGTCTCCGGGGTGGAGTGTGTGAAGGGACGTGGTCCTTACCGTCCACGGAGGTGAGCACCACTCTGGAGTGGTCGTAGGCGATGACGTTGGCGTAGCGGTTCTTTGGCTTGTTCACTTCCATGTTAGAGTTCTCCCAAGTAAACTGCTGGCCCGGATCGATGGACTGCGGAGAGGACATAAAGAACACTTAAGGATGTAAGAAAAAAAGGAGCAGTACGTCTGGCGCGTAACAGACAAGTGGTGAACGATGTCCGACCCTGACAGGACGCATTGACGACAGCCTTCATTCTGTCCAAGCTTCACTTGATATTTCACTGTGCTGAAACATCTCATGCAGGAGGAATAAGCACCAGTCCTTTCATTTCGTCTCCCTAACAATGCCCAACCCCCCATCCCATCCCCCTTTACGCCCAATGCCATTTGTCTCCAAGAAGAAGTTAGATTGCATACGTATTGATCGGCTGGGGATGTGAGACGGCGTCCCCACCGTCCCCGACCCCCTCGGCTCGATCGTGTCAGAGTCTTTTGTTATTCCGCATCGATTGGACTCGCTGCTGAAACATGTTGGCTGATTCCCAAACACCTTTTGTCGCACATTCCTCCACTTCTTTAAGTTTGAAGCTTTTACTTCATAATTGAATGACAATTTCTGTACAACCAATAACCGTACTAAGTCAATCAATTAGTCAATCAGTGTTTACTTATATAGCCCTAAATCACGAGTGTCTCAAAGGGCTGCACAAGCAACAACGACATCCTAGGTTCAGATCCCACATCAGGGCAAGGAAAAACTCAACCCAATGGGACAATGAGAAACCTTGGAGGGGACCGCAGATGTGGGGACCCCACCCCTGGGTGACCGGTGCAATGAACGTCGAGTGGATCTAGCATAATATTGTGAGAGTCCAGTCCATAGTGGATCTAGCATAATATTGTGAGAGTCCAGTCCATAGTGGATCTAACATAATATTGTGAGAGTCCAGTCCATAGTGGATCTAACATAATAGTGTGAGAGTCCAGTCCATAGTGGATCTAGCATAATATTGTGAGAGTCCAGTCCATAGTGGATCTAGCATAATATTGTGAGAGTCCAGTCCATAGTGGATCTAACACAATAGTGTGAGAGTCCAGTCCATAGTGGATCTAGCATAATATTGTGAGAGTCCAGTCCATAGTGGATCTAGCATAATATTGTGAGAGTCCAGTCCATAGTGGATCTAGCATAATATTGTGAGAGTCCAGTCCATAGTGGATCTAACATAATAGTGAGAGTCCAGTCCATAGTGGATCTAACATAATAGTGAGAGTCCAGTCCATAGTGGATCTAGCATAATAGTGTGAGAGTCCAGTCCATAGTGGATCTAACATAATAGTGTGAAAGTCCAGTCCATAGTTGATCTAACATAATAGTGAGAGTCCAGTCCATAGTGGATCTAAGATAATAGTGAGCGTCCAGTCCATAGTGGATCTAACATAATAGTGTGAGAGTCCAGTCCATAGTGGATCTAACATAATAGTGAGAGAATCCAGTCCATAGTGGATCTAACATAATAGTGAGAGTCCAGTCCATAGTGGATCTAACACAATAGTGTGAGAGTCCAGTTCATAGTGGATCTAACATAATAGTGTGAGAGTCCAGTCCATAGTTGATCTAACATAATAGTGAGAGTCCAGTCCATAGTGGATCTAACATAATAGTGAGAGTCCAGTCCATAGTGGATCTAACATAATAGTGTGAGAGTCCAGTCCATAGTGGATCTAACATAATAGTGAGAGTCCAGTCCATAGTGGATCTAACATAATAGTGAGAGTCCAGTCCATAGTGGATCTAACATAATAGTGTGACTGGGCGACCGGTGCAATGGACGTTGAGTGGATCAAACAATTTTGTCTAAATAAAAACACCTGAAATCAGTTTAAATGGCCCTGAGGCGTGAGGCGAGCAAAGGGCAAACGTGACAATGACATAGTGCCACAAACTGCCGCTGGGACCAGCAACCATCTGCTGGGCCATGGAGGTGGTCTTTCCTGGCTTGGAATGACTCGTAGTGGGGGAGGGAAACGGAGTCGGGCCGCTTGCCACTTCCTGGTGGCCTACGATAACCGGGCGTGCTGGGAGGGAACATGATGCTGGCAGATTGCTGTTTATGTACTATTATTACTACTAACACTTTACTCCATCATCACACTGGTCATCATTAACATGTCAACTAGAGATGCACCTATGAGTATCGGTCGCTTTACCGGAAAAAGTATGTGATCGGCCAATGCTGATTCATGTCTTTCAATGCCGATCACAAAAAAACGATCCCCTGTGGCTGATACTTTTTTTTTTACACTAGTGTGCCGTGAGATACAGTCTGGTGTGCCGTGGAGATTATCTAATTTCACCTATTTGGGTTAAAAATATTTTTTGCAAAGCAGTAATTATAGTCTGCAAATGATGTGTTGTTGTTGAGTGTCGGTGCTGTCTAGAACTCGGCAGAGTAACCGTGTAATACTCTTCCATATCAGTAGGTGGCAGCAGGTAGCTAATTGCTTTGTAGATGTCGGAAACAGCGGGAGGCAGGGTGCAGGTAAAAAGGTGTCTAATGCTTAAACCAAAAATAAACAAAAGGTGAGTGCCCCTAAGAAAAGGCATTGAAGCTTAGGGAAGGCTATGCAGAACTAAACTAAAACTGAACTGGCTACAAAGTAAACGAAAACAGAATGCTGGACGACAGCAAAGACTTACTGTGGAGCAAAGACGGCGTCCACAATGTACATCCGAACATGACATGACAATCAACAATGTCCCCACAAAGAAGGATAAAAACAACTGAAATATTCTTGATTGCTAAAATAAAGTAGATGCGGGAAATATCGCTCAAAGGGGGCTGTCCAAAGTCGGGACCTGGGGTGGACCGCTCGCCTGTGCATCGGTTGGGGACATCTCTGCGCTGCTGACCCGTCTCCGCTCGGGATGGTCTCCTGCTGGCCCCACTATGGACTGGACTCTCACACTATTATGTTAGATCCACTATGGACTGGACTCTCACACTATTATGTTAGATCCACTATGGACTGGACTCTCACAATTATGTTAGATCCACTATGAACTGGACTCTCACACTATTGTGTTAGATCCACTATGGACTGGACTCTCACTGTTATGTTAGATCCACTATGGACTGGACTCTCACACTATTATGTTACATCCACTATGGACTGGACTCTCACTATTATGTTAGATCCACTATGGACTGGACTCTCACAATTATGTTAGATCCACTATGGACTGGACTCTCACACTATTATGTTAGATCCACTATGGACTGGACTCTCACACTATTATGTTAGATCCACTATGGACTGGACTCTCACACTATTATGTTAGCTCCACTATGGACTGGACTCTCACAATATTATGTTAGATCCACTATGGACTGGACTCTCTCACTATTATGTTAGATCCACTATGGACTGGACTCTCTCACTATTATGTTAGATCCACTATGGACTGGACTCTCACACTATTATGTTAGATCCACTATGGACTGGACTCTCACTATTATGTTAGATCCACTATGGACTGGACTCTCTCACTATTATGTTAGATCCACTATGGACTGGACTCTCACACTATTATGTTAGATCCACTTCGGACTGGACTCTCACACTATTATGTTAGATCCACTATGGACTGGACTCTCTCACTATTATGTTAGATCCACTATGGACTGGACTCTCACTATTATGTTAGATCCACTATGGACTGGACTCTCACACTATTATGTGAGATCCACTATGGACTGGACTCTCACACTATTATGTTAGATCCACTATGGACTGGACTCTCACACTATTATGTTAGATCCACTATGGACTGGACTCTCACACTATTATGTTAGATCCACTATGGACTGGACTCTCACGATATTATGCTAGATCCACTCGACGTCCATTGCACCGGTCGCCCTGGGGGGGGTGGGGGTCCCCACATCTCTCCAAGGTTTCTCATTGTCCCATTGGGTTGAGTTTTTCCTTGCCCTGATGTGGGATCTGAGCCGAGGATGTCGTTGTGGCTTGTGCAGCCCTTTGAGACACTTGTGATTTAGGGCTATATAAATAAACATTGCTCCGCCGCTCCCAGTCTGTGGAACTGTCTCCCTGACCACCTCAGGACGCCACAGACTGTGGATGCTTTTAAAAAAGGCTTCAAAACCCTTCTTTTCAAAAAAGCTTTTAGATATATGTGTGCTAGTTGTAGCTATTAGGCTGTTCTAGTTTTTATTTTATTTTGTTTACTTATTGACAAAAAAACACACATGTATGCGCTGGAAAGCACTGCATTGGCATCAAGGGCGGGTTCTTACCTCGTACTCCTGGGAGAAGCGCAGGCCGTCGTTGGCCTTCAGCCGCTCGATGTGGTCAGCCAGCTCCACCACGGGTATGGGCGGGTGCTCTCGCATCCCTGGGAGAAGCAACGGGAGAGGGCGGTGAGTCGACCGAAGGTCACGAGAACGAAAATGACGTCAGCGTCGACGATGAGTGGCACTTGGGGGGGGTGGAAGGGGGGGCCATGAGGTGGCGCCGCATGACATTTGGTGATGCGTGGTCATGCCAAGTGAATGTGGCGTGGGGTTGTGGGGGGGGGGGGAGCTGGGCGTGAGCATGCTCCTGTGGAAGTATAGGCTGGAGAGCAGGCCTCGCTCTGGCGAGAGAGGTGTGATCAGAGCGAGAACCCGCAAGTCTCAACGGATCAGTCACACTCCTATTTCACGAGGACGATGTGTGTGTGTATGTGTGTAGGGTTAGTGACTGGTCACCCGACAGGAGTCATTTCTTTGAGAATATCTCTCCTTACAATAGACTTTGCTTCGGCACAGCCTGGAGCGCTCGGCCTGGATTACTTTCAAACAACCCCCCCGACCCGTTTTTGTCTCATCGCCGAGTTATTGGCTGATTTATTGCTAATCTGCGAGCGCATATTCCCACCCTCCGCGGCTTTCGTCTTGACTTTAAACACACCGCTGGGAACTTGTCTTATGCATGTTCACAAACGAAGGCCTCAAAAAGTTCATCTTCTACACTGCAAAAAGTCAGTGTTTAAAGGCCTACTGAAATGATTTTTTTTAATTTAAACGGGAATAGCAGATCCATTCTATGTGTCATACTTGATCATTTCGCGATATTGCCATATTTTTGCTGAAAGGATTTAGTAGAGAAAATCGACGATAAAGTTTGCAACTTTTGCTCGCTGATAAAAAAAAGCCTTGCCTGTAGCGGAAGTAGCGTGACGTCACAGGAGCTAGTATTCCTCACAATTCCCCGTTGTTTACAATGGAGCGAGAGAGATTCGGACCGAGAAAGTGATGATTACCCCATTAATTTGAGCGAGGATGAAAGATTCGTAGATGAGGAACATTACAGTGAAGGACTTGAGAGACAGTGATGGACGTATCTTTTTTCGCTCTGACCGTAACTTAGGTACAAGCTGGCTCATTGGATTCCACACTCTCTCCTTTTTTTATTGTGGATCACGGATTTGTATTTTAAACCACCTCGGATACTATATCCTCTTGAAAATGAGAGTCGAGAACGCAAAATGGACATTCAGTGCCTTTTATCTCCACGACAATACATCGGCGAAATGCTTTAGCTACGAGCTAACGTGATAGCATCGTGCTTTAACTGCATATAGAAACAAAAAAATAAAGGATAGAAGGAAGGATAGATAGAAAATCAACAATACTATTAAACCGTGGACATGTAAATACACGGTTAATGCTTTCCAGGCTGGCGAAGGTTAACAATGCTGTGCTAACGACGCCATTGAAGCTAACTTAGCAACTTAGCAACGGGACCTCACAGAGCTATGCTAAAAACATTAGCTCTCCACCTACGCCAGCCAGCCCTCATCTACTCATCAACACCCGTGCTCACCTGCGTTCCAGCGATCGGCAGAAGGACGAAGGACTTCACCCGATGCGTTTGGCGGCCCGGAGACGTAGGAAGTCAAGGTGAGGTCGGCGGCTAGCGCGGCTAGCGCTCCAACAAAGTCCTCCTGGTTGTGTTGCTGTAGTCCGCTGCTAATACACCGATCCCACCTACAACTTTTTTTTTTTTATTTTTTTTATTTTTTTTATTTTTTTATTCTGCAAATTTTTTTTAAACTTTTTATTCGACCCCTTTTACGGTATTGCATTTGCATTATCTTGTTTAGCACACTCATTGTTTATGTTCTTTGTTTGTTTTTTG
Source organism: Entelurus aequoreus (assembly GCF_033978785.1). Classification (NCBI taxonomy): domain Eukaryota; kingdom Metazoa; phylum Chordata; class Actinopteri; order Syngnathiformes; family Syngnathidae; genus Entelurus; species Entelurus aequoreus. The sequence goes on from NC_084746.1 coordinate 5,462,580, forward strand.
TTTTGTTTTGCTTATTTTTTTTTTTTTTGTTGTTGTTTTTTTTTTTTGTTTTGTTTGTTTTTTGTTTGCTCCATGCTTTTTTAACCTGTAAAGCACTTTGGTGCAATCTAAAAAGTTGTTGAAAATGTGCTATATAAATAAAGTTGACTTGACTTGACTTGACTAACTGTCTTCTTTGCAGCCTTCATTGTTCATTAAACAAATTGCAAAAGATGTCCAAAATACTGTGGAATTATGAAATGAAAACAGAGCTTTTTGTATAGGATTCTACGGGTACCATAACTTCCGTTACTCTGACTTCGTCACGCGCATACGTCATCATACCGCGACGTTTCAGCCGGATATTTCCCGGGAAGTTTTAAAAGTCACTTTATAAATTAACCCGGCCGTATTGGCATGTGTTGCAATGTTAAGATTTCATCATTGATATATAAACTATCAGACTGCGTGGTCGGTAGTAGTAGGTTTCAGTAGGCCTTTAAAAACAAGAGAAAAAAAACAAAAATGAGGGGTATTTTATTTGAACGAAGCAAAATGATCTGCCAATAGAACAAGAACATTCGGCTTGTCAAGACTTTCCAAAACAAGTAAAATTAGCTAACTTCAATGAAGCCAAAAATACCTTAAAATAAGTATATTCTCACTAATAACAAGTGTACTTTTCTTGATAGAAAAAAATATGAGACCTTTTTGCTCAATATGTTGAAAAATATTCTTAAATGAAGTAAATGCTAGTGCCATTATCTTGACATAATGATATGTGCCCGGCATCATGATTTTTTTTTCATGCTTGAAGTAAGAAATTATTACTTTAAAAAAGTAGTATTATACATGCCAATACGGCCGGGTTAGATTAGTAAAGTGCAATTTCAAATTTCCCGCGAAATATCCCGCTGAAAACGTCTCGGTATGATGACGTTTGCGCGCGACGTCACGGATTGTAGCGGACATTTTGGGACAGCATTGTGGCCAGCTATTAAGTCGTCGGTTTTCATCGCAAAATTCCACAGTATTCTGGACATCTGTGTTGGTGAATCTTTTGCAATTTGTTTAATGAACAATGGAGATAGCAAAGAAGAAAGCTGTAGGTGGGAAGCGGTGTATTAGCGGCCGGCTGCAGCAACACAAACATGTAGCGGCTACGTCGTAGCCGGTGTTTCATTGTTTACATTCCCGAACGATGACAGTCAAGCTTTACCATTGGCCTGTGGAGAACTGGGACAACGTAGACTCTTACCAGGAGGACTTTGAGTTGGATACGCATGCTTGTGGAGATGGGACAACAGAGACTCTTACCAGGAGGACTTTGAGTTGGATACGCGCTACCGTGAGTACGCAGCTGCGGCTTCCAAACATTTGATCGCTTGCCCGTACGTGCGTGCCGCTATGTGCATGTCACGTACGTAACTTTGGGGAAATATATGTGCCGTATGAACTTTGCGGAGGTGAACGTTACTTTGGTCTGTGGGATTGAGTGTGTTGTGCGGGTGTTTGAGTTGTATTGGTGGGTTATATGGACGGGAGGGGGGAGGTGTTTGTTATGCGGGATTCATTTGTGGCATATTAAATATAAGCCTGGTTGTGTTGTGGCTAATAGAGTATATATATGTCTTGTGTTTATTTGCTGTTGTAGTCATTCCCAGCTGAATATCAGGTCCCACCCGCCTCTCACAGCATCTTCCCTATCTGAATCGCTTCCACTGCCCTCTAATCCTTCACTCTCACTTTCCTCATCCACAAATCTTTCATCCTCGCTCAAATTAATGGGGAAATCGTCACTTTCTCGGTCCGAATCGCTCTCGCTTCCGGTGGCCATGATTGTAAACAATGTGCAGATGTGAGGAGCTCCACAACCTGTGACGTCACGCTACTTCCGGTACAGGCAAGGCTTTTTTTAATCAGCGACCAAAAGTTGCGAACTTTATCGTCGATGTTCTCTACTAAATCCTATCAGCAAAAATATGGCAATATCGCGAAATGATCAAGTATGACACATAGAATGGATCTGCAATCCCCGTTTAAATAAGAAAATCTCATTTCAGTAGGCCTTTAAATGTAATTTCGGAGACATTTTAAATAAATACAGAATTTTGCACAAACCTTCCTAATTCTGCATAAAAAAGCAAAGGTGTTTTATGTCAGTTTTGCAGAATCTCCGTGTAAAGAGGCGCTAAATGACTTCCTCGCCATTCCACCACTGTGACGCTAACAGCTCCTCGTGAAACCTGAGCAATTAATCCAATTAAAAAGACCCACATTAAGATTGGTGTTTAAGAACGTGGTCAGACAGGCCTTTTATAGCTACAACAGGCGCAAAAGAAATGGAGGGTGAAGAACGATAAGGAACATTACGTAAAAGTACGTATTGCTCAACCAGCCGTGATGTCCGGAGAGGACTTTGCTGCATCCTTTGAAAGCCGGGTGGGATTGTGATGTCACAGAATGGGATCGAGTGAGTAGGCGAGAGGGTGGGTAGTGGTTTGATGGAAGAGTGTGTGGGGAAACACACAGTGGAAAGCCTGCTTCCACTAATCAGTACAGTTCAGTTCAGTTCTGAACGGTTTTTGAAAGAAACGGGAGCGTTAATGTGGCGAATGCTCCACATTGTACCGTGGTATACTCTGGAATGCGTTCCAAACCGTGGATAGCTGATCTGAACTGTACCACTTCGGTGGAGGCATGGCTTTATGCAACATAACGGACTAACTTGGCGTGTTGGGGCTGCGGTGAGAGCTGGGACCTGTGGAGAGAGGAGAGTCAAGGAGTACGGAAGGAAGGAAGGAAGCAAGAAGACTGGATCAATGGTCGATAGGATCAGATCAAGGCTGAACAAACAAACTTCTCGTGCACAGCAGCTGGTGCTTTCTCAAGCTACGTCCATACGAGTGGACCTAAGAACCGCAATCACTTCTCCTACTGACAAATTGTCAACGAGGATCATTTGATGAATTTTCCCCACTAACAAGATGGCTTATCATTTACTGATCGTTTCAATCAAGCGTTTGGAACACACCTTTCTAACCAGGTCTCTTCGCGCCCTCCTGTATTCAAACTCTAGTCTTATTTTCCCCCATCTGAGATGTCTTTTTCCTGACGTGTGAGCCCAGTAATCAAACCAAATGGACCAAGACTATACAGGAGAAAACTACTCTTGCCAGAATGACGTCAATCCCATTCATTCAGAGTAATCTGGTAATCCGGTTGTATAGACAAATACCTCACAGATATTAAAGAGGACATGACATATGTCATATAGTACAACATTTTCTAGCACGCCTTACTTAACCCTGTAACACCCCTTGTTGTAAAATTACAACGTTACCGTTAACCATCCGAAAAAACAATCTGTTATATATTTTTTTTTACCACATTTACATAGTCATTGGGTCCTATTGTTCAGTCTCACAAGGCTATTGGATCGTACATTTGTTTATAAGTCACGCCTTCTGGCCGTGAACTCACACAACCTCTCAAGGTTTCCTTCGGACAACACCTATTTGTTTCATTGGACTGGATTCATCAGATTCAAGTAATTAAAATGTCTTTTACATTTATTTTGGTTGTTATTACAATGTCTAGAGCATGTACATATGTAGTTATTGTGGAACAGATGCATCAAATTTCATTTAGAGCTTGTTATATAATTGTTGCAATTATAAAAGAGGGGTAAAAAGCGTTTTTTTTAAGAGTTTTATCTTGTTTCATATTTGTAATAAATGACTTCATAAAAATATAACTAATGTGTGATTGTTATTAATGGTATATACTAGGGATGTCCGATAATGGCTTTTTGCCGATATCCGATATTCCGATATTGTCCAACTCTTTAATTACCGATACCGATATCAACCGATACCGATATCAACCGATATATGCAGTCGTGGAATTAACACATTATTATGCCTAATTTGGACAACCAGGTAAGGTGAAGATAAGGTACTTTTTAAAAAAATTTGTAAAATAAGATAAATAAATTAAAAACATTTTCTTGAATAAAAAAGAAAGTACAACAATATAAAAACAGTTACATAGAAACTAGTAATGAATGAAAATTAGTAAAATTAACTGTTAAAGGTTAGTACTATTAGTGGACCAGCAGCACGCACAATCATGTGTGCTTACGGACTGTATCCCTTGCAGACTGTATTGATATATATTGATATATAATGTAGGAACCAGAATATTAATAACAGAAAGAAACAACCCTTTTGTGTGAATGAGTGTAAATGGGGGAGGGAGGTTTTTTGGGTTGGTGCACTAATTGTAAGTGTATCTTGTGTTTTTTATGTTGATTTAATAAAAATAAAAAAAATCTAAAAAAAAACAAACAAACAAAAAAAAAATGATACCGATAATAAAAAAAACGATACCGATAATTTCCGATATTACATTTTAACGCATATATCGGACGATAATATCGGCAGGCCGATATTATCGGACATCTCTAGTATATACCGTTATGGGGCTAACTCACAACGTGAGTACAAATACAGAAATTCTGCTCCCATCAAAGCCCAACGTTGCAATATTACAACATTTCTCTAAAAACATACATAAAATTTTTTTTTTTTTTTAACTCTCCAATTTATGCTTCAAATGCCTCCTACAACAACATCTGAAAGGTCAATTTTTTTTTTTTTTTTTTAGGTTTTTCTATATTTGGGTCTTACAGGGTTAACGGTAGCCCGTATGGAGGGTCCACATACGGATGACATCATCATTAAGTACAACTGCTCAACTTTCATTCAAAACGATATTTTTCAGACTGTGTATATTTAGGGAGAGGATTCGTGTTCTGGGAGAAGCCTCCAGTTTTAGACAGAAACCATATTGGTCTTATTGCTTGTACTTTGAGACAGTTTCTCAGCACCGTTTTTTGTTGATTAGTTTATGTGTAAACAGCTCCATTAATATTTTGGGGCCTCATTTATAAAAGTGTGCGGGGCTTTCATGTTTTCTACATGAATGTATGCTAGCAAGAGCAGAGCTAAAAGCATTCCCCACAAATAAACAAATCTCATTTGGAACTTTTTCCACCTCAAAAAGGCTAAAACGTTCAGATATACAAATAAGCACGATAGAGATTGGATAGTTTAGTGAGGTTCCAAGAACGGCCCTGCCGGGGTCGGCTTCGGGTCTGGCGGTCTCTGGAGGTGGTAAAAGTCGTAACAAGGTTTCCGTATGTAGACCTGTGAAAAAATTATTACTGTTTTGCCAGCGGGGAGTAGTGCATGTCCTATCTCGGAACATCGTCTTTGACGCATCCCTCCCACGAAGGGAGGAGAAATGTTTCAATGTCTGATGATTTGACTGCAAGGTAGATATTCAAATCAGACTCCTCTGAATCGAATTGTCAAACAGTTGGCTATTCTAAGACACTCTACTGGATGGATTAAAATTTGACTAAACTCCTTAAAAGATACATTCACGACTAGGCCACCTGGATAGATCAGTGTTTGAAGTAACTTGCTTTCTGATTTTCTGAAACGATCTTCCCTTGGTTGATCTTCCTTGATGGATTATATCATTTGACCAATCTTCTTAAAATTTTATTTTAGAATGAACTGTTTTTGACTGGGCTACCCGAACAGTGTCTAAAGTAACTTGGATTGCGGTTAGGAAGAACTCCCTGGAATGATCTGTTTTTGATGTATGATCTCGGAGGGATGATCATTACTGCTAGAACAGTTCTGCTTGTGCCTGGGCTACCTAAATAGATCATTTCCAAAGTCACTGGATAGAACTTCCTAAAATGATCTGTTCTTGAATAATCTTTCTGTATGGATTAAAGTTAGACGGAACTCTCTGAAAAGTACCTTTGATTCGATGGTCACGAAAGCCGGCCCAAAATAGATAATTTTCTGAAGTAACTTTGATAGAACTTTCGAAATGATCTGTTCTTGACTAATCTTTCTGTATGGATTAAAGTTAGACGGAACTCTCTAAAAAATACCTTTGATTCGATGGTCAGGAAAGCTGGCCCAAAATAGATCATTTTCTGAAGTAACTTTGATAGTACTTCCTGAAATGATCTGTTCTTGACTAAGCTTTTCTGTATGGATTAAGGTTAGACGGAACTCTCTAAAAAGTACCTTGGATTCGATGGTCACGAAAGCCGGCCCAAAATAGATCATTTTCTGAAGTAACTTTGATAGAACTTCTTAGGTAATGATCTGTACTTGACTAAGCTTTCTGTATGGGTTAAAGTTTGACGGAACTCTCTAAAAAGTACCTTTGATTCGATGGTCACGAAAGCTGGTCCAAAATGGATAATTTTCTGAAGTAACTTTGATAAAACTTCCTGAAATGATCTGTTCTTGACTAAGCTTTTCTGTATGGATTAAGGTTAGACGGAACTCTCTAAAAAGTACCTTGGATTCGATGGTCACGAAAGCCGGCCCAAAATGGATCATTTTCTGAAGTAACTTTGATAGAACTTCCTGAAATGATCTGTTCTTGACTAAGCTTTCTGTGTGGATTAAAGTTGGACAAAACTCTCTAAAAAGTACCTCGGATTCGATGGTCACGAAAGCTGGCCCAAAATAGATCATTTTCTGAAGTAACTTTGATAGAACTTCCTGAAATTATCTGTTCTTGACTGAGCTTTCTGTATGGATTAAAGTTTGACGGAACTCTCTAAAAAGTACCTTTGATTCGATGGTCACGAAAGCCGGTCCAAAATGGATAATTTTCTGAAGTAACTTTGATAGAACTTCCTGAAATCATCTGTTCTTGAATACGATTTCTGTATGGATTAAAGTTTGATGGAACTCTCTAAAAAGTACCTTTGATTCGATGGTCACGAAAGCCGGCCCAAAATGGATCATTTTCTGAAGTAACTTTGATAAAACTTCCTGAAATGATCTGTTCTTGACTAAGGTTTTCTGTATGGATTAAGGTTAGACAGAACTCTCTAAAAAGTACCTTGGATTCGATGGTCACGAAAGCCGTCCCAAAATAGATTATTTTCTGAAGTAACTTTGATAGAACTTCTTAAGTAATGATCTGTTCTTGACTAAGCTTTCTGTATGGATTAAAGTTGGACAGAACTCTCTAAAAAATACCTTTGATTCGATGGTCACGAAAACCGGCCCAAAATAAATCCTTTTCCGAAGTAACTTTGATAAAACTTCCTGAAATGATCTGTTCTTGATTAAGCTTTCTGTATGGATTAAACTTTGACGGAATTCTCTAAAAAGTACCTTTGATTCGATGGTCACGAAAGCCGGTCCAAAATGGATAATTTTCTGAAGTAACTTTGATAGAACTTCCTGAAATCATCTGTTCTTGAATACGATTTCTGTATGGATTAAAGTTTGATGGAACTCTCTAAAAAGTACCTTTGATTCGATGGTCACGAAAGCCGGCCCAAAATGGATCATTTTCTGAAGTAACTTTGATAAAACTTCCTGAAATGATCTGTTCTTGACTAAGCTTTTCTGTATGGATTAAGGTTAGACGGAACTCTCTAAAAAGTACCTTGGATTCGATGGTCACGAAAGCCGGCCCAAAATGGATCATTTTCTGAAGTAACTTTGATAAAACTTCCTGAAATGATCTGTTCTTGACTGAGCTTTCTGTATGGATTAAAGTTTGACGGAACTCTCTAAAAAGTACCTTTGATTCGATGGTCACGAAAGCCGGTCCAAAATGGATAATTTTCTAAAGTAACTTTGATAGAACTTCCTGAAATTATCTGTTCTTGAATACGATTTCTGTATGGATTAAAGTTTGATGGAACTCTCTAAAAAGTACCTTTAATTCGATGGTCACGAAAGCCGGCCCAAAATGGATCATTTTCTGAAGTAACTTTGATAAAACTTACTGAAGTGATCTGTTCTTGACTAAGCTTTTCTGTATGGATTAAGGTTAGACGGAACCCTCTAAAAAGTACCTTGGATTCGATGGTCACGAAAGCCGGCCCAAAATAGATCATTTTCTGAAGTAACTTTGATGAAACTTCCTGAAATTATCTGTTCTTGACTAAGATTTCTGTATGGATTAAAGTTTGACGGAACTCTCTAAAAAGTACCTTTGATTCGATGGTCACGAAAGCCGGTCCAAAATGGATAATTTTCTGAAGTAACTTTGATAGAACTTCCTGGAATGATCTGTTCTTGACTAAGCTTTCTGTGTGGATTAAAGTTAGACAGAACTCTCTAAAAAGTACCTTTGATTCGATGGTCACGAAAGCCGGCCCAAAATGGATCATTTTCTGAAGTAACTTTGATAGAACTTCTTAGGTAATGATATGTTCTTGACTAAGCTTTCTGTATGGATTAAAGTTGGACAGAACTCTCTAAAAAATACCTTAGATTCGACGGTCACGAAAACCGGCCCAAAATAGATCATTTTCCGAAGTAACTTTGATAAAACTTCCTGAAATGATCTGTTCTTGACTAAGCTTTCTGTGTGGATTAAAGTTAGACAGAACTCTCTAAAAAGTACCTTTGATTCAATGGTCACGAAAGCCGGCCCAAAATGGATCTTTTTCTGAAGTAACTTTGATAGAACTTCTTAGGTAATGATATGTTCTTGACTAAGCTTTCTGTATGGATTAAAGTTGGACAGAACTCTCTAAAAAATACCTTTGATTCGACGATCACGAAAACCGGCCCAAAATAGATCATTTTCCGAAGTAACTTTGATAAAACTTCCCGAAATGATCTGTTCTTGATTAAGCTTTCTGTATGGATTAAAGTTTGACGGAACTCTCTAAAAAGTACCTTTGATTTGATGTTCATGAAAGATGGCCGTAAAGAGCACTCAGCGTTTTCTCCAAGTTGTCATCAGTACACTGATTATTCTTATTTGTACATAGGTACACCTGCTGTCTATTTTTGCCACGTTACAAGAAACTCTTCAAACTGATTCAGCATCAAAGCACCCTTAAGTCACAGGAGCTCTTTGCTGGAGTAGCAGGTATGCAACCGAGACGTGTTAAACAAACTGAAACGAGTTGTTGAGAGATGCGGCGCTGCAATTGCGTTGGACCACTTGACCACAATCACAATCAATGCGGAGACGTTCGCCTGCTGTTGGACAATCAACAGAAAGAACGAAGAGAAGGAAGGAGGCGAGGGAACGGCGTCTTATAGAGTTCGGCCTCGTTAGGAGTTTACGGGTTGCGCCAGCGTCTGTGACTATGTGATGGTCGAAGGCAGAGTGAGAGAAAGGGGGCGTCAGACAGCAAAAAAAAGAGAGAAGAGATTATCCTACGAGGGAAATGCAAGACAAAAGGAAAAAAGAGGTGGAGTGGGAGGAGGGTAGAACAGGGATCTGTTAGAGAGGCAGCACTGCTTAATTCCTTTGCAGGGGTTCAAAAAGAATGTGTGTGTGTGAGAGTCACACTAATAACCTGTGAAAGGAATGTACACACAGCAACAACACACACACACACACCAGCGCATGTGCGTTCCTGTTCCCGGGCTGACATTTTCTCTCAGCTCCATTGTTCCCTGCACCTAGCTCACCTTGACATCAGAGGCAGCAGGACTCATTACCAGTTGGCGAGGGGATGAAAGGAGCTGATGGAGGGAGGAGGAGGGGGAAGAAGCCTGAGGTTGCAGACGTCCATGAAAAAAAAACTCTCAGTTTGGACACAGTTGTGATGGGCTAAATGTATTTGTTAGGGTACACTCACGCTCGGCAGACCGTGCCGTGCTAGACTTGGCCCTCTCTCTCTGTGTTACTGCAATTCCTCTGATTTTGTGGAAAATCTCCAGTCTTATTTTGAGTCGTCGTGGTTATTTTTTGGTGCTCGGTTGCGGCTGTCGATAACTACATGCGATAGGAGTGATCGCATCAGTGGGTAATAGGTAAGCGTGCCGTGGGTTTTGACTTCTGGATTCGTTTGAGTCTCTGTATTTCTGATTTCATTCAGAACTTGTGATCCGCATTTTACACATAATCATATGCCCTTGGTTTGCTTCTAGAATAGCTACTCAGCTCATCCGTAAGCTAGCCTGAGCCACTCTGTACTTAATTCCAACATCCACATTTACAGTTGACGCCTCCACGTAACCATATGTCGACTACAGAACACCACTGTGTTTACTACCTGGCGTCTGGTAGTTGAGCCGTCTCATCTCCACAGGGTCAGAGGAGTTGGCCAGCAGGGAGTCTTTCACCCCACCTGAGTGCTCGTCCTTGGGCAGAGGCGACGCCCGCTTCCTGGGGGGGACAAACAACAACAACATCAACAACACTGCGTTAATTGCGTCCCACTGACATGCTGATTCATCAAGTTAACTGGAAATGATGAGATTATCAAATGCGACGCTGACATTGTCTTTGAAATGGCAGGAAAACTGAAAACGTCCAATAGGAATCGCTAGCGGACTGAATTTCCTGGTTTGACTGAACTTTCTGTAAGGATCTGTTATTGATTAATACGCTTTGAAGGATTACACATAGTTTGACTGAACCTCCTGTAAGGAGCTGCTCTTGTTGTGTCTATGTTGGATTGAATTTCTGAGAAAAATCGGTTCTTGACTGATCTTCATGGATGGATTATAGTTTGACCTTCTTAACTTTACCGCCTAGATAGATCCGTGTCTGAAATAACTTGTGGGTCAGTGTCCAACTGGAGCCTGTGAAAGATCAGTGTATGATTGATCTTACTGTAAGGATACTTTGAACTTCCTTAGGCTTTTGACTGAACTCTTTAGCCGGACCTTGGTTTTTCACGTACAGGAAGAATTGGGGTTTAAATTACTCCATGAAATTGTCTATTTGTGGGTGATCTTCCTGGGTGGATTGTGGTTTGATTAAACACTTTGGAGTGACCCGTTTTTTTGTCTCAACTTCTGGAATGGATCTCAGTTTAATTAAGGAATCTATTCTTGACTAAACTCCCATGATGGACTAGTGTTGGGTATGACTCTGTGTAATCATCTGTTCTTGACTGGCCTTCCCTGGGGGTTTCTTCCCCATCTCCTTCACACAAGACTGTTTGTTTAGGACTCCTTGTGACAATCAACAGTTGTAAAATACCAGGGCATTACCCTAATTGGTCCCACAAGTGTTGGATTGCTAGAAAGTCCATCATTATCCGGGAGTGGTCTAAGACTTGGTGTGTTTGCTACTGGATATATGACAGCTGTTGTGTGTGCATGTGATTTTCTCAGTTGTGTGTACGTGTCTGCCAACAACACGTTTGTGTTTACAGGCTTTCCAGATTGAGAGGAAAACAGGCGGCTGCTGTAATTAGCTCATCAGCTGGGTGGCACAGCCCCGGGTAATTAAGGCCGGTTCTGCAGCACCTGTGCCGCCTAGCCCGGCCCGGTGAAACGTGGCTCAGCTCAGCACAGCGCTGCTGGGATCAGTCGAGCGGAACTCTGTCTGTCAGGCGTACAGACGAGACAGGCCGTGCGCATTGTGAAGTTCAGGCGGTAGGCATCTGTTGGCATGCCCACACACACAAGACCTCTAACTCCAAATAGAGACAGGAAGGAAGCAGCACAAGGGGACGCCCTGTGGAAATTTCACATCTCATTGCGCTCTATTTGTGAGTGGCAAGCCCCGCCTTTTAGGGCGTCTGCTGCCGCCTGATGCGCAGAGAAGACGTGCGGCGGGTGGCGGAATGAACTCTGTCCGCCACCTCAGGCCTCTGCGCCACCTGTTGTGTTGTACGGGGGAGGCTTAAGCTAATGCAAGAGGCGTGACGGCTAATGTATGACAAGAATCTCTTCCTCCCTTCCTCTGTGATTTGAGACAGCCTGTGTGCCACTTCCCCTGGAAAGAAGGGGGTGCAGTTGGTGACTCTGGAATGTGTGCTCTACAGCCTTCAACCAGGATCCAAGGCCGGGTTAAAGAAGACATGGCAGCCATTTCAATGACGTCTATCTTTCAATCATCCTATCTTGCTGATTGTATTGTACCATATGTCCCGGCAACAAATCTGCGTTCAAAGAACTCCGGCTTATTAGTGATTCCCAGAGCCCAAAAAAAGTCTGCGGGCTATAGTGTTTTCTATTCGGGCTCCAGTACTCTGGAATGCCCTCCCGGTAACAGTTAGAGATGCTACCTAAGTAGAAGCATTTAAGTCCCATCTTAAAACTCATTTATATACTGTAGCCTTTAAATGGACCCCCCTTTTAGACCAGTTGATCTGCCGTTTATTTTCTGCTCTGCCCCCTTCTCCTTCGTGGAGGGGGTGTGGGGGGCACAGGTTCGGTGGCCACAGATGAAGCGCTGGCTGTCCGGGGTCGGGACCAAGGGTGGACCACTCGTCTGTGCATCAGTTGGGGACGTCTCTGCGCTGCTGACCTGTCTCCGCTCGGGATGGTCTCCTGTTGGCCCCACTATGGACAGGACTCTCACACTAGTATGTTAGATCCACTATGGACTGGACTCTCACACTATTATGTTAGAGCCACTATGGACTAGACTCTCACAATATTATGCTAGGTCCACTCGACGTCCGTTGCACCGGTCGCCCGGGGGTGGGTCCCCACTTCTGCGGTCTTTCCAAGGTTTCTCATTGTCATCCCATTGGCTTGAGTTCTTTCTTGCCCTGATGTGGGATCTGAGCCGAGGATGTCGTTGTGGCTTATGCAGCTCTTTGAGACACTCGTGATTTAGGGCTATATAAGTAAACATTGATTCATTGATTGATTGATTGATTGACGTCTAGGGTCTAAAGAATATACTGTAAGTACATGTTAGTGTGTATGTGCAGTAGGCGGCATGCTTAATGAGGTGCCCTTTGTTGAGAATCTTGCCACGCGGAAGCTAAAAGCGAACGAACGGGGGGTCTCCGCGGAAAATGTCAGCTTCAAAGACGGGGACAGTTATTTCTCCAGCAGTTTCCCTGGCCTGGCATTTACTTCACAATGACCAATTCTGCTACATGTGCTGCCTTGGCATACAGGAAAAGGAGGCGGTCATGAGGTCGCATGCTAACACCGGACAGATAATGCAACACAGCACAGCAGACAGGGCGATGTGACGAGACACACGGTCACCACACGTGAATCATGCAAAGGTAGCCGCAACCCTCCGCGAAATCCCACGAACAACTCCCGTGACCTGGGACTTCCTTTGACCTGCGGCGGGAGTCTGCTGCTTTTCACGTCTCGGCAAGTTAGACTCGACGCAGCAATCTGTGCTCTCCTGGAGGGAGGTTTTGTCGCAATTTTTTTTTTTTTGCACGGGAGAGGCAGCAGACCCGATAACTGCAGTGAATATGTCACAACACGAATGGAAAAAAATATGACGGATGAGGAGTGACGGTACCCACCTTTCCTGCTTGCTGCGTTCATATCAAGCAAAGAAAAGAAAGGAGGGGGCGGTTATTTACTCCAACTCATATGGAATCACAGCATAAAGGTAAGAACCTCTTTAGGGTTTGGTCTTGGCAAATGCGGCAGGAAGCAATAACTAAAATTGCCTGTCTGGAATGCAATTATTCCCCCCGCATGTTTATTGGCAGATCGCCGTAGAAAATAAAACGGGCTCACAGCTTCCTGTCTACACTCCCTCCTGTCAATCTGTTTACATGGAAGGGAGGGGAAAAACAGGAGCTTCAATGGTGCCCAGCGGTCGGTTGTTATAAAGCCCGTAATCAAGACCGTCTCCTGGAGCTGGAGCAGCGGACTGCTTGAGAATGACCATCACTACGATTTGTACCTATCATTTATGGAGCGTCACATGGGAGAGAATGAAATAAATAAATACATCCGTCAATAATAACTTAAACGTGTCATTGGAATTAGAAATGTGGCATTAAATAATTGTATTATTGTCAGAATAATTGTATCTAAGTTATCACAAAACTTTGTTTTTCAATGACTTCCCGGCGAGAAGACAAAAGCTGTCTTTGAACCTACCAAGAAGAAGGCTTGTAAAACTCCACTGTGTAGGACGGGAAGCAACATGAAGGTGTTCTGTTTCTTTGATGTACTGTAATCAACAGAAAGATATTGTTTTGACCCGAGATCTACAAAAGCGAAGAGGAAGCAGGACCTGACTCCCCTAAAGGGACCTCTTCTTTGAACTGTTTTACGACCTTTTCTGTGAACTGTTTCCGACCTTTTCTTTGAACTGTTCTGTAACCAAAGGCGATGGCTGTTTATGACCCCCCTCCCTTAGAAACAGCTGTTGCCATCTAATCAGGGAAAGTCCAAATAAGTACAATCTTTCGCCAGACATAGGGGAGACTGTGCAAGAGTACACCCTAGACGTCTCTCTTCAATTGAGCCAAATTTAATTATGTCTCTGTTTAATTTCTTGCTTCTTGTCTTGTTTAATAGATGTCATCAGTGTTTGAACCTGACAATTATTTATTTAATTATTTCACAATTTGAATATTAATTTCACAATTTAATTACCGTATTTTTCGGACTATAAGTCGCAGTTTTTTTCATAGTTTGGCCGGGGGTGCGACTTATACTCAGAAACGACTTATGTGTGAAATTATTAACACATTAGCGTAAAATATCAAATAATATTATTTATCTCATTCACGTAAGAGACTAGACGTATAAGATTTCATGGGATTTAGCGATTAGGAGTGACAGATTGTTTGGTAAACGTATAGCATGTTCTATATGTTATAGTTATTTGAATGACTCTTACCATAATATGTTACGTTAACATACCAGGCACGTTCTCAGTTATTTATGCCTCATATAACGTACACTTATTCAGCCTGTTGTTCACTATTCTTTATTTATTTTAAATTGCCTTTCAAATGTCTATTCTTGGTGTTGGCTTTTATCAAATACATTTTCCCAAAAAATGCGACTTATACTCCAGTGCGACTTACATATGTTTTTTCCTTCTTTATTATGCATTTTCGGCCGGTGCGACTTATACTCCAGAGCGACTTATACTTCGAAAAATACAGTAAATGTGGCATTAAGTAATTGTATTATTGTCAGAATAATTGTATCTAAGTTATCACAAAACTTTGTTTTTCAATGAGTTCCCGGCGAGAAGACAAAAGCTGTCTTTTACCAAGAAGAAGGCTTGTAAAACTCCACTGTGTAGGACGGGAAGCAACATGAAGGTGTTCTGTTTCTTTGATGTACTGTAATCAACAGAAAGATATTGTTTTGACCCGAGATCTACAAAAGTGAAGAGGAAGCAGGACCTGACTTCCCTAAAAGGACCTCTTCTTTGAACTGTTTTACTACCTTTTCTGTGAACTGTTTCCGACCTTTTCTTTGAACTGTTCTGTAACCAAAGGCGATGGCTGTTTACGACCCCCGTGCCTTAGAAACAGCTGTTGCCATGTAATCAGGGAAAGTCCAAATAAAAGAGGAGGCGTACAATCTTTCGCCAGAGCATAGGGGAGACTGTCAATAGTTCAGCCCAGACGTCTCTCCTCAATTGAGCCAAATTTAATTATGTCTCTGTTTAATTCCTTGCTTCTTGTCTTGTTTAATAGATGTCATCAGAGTTTGAACCTGACAATTATTTATTTAATTATTTCACAATTTGAATATTTATTTCACAATTGAATTACTTGTTTCATGATTCAATTATTTTTTACAATTTAATTAACTACTGAATTGTTTATTTTATGAAGTTAATTAATTCATCTGATCTGTCAAAGTGAGTAGGAGGGTCTTAACACCTGATTGGTTACCTGCCACTTACGACTTCGACCAAGGAGGCAGAGGAGCACCGGTCGATATCTTGGTCGGAGGGTGCAAAAATAACAACATCTTGTAATAATTCTTTGACTTTAACATACTTTATAGAAGTCTAAAACAGGCCTATTCAACTGGTGGACTTTGGGCCACGTCCGGCCCGCCAAAGTTTGATAAAACCATTCAAACTCGGGTTGCTCATGCATGCAGTACTCCCACCACCCCGCAGGGGGGCACCACCGAAGCTTATGCGTCACAATGAAGCAGCAGTGTGGTGAGTAGAAGAAGACTACTCATTCTGAACAATAATGGCACTATCAACCCCGAAAACAATCTAAATAAATTGCGAAAATTTGACTTTTAACAGCAACTGGACAACTAAGAATGAATGTTCTTCCCCCAGCCAGTTTCCTTGTTTACTGTTCCAGACAAGCAAATCCACACAAAACTTGATCTTTGTAAGTAGATATTGTGTTTGTTTTGTACAGAAATGGACGACTTTGTGATGTCTTTTGCATTCGTGGTCGTGTGGTTTTTGTCTGAGCTTGTTTAATAAATATAATAATGATAATAATAATGGATTATATTTTATATCGCGCTTTTCTATTATTAGATACTCAAAGTTAGTATAATATAGCGCTGAATTTGACCAGTAGAGGGCGATAGCACTACACCTTAGGTTTAATTGTGTTGAGCCACATTCATTGTGTGTTTGCTGTGATTGTTTAATTTCTTTATGCGTAAACATCTGTCTATTGTGGGAATGTATTAACACTGAACCCTCTATTTTATTTATGTAAAATACACAATGGTCATGATTATGGACGTTATAATTTTGTAATGTTTATTTATGTTTATATTTTCAGTCTTATAAGCCTAAATGAAGGAAGATGTGTAAAGAAACAAAATTGAGGAAGGAAACATATTCAAATTCAAAAATCAAACCTCAACAACAACTTCTGTTTCTTTATGCTGTTAACTATCCGTCTAGCCGCACACGCAATTAAGTAAGCACAGTTTTAAAGGAATATAAACTGCAAAGACACTTTCTGACAAAACATCCACATTTCGACATCTGGCCCCTGAGCCCTTGGGCCCTCTTTATTATGAAGTTGAATAGCCCTGGTCTAAAATATTTACCACCAACCCCCCAAAATATGAGAATATCCTCCTATAGCCGCAATGTTCTGAAAGACTTCCGAACTTATGGGCTTCAGACAAAAGCAATTATTGGGCTAAATTTGTGTTAGCCCTGCCCGATGGCTTAGTTTGATGGATAACATTTTCAAAAAAATAATTAAATTCAAAATTAATGAAATCATGAAACACTTAAATCATGAAATAATAATTACATTGCAAAATAATTATTGAATATTGAAATAACTAGTTAAAAAAGAAAAAAATATAGATAATTTGGTATTAAATAAATTAACAACACATTCAATTACAAATGTACGTATTTAATTCCAATTTTAATTCATTAATGACATATTCAATTAATTATTTGAAGATGTATGTGTTTATTTCATTCTCTACCATTTGACCATCCGTAATAATTGTCATTATTAGTTGTTAGTAGGGATGTCCGATAATGGCTTTTTGCCGATATCCGATATTCCGATATTGTCCAACTCTTTAATTACCGATACCGATATCAACCGATACCGATACTGATGTATACAGTTGTGGAATTAACACATTATTATGCCTAATTTGGACAACCAGTTATGGTGAAGATGGTGAAGATAAGGTCCTTTTTTATTTTTAAATTAATAAAATAAAATAAGATAAATAAATTCAAAACATTTTCTTGAATAAAAAAGAAAGTAAAACAATATAAAAACAGTTACATAGAAACTAGTAATTAATGAAAATTAGTAAAATTAACTGTTAAAGGTTAGTACTATTAGTGGACCAGCAGCACGCACAATCATGTGTGCTTACGGACTGTATCCCTTGCAGACTGTATTGATATATATTGATATATAATGTAGGAAGCAGAATATTAATAACAGAAAGAAACAACCCTTTTGTGTGAATGAGTGTAAATGGGGGAGGGAGGTTTTTTGGGTTGGTGCACTAATTGTAAGTGTATCTTGTGTTTTTTATGTTGATTTAATAAAAAAAAACAAGCAAAAAAAAACCCGATACCGATAATAAAAAAAACGATACCGATAATTTCCGATATTACATTTTAAAGCATTTATCGGCCGATAATATCGGCCGGCCGATATTATCGGACATCTCTAGTTGTTAGTGATGTACAAAAGCGAGTTTTGATCCATATTGTAAAGGCTGTCTTACTGTTTGCATTCTTGCAACCAATAAGAAAAAAATAGCAAAAAAAACATTGAATTAAATTTAAAAAAAGACTTACTTCTTAAAGAGCAGGATGGCGATGACGATGCTGATGATTAGGACTACGGCAAACACCGGGCCCAAAACCCATAGCATTTCCGTTTGCTCCGGCCCCTGAGCCAGAGACTGTGTTGTGACCTGGATGGGGTCCGAATAGGGACTGGCCGAATATGTCATCTGTGTGGGGGGGAAAAAAAGAACATGAGATATGAATTTTTGAACAGCAGAAGCTATTCACAAGTCATTTCAAGATAAGAACATATAAAATGAATAAAACATACAGTATTTATTAAACAAATGCTCTAATTACAGCTTGGACGTAACCCCTGTGATAGCCTAGGCCAGTGTTTTTCAACCTTTTTTGAGCCAAGGCACATTTTTTGCGTTGAAAAAATCCGGAGGCACACCACCAGCAGAAATGATTAGAAAACGAAACTCAGTTGACAGTAAAAAGTCGTTGTCGCAATTGTTGGATATGACTTTAAAGCATAACCAAGCATGCATCAATATAGCTCTTGTCTCAAAGTAGGTGTACTGTCACCACCTGTCACATCACACCCTGACTTATTTGGACTTTTTTGCTGTTTTCCTGTGTGTAGTGTTTTACTTCTTGTCTTGTGCTCCTATTTTGGTGGCTTTATCTATTTTTTGGTATTTTCCTGTAGCAGTTTCATGTCTTCCTTTGAGCGATTTTTCCCGCATCTACTTTGTTTTAGCAATCAAGAATATTTCAGTTGTTTTTATCCTTCTTTGTAGAGACATTGTTGATTGTCATGTCATGTTCGGATGTACTTTGTGGACGCCGTCTTTGCTCCACAGTAAGTCTTTGCTGTCATCCAGCATTCTATTTTTGTTTACTTTGTAGCCAGTTCAGTTTTAGATTCGTTCTGCATAGCCGTCCCTAAGCTTTAATGCCTTTTCTTAGGGGCACTCATCTTTTGTCTATTTTTGGTTTAAGCATTAGATACCTTTTTACCTGCACACTGCCTCCCGCTGTTCCCGACATCTACAAAGCAATTAGCTACCGGATGCCACCTACTGATATGGAAGAATAGGTGAAATTACATAATTTCCCACGGCACACCAGACTGTATCTCACGGCACACTGGTTGAAAAACACTGGTCTAGGGCACACTGGTTGAAAAACACTGGTCTAGGGAACACTGTGTTGTATAACACTGCAGCACAAGAACTGATGTTGTAATAATGGTAAGGAGCAAACTGCTCAGTCAGCATTAATCCCTGTAGTGCTGATGAGTTCATTGTAAAGAACAATTTCAGTTTTGGATGCCGGGCTCTCATCATACTTCAAATGCATCTACGGCCATATTGTGGTGTTCTTAATAAAGGGTATATCAGAGGTCGCCTACAGCCGTAGCTGTTAGACTCTACTTTTTGACCTGAGGTGCCTGAGCTTCTCGTTTTTTTTTACTCTAAATTATAATACCATTGTTTTTACAGTCCCTGTACGATCAGTGTCAGAGCTTGGTCCGCATTTCCGGCAGTAAATCGGACTCGTTTCCAGTGAGGGTTGGACTCCGCCAAGGCTGCCCTTTGTCACCGATTCTGTTCATAACTTTTATGGACAGAATTTCTAGGCGCAGTCAGGGCGTTGAGGGGATCCGGTTTGGTGGCTGCAGGATTAGGTCTCTGCTTTTTGCAGATGATGTGGTCCTGATGGCTTCATCTGGCCAGGATCTTCAGCTCTCACTGGATCGGTTCGCAGCCGAGTGTGAAGTGACTGGGATGGGAATCAGCACCTCCAAGTCTGAGTCCAGGGTGGAGTGCCATCTCCGGGTTGGGGAGGAGAATCCTGCCCAAAGTGGAGGAGTTCAAGTACCTCAGAGTCTTGTTCACGAGTGAGGGAAGAGTGGATCGTGAGGTCGACAGGCGGATCGGTGCGGCGTCTTCAGTAATGCGGACGCTGTATCGATCCGTTGTGGTGAAGAAGGAGCTGAGCCGGAAGGCAAAGCTCTCAATCCCAAGTGGAGGAGTTCAAGTACCTCTGAGTCTTGTTCACGAGTAAGGGAAGAGTGGATCGTGAGATCGACAGGCGGATCGGTGCGGCGTCTTCAGTAATGTGGACGCTGTATCGATCCGTTGTGGTGAAGAAGGAGCTGAGCCGGAAGGCAAAGCTCTCAATTTACCGGTCGATCTACATTCCCATTCTCACCTATGGTCATGAGCTTTGGGTTATGACCGAAAGGACAAGATCACGGGTACAAGCGGCTGAAATGAGTTTCCTCCGCCGGGTGGTGGGTCTCTCCCTTAGAGATAGGGTGAGAAGCTCTGTCGTTCGGGAGGAGATCAAAGTAAAGCCGCTGCTCCTCCACATGGAGAGGAGCCAGATGAGGTGGTTCGGGTATCTGGTCAGGATGCCACCCGAACGTCCGACCGGTAGGAGGCCACGGGGAAGACCCAGAACACGTTGGGAAGACTATGTCTCCCGGCTGGGCCTGGGAACACCTCGGGATCCCCCGGGAGGAGCTGGACGAAATGGCTGGGGAGAGGGAAGTCTGGGCTTCTCTGCTTAGGCGGCTGCCCCTGTGACCCGACCTCGAATAAGCCGAAGAAGATGGATGGATGGATGTTTTTACAGTTTAATTTCTTTGTTAAGAGTTTATCCACCGAAGTCCCAACAGTAGCACCACATCTGTCCCAGTTTTTTTTTGTTTTCCACAGACGCCGAACCGTTTGATAAGGCCAAGAGAGGTGATCTCGCGAGGGATGGAGGGGGAGGAGGGAACCTTCTCCAGGCCTGCTCAGATAAATGGGGGCACGGCGGAGGACTCATCCCTTCTTCATTAGTGTGCACGCCGCGACGGACAAGGGAGGTGGGGGCGCTGGGGGAGGTGACGGCACGGCGCGTCGCTACCTTGGTTGTAAATGAGACCATCTCCTCTGCTCCTTCGTCTTCAAATGAAAGAAGAAGGAGGGAGGGTGTCTGAGGTCTGAGGCAAGTCAGTTATGGCGTCTGGGGGGGGGGGGGGGGGGGAAGAGAAGCGAAACCGCAGGAGAGCGAGGTGGCAGATGAAGACAAGGGAGAGAGAACGGCAAAGCTTGTTGTCATTAGAGCTCTGCGTGCTCCTCACTGCACAATGTCGCCGTTTGGAGGAGAGGAGATTGGAGGTGAGGCGACATCCGCGGGTGACAGACCGCGGTCCTGGCGGGGAATTGAGACCCCAGTGTGCGGCAGGGGCGGGCGGGTTGTCAGTAATCCGGATCATTAGCGGCACAGCGGCCTGCTCTTGGGCACACAAGCAGATATTAATTGGAAAGATAAGCAAGGATGAGCTCAAAGAGTTCTGCTGCTGCTTTGCCTCTTTCTGCAGAACTTTGCTTATCTTGTGCAGCTGACGAGAACAATTTTATTAGTTATGAGGTGTTGTGTATGTTTGTGTGTGTGTGTGTGTGCGCTTGTGTGTATTGGGACACACACCAGGAAGGTCAAGTACGAAAGGTGACGTGAACCCGGCAAGGACCAGGAGGAATATCCTCTACATGTTGCAGGTCCACTTAAGTCCAGCAGATGGCTGACAAAAGTCAAACAAGTAGTAGTAGTAGTAGTAGTAAATTATATTTATATAGCTGTTAGAATAATTATGTATATATTATCACACAACTCTTATGCTTAAGGGCCGTTGCTATAGTTATTATCAATTGTGCTGAAGTTGTACTTTTTCTATCTTTGCAAAGGGACATCGTCTCCTATCAGGGTTTTCAGACCCTGAATCGGCCTGCTGACTGCCAAGGGAACATGGAGTGCCGTGACGCAGACAAAGCAGAGACGACCGCGCCACACCGTACCCCAAGTGGTATGTTTTTATCCATCCATCCAATTTTCTACCGCTTGTCTCAGCTGCATTCGGGCGGAAGTTTTATTTCATCATATATATTTTTTTAATATTAACTTATTTCAATATTGCACAGAAAAAAACTAACAATCACAGCTCTTGATTGATATGCTGACCCGTCTCTGCTTGTGATGGTCTCCTGCTGGCCCCACTATGGACTGGACTCTCACACTATTATGCTAGATCCACTATGGACTGGACTCTCACTATTATGTTAGATCCACTATGGACTGGACTCTCACACTATTATGCTAGATCCACTATGGACTGGACTCTCACTATTATGTTAGATCCACTATGGACTGGACTCTCACACTATTATGTTAGATCCACTATGGACTGGACTCTCACACTATTATGCTAGATCCACTATGGACTGGACTCTCACTATTATGTTAGATCCACTATGGACTGGACTCTCACACTATTATGCTAGATCCACTATGGACTGGACTCTCACTATTATGTTAGATCCACTATGGACTGGACTCTCACTATTATGTTAGATCCACTATGGACTGGACTCTCACACTATTATGTTAGATCCACTATGGACTGGACTCTCACACTATTATGTTAGATCCACTATGGACTGGACTCTCACTATTATGTTAGATCCACTATGGACTGGACTCTCACACTATTATGTTAGATCCACTATGGACTGGACTCTCACTATTATGTTAGATCCACTATGGACTGGACTCTCACACTATTATGCTAGATCCACTATGGACTGGACTCTCACTATTATGTTAGATCCACTATGGACTGGACTCTCACAATATCATGTTAGATCCACTATGGACTGGACTCTCACAATATTATGTTAGATCCACTATGGACTGGAATCTCACAATATTATGTTAGATCCACTATGGACTGGACTCTCACTATTATGTTAGATCCACTATGGACTGGACTCTCACACTATTATGTTAGATCCACTATGGACTGGACTCTCACACTATTATGTTAGATCCACTATGGACTGGACTCTCACACTATTATGTTAGATCCACTATGGACTGGACTCTCACTATTATGTTAGATCCACTATGGACTGGACTCTCACACTATTATGCTAGATCCACTATGGACTGGACTCTCACTATTATGTTAGATCCACTATGGACTGGACTCTCACACTATTATGTTAGATCCACTATGGACTGGACTCTCACTATCATGTTAGATCCACTATGGACTGAACTCACACTATTATGTTAGATCCACTATGGACTGGACTCTCACAATATTATGTTAGATCCACTATGGACTGGACTCTCACACTATTATGCTAGATCCACTATGGACTGGACTCTCACTATCATGTTAGATCCACTATGGACTGGACTCTCACTATCATGTTAGATCCACTATGGACTGAACTCACACTATTATGTTAGATCCACTATGGACTGGACTCTCACTATTATGTTAGATCCACTATGGACTGGACTCTCACACTATTATGCTAGATCCACTATGGACTGGACTCTCACTATTATGTTAGATCCACTATGGACTGGACTCTCACACTATTATGTTAGATCCACTATGGACTGGACTCTCACTATCATGTTAGATCCACTATGGACTGAACTCACACTATTATGCTAGATCCACTATGGACTGGACTCTCACTATTATGTTAGATCCACTATGGACTGGACTCTCACACTATTATGTTAGATCCACTATGGACTGGACTCTCACACTATTATGTTAGATCCACTATGGACTGGACTCTCACACTATTATGTTAGATCCACTATGGACTGGACTCTCACACTATTATGCTAGATCCACTATAGACTGGACTCTCACAATATTATGTTAGATCCACTATGGACTGGACTCTCACACTATTATGTTAGATCCACTATGGACTGGACTCTCACACTATTATGTTAGATCCACTATGGACTGGACTCTCACACTATTATGTTAGATCCACTATGGACTGGACTCTCACAATATTATGTTAGATCCACTATGGACTGGACTCTCACACTATTATGCTAGATCCACTATAGACTGGACTCTCACACTATTATGTTAGATCCACTATGGACTGGACTCTCACACTATTATGTTAGATCCACTATGGACTGGACTCTCACAATATTATGTTAGATCCACTATGGACTGGACTCTCACAATATTATGTTAGATCCACTATGGACTGGACTCTCACACTATTATGTTAGATCCACTATGGACTAGACTCTCACAATATTATGTTAGATCCACTATGGACTGGACTCTCACACTATTATGTTATATCCACTATGGACTGGACTCTCACACTATTATGTTAGATCCACTATGGACTGGACTCTCACACTATTATGTTAGATCCACTATGGACTGGACTCTCACACTATTATGTTAGATCCACTATGGACTGGACTCTCACACTATTATGTTAGATCCACTATGGACTGGACTCTCACACTATTATGTTAGATCCACTATGGACTGGACTCTCACACTATTATGTTAGATCCACTATGGACTGGACTCTCACACTATTAACTAGATCCACTCGACGTCTATTGCACCGGTCGCCCCTCCAAGGTTTTTCATTGTCATCCCATTGGGTTGAGTTTTTCCTTGCCCTGATGTGGGATCTGAGCCGAGGATGCCGTTGTGGCTTGTGCAGCCCTTTGAGACACTCGTGATTAAGGGCTATATAAATACACTCTGATTGATTGATTGATTGATTGATTGATTGACACCTGAGCAAGTTGATGCAGAGGACAGGCGGGAAGGTAAACCTGCAAATGATGCCCCAAAAAAAGCCAACCAATCACAGAGCTCCGGTCTGCATCAACAGTCACGCAAGCAAGATGACGCAAGAGCTTCTATCAGCCTGAAGCCAAGACAGTCCACACAAATGGAGGACAGGACGCGGGTGTGTGCTGATTCCAAGGTCAGTTCTCTCTGGGATTTTAGCACACACCAATTAACCGACTGCAGTGTCGTCCTCAAACCCTATTGACTTGGCGATGGCCCTCTTATGCACGATGAGAGGGAAGTTCATCTCAAGTACTTGAAGATACGTTGTTCAGGTCCACTTGTGTGAAGTGAAGTGAATTATATTTATATAGCGCTTTTCTCTAGTGACTCAAAGCGCTTTTACATAGTGAGACCCAATATCTAAGTTACATTGAAACCAGTGTGGGTGTGGCACTGGGAGCAGGTGGGTAAAAGTGTCTTGCCCAAGGACACAACGGCAGTGACTAGGATGGCGGAAGCGGGGATCGAACCTGGAACCCTCACGTTGCTGGCACGGCCACTCTACCAACCGAGCTATGGCGCCCCAATCCCCCGTGTGCAGATGTCCAACATTTGCCTTACCAAGACACCCTTGTGTGGTGTTTGGGTCTGTGGGACCCGTTTTCATATTTTTATTAAAAGAAAAATGATACAATTCATTGATTTTTCAAACTGAGACTCAGTGACTTTGGCTCATTTTATGTGAAGAACATATATCAGAATACATATTTAATGAGCACACACCATACACCCCCCTACACATTTCTAGTACATATAAGATGTCCGGGTCCACTGGACCCGGGGCTAATAGAAGTGTGGAAATTGATGTTCTGTGTACCACACACACACACACACACACACACACACACACACACACACACACACACACACACACACATGTCTTGCCTACTTTGTGTGGACCCACGTTTGGTGAGGGCCCCCCTTTCCACTATAGCTAGAATGATGAAAAAAAATATATATATATATCTAGCACTAGATGGGAGTAGAGAGTTGTAACCTCATTTCAGAATGCAAAAAATATTTAACTTTTGTAGTTGTGAGGACCGACCGCTGTTGCTAGGTAGATTTGACCACACACACACATAGTAGTGAGTTCTGTGAGTTGGCCATTTTTAAGGACAGCAAAGTACTCCAAGAAGGTAACACATCTACATTGAAAATAAATCATATCTTGCTAATTGCTCAACCTATTTTCATTCAGTTTACATTATTGTATAAATGTACAAGACATGTACTGCATATACAAATGTATGTGCATAATAAGTAGAAAATGAAACATACACAAAAAGGGTACATAAATACATAGAGTACAGTACACACAGACACACACACACAGCAGCAGGCCTAGACAGGAGGAGGACATAGTGTAGGTACACGGAACTTAAGAGGGTCAAATGTGCGAGAAAATGAGAGCAGACAATGTTGACAAACAATGTTGCAACCTTGTGTGGGAACCGCAGGTGCAGAAACACAAAATTTAGAATCCCTGTGGGATGCAGAAACTGTCAGAGAAATTTTCCGTGCAACGTTCATATTGTTGTTACTCAGCCAGCGTTTGTGGGTCTGATGGACCCGTTGCATTTTGTGGCTTTTTAATGCCTCACAATCAAACACTTTTATGTTAAAATACTAAACAGATGTTTACCTTATCCCAATAAACATCTGTTCAGTATTTTAAAATAAAAGTGTTTGATTTCTCTGCCAGTTTCTGCATCTTTTGTGTTTCTGCACCTGCGGTTCCCACACAAGGTTGCAACATTGTTTGTCAACACTGTCTGCTCTCATTTTCTCGCACATTTGACCCTCTGATGTTCTGTGTACCTACACTCTGTCCTCCTCCTGTCTAGGCCTGCTGTGTGTGTGTATACTGTACTCTATGTATTTATGTACACATTTTGTGTATGTTTCATTTTCTACTTATTATGCACATACATTTGTATATGCAGTACATGTTTTGTACATTTATACAATAATGTAAACTGAATGAAAATAGGTTGAGCAATTAGCGAGATATGATTTATTTTCAATTTAGATGTGTTACCTTCATTGAGTACATTCCTGTCCTTAAAAATGGCCAACTCACAGAACGTACTACTATGTGTGTGTGTGTGGTCAAATCTACCTAGCAACAGCGGTCGGTCCTCACAACTACAAAAGTAAAATATTTGTTTTACTTTGTGTGTTTTGCATTCTGAAGTGAGGTTGCAACTCTCTACTCCCATCTAGTGCTAGATATTTTTTTTCATCATTCTAGCTATAGTGGAAAGGGGGGCCCTCACAACCTACAGATGTTTATTGGGATAAGGTAAACATCTGTTCAGTATTTTAACATAAAAGTGTTTGATTGTGAGACCCACAAACGCCGGCTGAGTAACAACAACATGAATGTTGCATGGAAATTTCTCTGCCAGTTTCTGCATCCCACAGGGATTCTTCTTTTGTGTTTCTGCACCTGCGGTTCCCACACAAGGTTGCAACATTGTTTGTCAACACTGTCTGCTCTCATTTTCTCGCACATTTGACCCTATGATGTTCTGTGTACCTACACTCTGTCCTCCTCCTGTCTAGGCCTGCTATGTGTGTGTGTGTGTGTATACTGTACTCTATGTATTTATGTACACATTTTGTGTATGTTTCATTTTCTACTTATTATGTACATACATTTGTATATGCAGTACATGTTTTGTACATTTATACAATAATGTAAACTGAATGAAAATAGGTTGAGCAATTAGCGAGATATGATTTATTTTCAATTTACATGTGTTACCTCATACTTGCCAACCTTGAGACCTCCAATATCGGGAGGTGGGGGGTAGGGGGTGGTTGGGGGCGTGGTTGGGGGCGTGGTTATTTACAGCTAGAATTCACCAACTCGAGTATTTCATATATATATATATATATGAAATACTTGACTTTCAGTGAATTCTAGCTATATATATATACATATATATAGATATATCTATATCTATATATATCTATATATATATATAGATATATATATATATATAGATATATCTATATATATATATAGATATATATATATATATAGATATATATATATATATATATATATATCTATATATAGATATAGATAGATATAGATATATATATATATATATATTTTTTTTTTTCTTTTTTTTTTTTTCTAAATTTTATCTACATAAAAGAAATATTTGAATTTCAGTGTTCCGGTGGCTATCCATTAGATGGCAGTATTGTCCTGTTTAACTTCTCCGTTCATGATGAGTATATCATTTCGGCCACCGTGTTCAATGGAGAAGTCTGTTCTACATATTTACAGGCAACATACACCTTCCCCTTCGAACTGTCCTGGATGAACTGAAATTCTTGTTTCCATTCGTTTTGGAACTTGCAAGCGTATTTCTTCATCTTGCTCGTCGACGGCGTCGCCATTTCTGTAATTTCCTCGTTCTTCTGCTTCGTCTCCTTGTTGTGTGCGCAGTTGTGCACTCTACTCTCTAAAAGCCCTAGATGTTATGACGTCATTGGGCAGGCAAGCTGTTTATATTGTGGGAAAGCGGACGTGAGAACAGGCTGTCCCCAATCAGGTCCGCATTGAGCTGGAGGGGGCGTGGCCTCCAGCTCCGGCTGATTACCGGGAGTTTGTCGGGAGAAAATCTCTGCCGGGAGGTTGTCGGGAGAGGCGCTGAATACCGGGATTCTCCCGCTAAAAACGGGAGGGTTGGCAAGTATGGTTACCTTCATTGAGTACTTTGCTGTCCTTAAAAAATGGCCAACTCACAGAACGTACTACTATGTGTGTGTGTGGTCAAATCTACCCAGCAACAGCGGTCGGTCCTCACAACTACAAAAGTAAAATATTTGTTTTACTTTGTGTGTTTTGCATTCTGAAGTGAGGTTGCAACTCTCTACTCCCATCTAGTGCTAGATATTTTTTTTCATCATTCTAGCTATAGTGGAAAGGGGGGCCCTCACAACCTACAGATGTTTATTGGGATAAGGTAAGGAACCAAGAGCACAGCAGCGGGACAACGCCAACACGGGGCTTCCTGTTTCTACTGTGGGCGCCTAAACGGGCTGCAGGTTATGTCCCTGCAGGCATTCCTGGGAAAAAAGTTTATTTTTCTCCCCCCCCTCCCCGCCCCCTGTGGTGTAACAAATGATGGCAGCTGTGCTTTAAGGGAGAGGATGGGCAGCGGAGGAAAAGAGAGGAGCTTTTTGTCTGTTGGTCACGGCGGAGGACTCGGCTCATCCATTTGAGGGGCCGCTAAAATCTGATAAAAAGTTCAGTCACTCAGTCACGCCCCCCCCCCCCCCTTCTTGGCATCACAATGAAGGACTGTGAGAGTCACTCATGCTTCTCGGACATCGCTGGCAATTCCCCCCCCCCCCCATCGTCGTCGCTGGTGTGCGGCTTGTAAACAACGAGGCCTCAGCGAAGTCGACACTACTTTTCCTACCGCAGTCACTCGCATAAATCCAATCAACATGTCGTCGCCGTTAAGTGCTCTGATCTAATTATACCGTATGGTTAGACGTGCAAATGCCTGGCGGCAATTACACTGCCACTCCACTCGCTTAAGTGCATTTTCAATCACATGATCTGTGCTTCTTTATAGAACGGAGCAAATACTGGGGCTGTACAGCAAGTTTACTCAACTACAGAACGTATCAGTCGTCTATTAGGGTCTATCATTGCTCTATTTTCTTATTCATTATAAAAAAAAAAAAAATCCCACAATAAATAACACAAATGTGTATACTATATCTAAACTTAGTCTTAGTTTAATACATTACTTAAATACAAAATATAACTATGAAGGATAAAACACTGAATATTGACAACATAATATATAATTATACATAATATAATGTCACAGTCCAATAAAAACAACATACATCTCCAATTTGTACCCTTTTTTTAAAAATGTATTTTTTTCACTAAATTGTTTTTTCTACATTTAAAAAAAATAAAAATATTTTGAAATATTGTACAAACCCCGTTTCCATACGAGTTGGGAAATTGTGTTAGATGTAAATATAAACGGAATACAATGATTTGCAAATCCTTTTCAACCCATATTCAATTGAATGCACTACAAAGACAACATATTTCATGTTCAAACTCATAAACTTTATTTTTTTTTGTGCAAATAATAATTAACTTAGAATTTCATGGCTGCAACACGTGCCAAAGGAGTTGGGAAAGGGCATGTTCACCACTGTGTTACATGGCCTTTCCTTTTAACAACACTCAGTAAACGTTTGGGAACTGAGGAGTAGGGATGATGTTTGATAAGAAATTATCGAGTTCGGGCCTATTATCGAATCCTCTTATCGATTATCTTATCGAGTCCAGATAGGTTGTTGTATATGGAAAAAAACACACAATATTTGGTTTAACAAAAGCTCACTTTTATTATATAAGAAAAAAATAAAATCTAATAAATTAATAAATATTGACTGTTGTTACCCAAAGTATATTAAGTGGGATTTTTAAGTAAAACAAATATATACAGTAACACAAAAACAAGCTGTCTCTGTGATCACTATAGGTGTATAAATAATAATATAGTGTTAAATAAAATCAGTCCCTTGGGCACAAAACTGAAAATAATACAGCTCTCCAAAAAGTGCACTTCTGCTGCTATTGGAACATAACTGTTTGTTATGATGCTTTGACATTTTTGCACTTTATTTCTTTATTGAAAGAAAATTCTATGAAGAGAAAAGTTGTTTGCAAATGTTGTTACAATGCTAAAAAATGAAAAGTTAAAGCTAAAAAAAGAAATACACTTTATTGAGTTAACATTATTTCTTTATAGGGGGAAAGATCTGATGTTATGAGCTAGGAATATAACAACTACACTACCCAGCATGCAACGGGAGTGACGAGCATGCGCGGTAGCCCCGAAAAGTGTTGTTGCATGTCGCCACCCGGCAGCTAAGAATGAGGTTATGAGCACGCTGTGAAAGTAAACGTCAAAAACTCAGCCAACACGCCTCGTCTGCATTATTTATAATTAGACAGACAACACATATACAGTGTGATTTTGTTTTGTTTACAAGGAAAGAAAAACAAAAGTTAAAAAAGGGAGATGTCATATATGCATGTGCTGCGGTTGCTTTAAGAACGTCGCGACAGCTGCCGTAAAGGAGGTGCGTTGCTAGCCTGGTTGCTATGTTTCCGGTTGGTCGTAAAAGTGTTCGTCATGTGTTTGTACCCTGCTGAAATCTAGTAAAGTTATTCATTGGATTATACCTTTTGTTTTGAACTTTATTACACCTTGGAGCACTTTTTCGGGCCCCTGCTTTTCCTATCTGCGCCTAATGACTGAGCTACGTGACGTCATTTCTTGTGATTTCTCACGGAGCATTTCTGGTCGGGATGGGATTCCAGGGATTCGAATAAAGTACCAACTCTTTTCTTTACTATAGTGGTCTCGATAACGGGTACCGTAATATGTGTCCCCTCCCCCTGGAAGCAGCCTCAGTGATGTTAACTAGGGAACTCCTGAATAAATAGAGGAGCGCGGGGGCTGTACCTTAGAGCAGTGGTCCCCAACCTTTTTGTAGCTGCGGACCGGTCAACGCTTGAAAATTTGTCCCACGGACCGGTGGGGGGGGTGTATTTAAAAAAAATATATATATATATATATATATATATATATATAAATAAATACAATCATGTGTGCTTACGGACTGCATCCCTGCATACTGTATTGATATATAGTGATTTATAATGTATATATTGTGTTTTTTATGTTGATTTCATAAAAAAAAAAAAAAATTTTTTTTTTTTTTTTTTTTACATAAATAAATACAATCATGTGTGCTCACGGACTGTATCCCTGCATACTGTATTGATCTATAGTGATATATAATGTATATATTGTGTTTTTTATGTTGATTTCATAAAAAAAATAAAACATTTTTTTTTTTTTTTTTTTACATAAATAAATACAATCATGTGTGCTTACGGACTGTATCCATGCATACTGTATTGATCTATAGTGATATATAATGTATATATTGTGTTTTTTATGTTGATTTCATAAAAAAAATAAAAAATAAATAAAAATATTTTTTTACATAAATAAATGCAATCATGTGTGCTTACGGACTGTATCCCTGCATACTGTATTGATATATAGTGATATATAATGTATATATTGTGTTTTTTATGTTGATTTCATTAAAAAAAAAAAAAAACATTTTTTTTAAATTTTTTTTTTTACATAAATAAATACAATCATGTGTGCTTACGGACTGTATCCATGCATACTGTATTGATCTATAGTGATATATAATGTATATATTGTGTTTTTTATGTTGATTTCATTAAAAAAAAATAATAATAATTTTTACATAAATAAATACAATCATGTGTGCTTACGGACTGTATCCCTGCATACTGTATTGATATATAGTGATATATAATGTATATATTGTGTTTTTTGTGTTGATTTCATAAAAAAAAAAAAAAAAAAAATACCAATCGGTCCGCGGACCGGTACCGGGCCGTGGCCCGGTGGTTGGGGACCACTGCCTTAGTGGTGGGAGACTGTAACTGAGTGTGCAGCCCCAAACGTTTCTCCTCATGAGCAAAATTGAACTCTGTCCCTGCCTGATTCCTTGCTTCTTGTCTTGTTTAACAGATAGTTTGGTGTTTGAACCTGACACTTTCTTGCTATTTGAGGCACAGCGCCTATTAATTATTAATTGAGGAACAGCAAGGCGTGGTATTTTTAGACAAGCATATCCTGTGTGAGCGTGTGTGCAACATCAACTTCATCGACCTTTCCTCGCTCTCCCGTGAGCGTCCGCACGAGTTTTGCATTCGCGGCGTTTTTTGCGAACAAACGGGCGATGAGATACGGCAGGGAGCAAAAGGAGACGACAGGGGCGAGAGACTGAGGCAAATATGTTATATCCAGTCTGCTATCCGGCCCGTGGGCTGCTCGACTCCCGCCAATCGCCAGCCTCCGCCACTGCGCCGCCGCGTCCCCCGAGCTCTCCATCCGCCGTGCGCGAGCAAAAAAAAAACACGGCACATTTGTTTCGACTCGCTGTTGACCCTGCGAGCCTCGTGTTTCTCCCAAAGTGGCTTAAACAAGCCGTAGGGGGCGTTCATGCTGCCGCCAAAAACAAACACACATGCAAAGACAGCCATTATTTGTCTCGCCTGCCGCCCCCGGAGGGGAGGCTGACACTCTCCTCCTCATCCCGGCATCATGGCGCAAGGAGAGGCAGCCAGGAGCGATGCGAGAGTGAGGCCTTAGAAACTGGGAAACGGAGAGGATGGCATGCCTGGGCGTTCTGTGGATGACACATGTGGCGCACCCTATGAGGAAGCGTACATGTAATCCGGATATCCCCACATTTTTTTTAATTATCAGTTGGTTTTCCCGATACAATTAAGTGGTTAGAGATCAGTAGGTCACACCAAAGACTATGAAAATGGCATCAAGGGTTGGAATTGGGGGTTAAATCACCAAAAACGATTCCCGGGCGCGGCCACTGCTGCTGCTCACTGCTCCCCTCACCTCCCAGGGGGTGATCAAGGGGATGGGTCAAATGCAGAGGACAGATTTCACCACACCTAGTATGTGTGTGTGTGTGACAATCATTGGTACTTTAACTTTATTAACTTTAATGTAGTGATCAAACTGAAGGCAATGTTACAGAGCAAAAGTAGTGTTTGTACTTCACAAAAATACTCAAGTAAGAGTAAAAAAATACTTTATTTTGTTTTAAAACTTACGGAGCCCCTAAAGGGACATGGGGGAAATTGATTTTTGTAATAATTTATTTATTGAAAATTATAAAAAAAAAATATATATTTTTTTTACATGTATCTCGTGCGCACGAGAAACTTTCTCGTGCGCACAAGATACATGTAAAAAAAAAAAAAGAAAATTATAATTTTATTTTTTTATAAATTTATTTAAAAAAATAAATGTAAAAAAAATAAATATATAATTTTATTTTTTTATACATTTATAAAAAGTTTCTCGTGTGCACGAGATACATGTAAAAAAAAAAGATACATTTTTATTTTTATAAATTTATAAAAAGTTTCTCGTGCGCACGAGATACATGTCAAAAAAAAATAAAAAATTATAATTTTTTTTTACATGTATCTCGTGCGCACAAGAAACTTTTTATAAATTTATAAAAATAAAAAAATAAATATATATATTTTTTTACATGTATCTTGTGCGCACGAGATACATGTCTAAAAAAATATATACATAATATATATATTTTTTGACCATCAAAATGGTTCTCACACTATTATGTTAGATCCGCTATGGACTGGACTCTCACACTATTATGTTAGATCCACTATGAACTGGACTCTCACAATATTATGTTAGATCCACTATGGACTGGACTCTCACACTATTATGGTAGATCCACTATGGACTGGACTCTCACACTATTATGTTAGATCCACTCTGGACTGGACTCTCACAATATTATGTTAGATCCACTATGGACTGGACTCCCACTATTATGTTATATCCACTATGGACTGGACTTTCACACTATTATGTTAGAGCTACTATGGACTGGACTCTCACACTATTATGTTAGATCCACTATGGACTGGACTCTCACACTATTATGTTAGATCCACTCTACTACGTCCATTGCACCGGTCACCCAAGGGCGGGTCCCCACATCTGCGGTCCCCTCCAAGGTTTCTCATTGTCCCATTGGGTTTCTCATAGTCATTCTCATTGACATCCCACTGGGCTGTGAGTTTTTCCTTGCCCCGATGTGGGATCTGAGCCGAGGATGTCGTTGTGGCTTGTGCAGCCCTTTGAGACACCCGTGATTTAGGGCTATACAAGTAAACACTGATTGATTGATTGACCTCAACGCCGAGCATCCTGATTCCTGCAGGCTCCAAGAAGGGGATGCGGGATTGGATGCGATATCGCCTACATTTCTAGCGCTCTCATATTAAATATCTACAACAAAGGCGCGGAAAAAGAAAGAAAGACTTCCCCCTTGTCGCGTGATAATTCCCTCTTGATAATGTTTTGTCAAAGCGTTTCCTGGCGATCAAACACGGCAGTCATTTAGAGGCGAATTAGCGCCACAAAGACGCTTCTTGTTGGGGAGCATTACCTACTGGAAGCCGAAGGAACATTTTCCTCACCTTCCCTAACAATCTGCAGCCAAATTGCCTTCCCGCTTTCATGTGAGCTTCACAGAAGCACATCACACACTATTTCATGCGAGCTCCCTCCCTCGCATTAAATGATACTGTTTATACACAGCGGCATCTATCATCCCATTTCACACTTCCCCTGGCTTGTTTATACGCCTCAGGTTCTGGGGCAACGTCAAGGCACATTCTTCCCTTCTTCCCCTTCCTCTATTCCTTCCCTCCGAGTGCCGAAGCCTTATTAAGTGTTTGATCAATGCGCGGCGAGGTAGCCTAATGTCCGGCAGGTCTTGTTCTGGGCTGATAAATGTGTCAGGGTGACAAGAACAAAACCCTCGAGGTTCTTTCCAAGGCTACGGTCATTGAGGAACGTGAGCAACGTCCCGGTCCAAGACAGAGCACCAGGACCGGGTCGTAGACTGATTTCCGCAAATCTTTCCGCGCTCCCCGAGCTAGAAAAGCAAATTGCGGGTGAATTTTGACGCAGTATGACGCCGCCGCAGCCCCGGAGAGGAGTTGGATTCTCTTTTGTCAAAGATTTGGACTGTCGGTTCAGGGAAAGGACACGCTGTGTAGTGCGGAAATAATCACATTTCCGATGGCAGTTCCAGTCCGACTTGCGATACAATTAACTTAAACGTGGAGGCGCTATGAGTAATGACTATTGCTCTAATCCCAAGACGCGGGGGTTGCAAGTGACGCACGTACAGTACGCAGACGTGAAAACTAAAGCAGTGGGGTTTGTGGAGTAAAAAGCCACTTTTACACCGAACAACTTTTTCCTCTTCCCTGTTCTCTGTGAACAACACCAAATGTCCATATCGGTACATCCCATTCACAATATTGTTTCAACCGCTGATTTGTATGCATTTTTTGGGGGGTCTTTAATACTGCTCAGTGGCCTAGTGGTCAGAGTGTCCGCCCTGAGATCTGTAGGTTGACTACGGTCTGCACTGGAGCCAAACAGCAGGACATGTGTAACAACTACATTATGACCTGCCACTCTTTATAACTCCTTGTGCAGATCTGAATGCTCATTATTTAAATGTTGACCTACATTTTAAGCAAAGGCGGTAATACTAATCGCCACGTTTGGCCGAGTCATACCAAAGACTATAACAATGGGACCCATTACCTCCCTGCTTGGCACTCAGCATCAAGGGTTGGAATTTGGGGGTTAAATCACCAAAAATGATTCCCGGGCGCGGCCACCGCTGCTGCTCACTGCTCCCCTTACCTCTAACGGGGTGATCAAGGGTGATGGGTCAAATGCAGAGAATAATTTCGCCACACCTAGTGTGTGTGTGACAATCTTTGGTACTTTAATATTACTTATTTATAATTAATATCATTATTATTGGACTCCAGAAAGAAACATACCCCACCATAAACCTAACGTCACTGACACACTTACACACAGCCAGTATGTTTTAGGGTTGTCCCGATACCAATAATTTGGTACCGGTACCAACATGTTTATTGATAATTTTCAAAATAAAGGTAACTACAAAAAAATTTCAATATTGGTTTTGTTTTAACAGAAAATATATATATATATCAAACATATGTTTCTTGTTGCACTCAAACAACAATTTACAATTTTCCATATTACATATAGTCTGCCATAATCAATGATTAGGTTAGAATATAATAAAAAAGCTTTATTGACATTATATCAAATTATTCATGATTTATGATTGCCACCGCTGGTCTGTACTTTAAGAAAAATACAATTATTGTAAATACTAAAAACAAAACTATGGATAAAAGTACACAGATAAGCCATGTAGCAGGGAAAACACACACTTGTTAAAGATAAAACACAAATTGTAGGAATTTGTTACAAAAAAGATGAGCGATGAACGGGTCCGATTGTGTCCTGCCAAACTAATAATAAAGCGATTGCCACGAATCGGCGGCTTCGGCATTCTGACCTGAAAGCGGAGCTTAGCAGACCCATTGCTGGGTAAAGTGAAGGGTGTTACTCCCGACGAAAACATCGACCCTGGAAGGAACGTCTGCCCTGTGCTCCTCGACTACGGTCTGCACCGGAGCCAAACAGCAGGGCAGGTGTAACAACTGCATTATTACCTGTCAGGGTTAGGCTTGAGTTTTTTCTTGCCCTGATGTGGGTTCTGAGCTGAGGATGTCGTCCTGGCTTGTGCAGCCCTTTGAGATACTCGTGATTAAGGGCTACATAAATCAACTTTGATTGATTGATTGAACTATTTTGCAATTTTGAAAGGGGGTGTAGGCTGTGGTATACTTTCTCCGATTGAAACGAAGATTCTTGGTCAACTTTGACAACAACATTTTTACTTTTTCAACTGATGGATTTAAATGAAACTTCAAATCTTTACAAAAGCCCAGTCCATGGTCATGTGGACCCTGGAGCGATTGTGGCCGCAGAGAATGTTAGAATCAGCCCGGTGCTGAAGATGAGTTGCGAGCAAAAAGGCTGTTAATACGCGGGCTGCTCGCTAAGTGCCTGCGAGTGAAGCCTGATCAAAGCAAAGGGGTTTAGGTGGAAAGATGCTGAGGCGCCTCGGAGAGTCCACACAGAAAGAGACAAATATTGAATCCCATTAAGTCCGGCCAAGTGTGTCTGACAGGTGCAGGGAGAGTGTTTTGCGGCGAGGGCGAGCAGCTCCTTCTAAGTGAAGTGTATCGCGGCTGCCCACCACACACTCGGTCACGCCTCTCTCTCCTTCTCACGGTGGCGGGATTACAGGGGAGGAGGGCCTTAGGGATATTTAAAGCAGCATTTCAAGGGAATCAGGCCTGCTTCACAGCCGTCCCTAGGCCGTGTGACCGGGCCCTGGTCTCCCTCTTAACGCCGGCCGCACTAATCAATCCCTGCTCTCGTCAAGCCCGAGAAAGAAAGCGAAGAAGGCGAGATCCGGGAGAAAGAGCCTCAGAAGAGAAAGGAACAAGGCGAAAAGTCCGGGATTTGCTTTTAACACATGAAGCCGCCCGTTGAATATGCATGCGCAGGGTGGTGCGGGGAGCCCAAAGCAATCTTATTCTTCTCCGAGTGAAGTTTGCTCCTGACCGTCACGTCGGGCGGCGAGCCGGGGCTTCGCTCTTTGACGAGTGTCCACTTAGAGAGCCGAGGCTCCTGCGAGGACGAGCTCCGCTTGACACGAGCAAAGCCGCATCTCAGGAGGACTTGCCGCACCGATGGGGGAGGGGGGGGGGGGGGGGGGGACTTAGCGGGGACAAGCTGCAATGACTTTTAGAGGCGGGCTGTATTAAAGGCTAAGTGGCAATAAAAACAAGCGCTATTTGGCTTGCCAGCCGCCATTCTGGACACGCTTCCGCGCTGGTGTAGTTAGAGCCTGGGGATGGGCGATAAACTTAAATAGTTTGTCAGACAAAGAAATGGGAACGGGGAACGCCGAGCGGGGGCCTGAGGATGATTCACTTTTAATTTGGCGATTTCAGCAGAGGCTCTAGGTTTGAAATTGAAAAACCATTGTCATAAATGTCATCAACAGCTCGTGTTTGTGTGGGTGAGGGCGCACTGCACGGCGTTTTGGATCGAAACCATTATTTTGCTCCCTTATTGGACCCAAAATAAACCAAACTTTTAACATCGGGTAGCGATGTCTGGACTGGAGCCTGCAGTGCCTCAGACTGGAAGTCTCTGCAGAGAGTGGTGATATCAGAATAATTGTATATAAGTTATCACACAACTTGCTTTCCCATGAGTTCAGGCTGCCCTGCGAGAATCATGAGATGGAGAATCATGTGCCTCTCAGTCCTTTCCATCGAGGACGTGGAAGACATCTACCTATTTGGAACCATGATCGTGGGGCACCTGCTGATTGGGCTGGGCATTGCTCTGGTGTATCGTAAAATTCGTAAGACGATGGCAGCCACTGAAGGAGCCCAAAGGCTGTTCGTCGCAATGGACGGATTGGGCCGGGCTGTAGGAACACCGTCTGTGGCGATTTCTGAACTGAATCGCAAGATGGATCACATCATGGAAAAGCTTGCTATAAAGGAAGGTTTGGATATGAGAGCTAGCATGGACGAATAGAACAGACAAGTCATTGTTAATGCCTGTTCGGGAAAAAAAATAAATCCTTATCTACGATTTGACTGCCCCGAATGGCCTTCAGACAAGAACAGGCTGTTCTGTAATCATCCCCTGAGGAATTTCAAAGATGGACGCTTTTTGACCTCCCTCCCTCCTCCCCTCCTCAACGACACCTGGGAATCGAACTTTGCTTGCATTGCATGCAGAACGACTCTGGGCTTATGAACATTTACACTTCACCCAAAGACAATGGGCATATATACAAACACACTCCCCATCCCCATCCAACGCCCCTCACCACCACTGCTTAATTCCTCTTCGGGGTTATGGACGGCTGAGTAGCGCTTTATAGCAGCAGGCCGGTCTCCATGGCCCCAAATCCCCCTCCCCCTTTGTTGCGAGTTGTTGTGATTATATGTAACATGTTTATGTGTGCTATGCTAAATGAGGTTTTTTCCCTTGGACTCATTCAGGACCCCCTCCCGAGGGTCCAGCCTTAGACTGATATGTTTTACTCCTCCCCCCTTTCCCAATATCACCTTTTTCCCACCTTTTTAAGGAGCGCCATAAGTGGCTGATCCGTTGGCGGTCCCGTCTTGTCTCCCTGTAACGTATGTCTGCTCTTAGTGGGACTGTGCCGAAAATGAAATTTCAGTTATTATGTGTCTTGTACATGTTAAAGAATGGAAAATAATAAAGCATCTTGAATCTTGAATCTTGAGAAGACAAAAGCTGTCTTTGTTCTTATCGAGCAAAATGCCGACCGCTTGTAAACCTCCACTGTGTGCGATGGGATGAGACGTGGAGGTGTCGGTTTCTTTGATCTATTGGATAGCCACAGGAAGACCTTGTCATGACCCGAGATCTACAAAGCAGAGAGGGGGGGAAGACCTGACACCGCTCCAGGCACCTTTTCTTTGAACTGTTTATGACCGAGAGCGGGAGCTGTTTATGACCACCTCCCCTTAGGAGCAGCTGCGTAATGTAATGTAATGTAATCAGAAAATGCCCAAATAAAGGAGGAGCGCGTTTGGACTGCCTTCAGAGCGTGGCGGGAGACTGTACGAGTGTGAAGCCCCAGACGTTTCTCCTCACGAGCTAAATTGAATCCTGTCTCTGTTTGATTCCTGTCAGGTTCAAACACTGATGAAATCTATTAAACAGACGAGAAGCAAGGAATCATGCAGAGAAAGAGTTACATTTTGCTCAATTGAGGAGAGACGTGTTTTGGGCTGTACTCTAGTTACAGATCCAAACTACGTTCTAAAAGTCCAGGCCACATGCTTCCTCTATTTATTTGGGAGGTTCCTGGTTACATCACTGAAGCTGTCGCCGAGGGAAGGGGGTAATCTCGACAGCCCCAGTTAGACACAATATATGATTATACAAAAATGCAAATGTGCTGACAGTCGTGATATCGCCTTGTCTCTGCTCTGTCTGCGTCACGGTACTCGTTTATGACCGAGTGCGGGAGATGTTTATGACCCCCCTCCCCTTAGGACAGTGGTTCTTAACCTACGGGTTCGGTGAGTCGGCCTCAGGGGTTCAGCGGAGGTCAAAACACACCCGACTCATCGTGTAAATACAAACTTCTCCCTATCGGCGTATTACGGATACGGCAACAGCTGACTGATTTGCAGGTGTGTAATTTGTTGTGAGTTTATGCACTGTGTTGGTTTTGTTCTTTGAACAAGGTGATGTTCATGCACGGTTCATTTTATGCAGCAGTAAAAAAAAACATGGTAACACTTTAGTATGGGGAACATATTCACCATTAGTTAGTTGCTTATTAACATGCGAATTAGTAACATATTGGCTCTTAACTAGTCATTATTAAGTACTTATTAATGCCTTATTCGGCATGGCCTTATTATAACCCTAACCCTCTAACCCTGACCCTAACCAAATAACTCTTTATTACTTAGAATATGTTCCCCTAGTGTCCAAATAACTCTAAATTAAGTCTTTGTTACTTAGAATATGTTCCCCATACTAAAGTGTTATCAAAAACATATAACTTTGTCTTGAATTTGAAAAAAAACCAAATTTTATTTTTCATTAAAGAAGGATTCGGTGAATGCGCATATGAAACTGGTGGGGTTCGGTACCTCCAACAATGTTAAGAACCACTGCCTTAGGAGCAGCTGCGTAATGTAATATAATGTCATCAGAAAATGACCAAATAAAGGAGGAGCGCGTTGGGACTGCCTTTAGAGCGTGGCGGGAGACTGTTCGAGTGTGCAGCCCCAGACATTTCTCCTCATGAGCTAAATTGAATCCTGTCTCTGTTTGACTCCTTTGCTTCTTGTCTTGTCTAACAGATGTCATCAGTGTTTGAACCTGACAGGTGAGGACGGCGGAAAAGATCATCAGGACTCCTCTTCCTCCTATCCGGGAGATCGCAAAAAGCCGCTGCCTGACCACGGCTCAGAAAATCTGCAGAGACTCCTCCCACCCCCACCAAGGACTGTTTTCACTGCTGGACTCTAGAAAGAGGTTCCGCAGGTTCTGTAACAGAACCTCCAGGTAACAGCTTCTTCCCTCAGGCCGTAAGACTCTTGAACGCATCATAATAATCCCCTCAATTCCCCCCCAAAAATGGATTAACTGGCTGGAATATAAAGACAATATAACATACATCCATAAACGTGGATGCATATGCAAAAGTGCAATATATTTATCTGTACAGTAATCCATTTATTTATATATGCACATTATTGCTCTTTTATCCTGCCCTACCATGAGCTAATGCAACAAAATTTCGTTCTTATCTGTACTGTAAAGTTCAAATTTGAATGACAATAAAAGGAAGTCTAAGTCTAAAAAAGGAAGTCTAAACTGTTATCATCAAGCAATATCTTGATGATAACAATCCGGCCTTAGTCTACAAACAACTGAATGTGTGTGTGTGTGTGTGTGTCTTACATAATTAGCAGCGCCGTCGGCCCCGTCGTCTCGCAGCTCGGCCACGACGAAGCAGACGTACTCCTGCTGGCTGGTGAGCGGCTTGTTGTAGAAGCCCTCGTACCACTTCTCGTCGCCCAGGGTGAAGGTGGGCGGCAGCGCGGGCAGCTTGGCGGCAATGTAAGGCTTGGACAAGCCCAGGTGGCGCCGCCGCCGCCTTAGGGCGGGACCTTTGCTCGATTTCACCAGCTGTGGACAACATGGATGTTGGATTAGTACAGACAGATAACATATCTGAGGGCTAAGTCAGGGCCCGAAGCAGGATTTTAACTTAAGGACTACCCCCATAACAACATTTTTTAAAACTTTTTAAATTAGCCTCTTAAGGCCCAAGCTGTTTGTTTACATGCTTTTTTAAAATTTATTTCTCTTTGCTATTTGGGCTTATTGGACCCTAATTAGAATAAAAACTAAGAATCATCTTTTGATATGATGTACTTAGTCCATAAGTACACAAATGTGTACTTCATGTTTAGTGACATGCTAATTCTTAGTTTTACACTTTTTTTCCCCCAAATTCCATTGTATGTTATACTCTTCTGACACCACCAGATGGCAGTATAAGTGTCCACATAAGTGGCCATAAGACCCCAATTCAGTAGTGTACACAATTTTGGAAATAAGAGCTAAAAGGTGCTGTCCACGCATGTGGCCACTAAGCCTTTAGAGGTTAATAGACTAGAATTTATTTTCTTTTCTTTCTTTCTTTCTTTAGTTTATTTCGAACATGAACACACTTACAGCATAGTACATCACACAATTTCATATCATTTCACTTTACATCATGTCCGAAAAGGAGTAGGAAGAAGCAACGCTTATTTAATCCTACCCCTTTCCCACTTCAGAGCGTTTATAGAAATAAACATTGATTTATTGATTGAAGAAATAATAAACTCAACTAAACTCAACTATTTTTTACCATATCGTATATGTATTGTGTGCTTTTATAAATGTATCTCTCTCTTTCTTTTCTTTTTCTTTTAAATTGTAATTTTACTGCCTTTTTTTTACATCACGGCCAGGATACTACAGATGAAAAGTAGCCTTCTGGCTAATTCTGTTTTTTTTTTAACCACGCATAGTCATATGTTTTTATGAAACTGCATCTAATCTAATCTATTCTAACCTACCGATCTCAGGGTGGCAGCTGTTATCTGTCATGATCCGTGGTCCGGATCATGTTTATGTTATGTTCCTGTTTTTGTGCACCCTTGTTTGTTTTAGTTACCATGGCGACTTATGATTTTCACCTGCCTCTGGTGTTCGGGACGCGCACCTGTTTCCAATCTAGAGACATTATTTAAGCCTGCCTCTGCCAGTCAGTCGTCCTGGCGTCAGTCATCTGTCATGATCCGTAGTCCGGATCATGTTTTGTGTTTTCTGTTTGTTTTGGACTCCTTTAGTTCCTGTTTGTGCACCTCCTGAGTTTGTTACCATGGCTACTTATGATTTTCACCTGCCTCGTCCGCTGCTTCCACGCCTGCCTCGCCGACGACGAGGCAGTTCCTGTTTGTGCAACCTCCTGAGTTTGTTACCATGGCTACTTCTGATTTTCACCTGCCTCGTCTGCTGCTTCCACGCCTGCCTCGCCGACGACGCGCCCACCTCCCCGTCGGCTACGGATGTGGCCGTTCCCTGGTCGCC
Source organism: Entelurus aequoreus (assembly GCF_033978785.1). Lineage (NCBI taxonomy): Eukaryota > Metazoa > Chordata > Actinopteri > Syngnathiformes > Syngnathidae > Entelurus > Entelurus aequoreus. The sequence goes on from NC_084746.1 coordinate 5,506,011, forward strand.
CGCCAGGCCAAGTGCCCCAGAATCCACCGAGGACAAGTCAAGTGGCGGCGGCGAGTGGAATGCCGCTGCAGCAGGCGAGGCGGGCGACCCGGGAACGGCCAAATCCGTGGCCGACGGGGAGGTGGGTGCACTTGGCGAGGCGGGCGACCACGGAACGGCCGCATCCGTAGCCGACGGGGAGGTGGGCGCGTCGTCGGCGAGGCAGGCGTGGAAGCAGCGGACGAGGCAGGTGAAAATCATAAGTAGCCATGGTAACAAACTCAGGAGGTGCACAAACAGGAACTAAGGGAGTCCAAAACAAACAGAAAACACAAAACATGGGCGTGTTTGCCATAACATACGCCGCTTTCTCCGCGATTTAGCCGCTGATAATGTCATGATCCGTGGTCGGGATCATGTTTTGTGTTTTCTGTTTGTTTTGGACTCCTTTAGTTCCTGTTTGTGCCACCTCCTGACTTTGTTACCATGGCTACTTATGATTTTCACCTGCCTCGTCCGCTGCTTCCACTCCTGCCTCGCCGACGACGCGCCCACCTCCCCGTCGGCTACTGATGTGGCCGTTCCCTGGTCGCCCGCCAGGCCAAGTGTCCCAGAATCCACCGAGGATAAGTCAAGTGGCGGCGGCGAGTGGAACGCCGCTGCAGCAGGCGAGGCGGGCGACCCGGGAACGGCCAAATTCGTGGCCGACGGGGAGGTGGGTGCACTTGGCGAGGCGGGCGACCAGGGAACGGCCACATCCTTAGTCGACGGGGAGGTGGGCGCGTCGTCGGCGAGGCAGGCGTGGAAGCAGCGGACGTCGGCGCGGCAGGCGTGGAAGCAGCAGACGAGGCAGGTGAAAATCATAAGTAGCCATGGTAACAAACTCAGGAAGTGCACAAACAGGAACTAAAGGGGTCCAAAACAAACAGAAAACACAAAACATGGGCGTGTTTGCCATAACATATGCCGCTTTCTCCGCGATTTAGCCGCTGATAATGTCATGATCCGTTGTCCGGATCATGTTTTGTGTTTTGTGTTTGTTTTGGACTCCTTTAGTTCCTGTTTGTGCAACCTCCTGAGTTTGTTACCATGGCTACTTATGATTTTCACCTGCCTCCTCTGCTGCTTCCAAGCCTGCATCGTCCGCTGCTTCCACGCCTGCCGCGCCGACGTCCGCTGCTTCCACGCCTGCCTCGCCGACGACGCGCCCACCTCCCCGTCGGCTATGGATGTGGCCGTTCTCTGGTCGCCCGCCAGGCCAAGTGTCCCAGAATCCACCGAGGACAAGTCAAGTGGCGGCGGCGAGTGGAACGCCGCTGCAGCAGGCGAGGCGGGCGACCCGGGAACGGCCAAATCCGTGGCCGACGGGGAGGTGGGTGCACTTGGCGAGGCGGGCGACCAGGGAACGGCCGCATCCGTAGTCGACAGGGAGGTGGGCGCGTCGTCGGCGAGACAGGCGTGGAAGCAGCGGACGTCGGCGCGGCAGGCGTGGAAGCAACGGACGAGGCAGGTGAAAATCATAACTAGCCATGGTAACAAACTCAGGAGGTGCACAAACAGGAACTAAAGGAGTCCAAAACAAACAGAAAACACAAAACATGGGCGTGCCTGCCATAACATACGCCGCCTTCTCCGCGATTTAGCCGCTGATAATGTCATGATCCGTGGTCCGGATCATGTTTTGTGTTTTCTGTTTGTTTTGGACTCCTTTAGTTCCTGTTTGTGCAACCTCCTGAGTTTGTTACCATGGCTACTTATGATTTTCACCTGCCTCGTCCGCTGCTTCCACGCCTGCCTCGCCGACGACGCGCCCACCTCCCCGTCGGCTACGGATGTGGCCGTTCCCGGGTCGCCCGCCTCGCCTGCTGCAGCGGCGTTCCACTCGCCGCCGCCACTTGACTTGTCCTCTGTGGATTCGGGGACACTTGGCCTGGCGGGCGACCAGGGAACGGCCACATCCGTAGCCGACGGGGAGGTGGGCGCATCGTCGGCGAGGCAGGCGTGGAAGCAGCAGACGAGGCAGGTGAAAATCATAAGTAGCCATGGTAACAAACTCAGGAGGTGCACAAACAGGAACTAAAGGAGTCCAAAACAAACAGAAAACACAAAACATGACCCGGACCACGGATCATGACATTATCAGCGGCTAAATCGCGGAGAAAGCGGCGTATGTTATGGCAAACGAGCCCGGGCGACGTCACAAAGCAGGACGCATGTAAACAAAGTGGCCTGAGCGAAGAAACGAGGAACAATTAGCGGTCTAGCAGCCTGGTTAATAGACGAGCAGCAAACAGCAAACAGCAAGGCGCTGCACTGCGGCGTTGTGTCGTCTGCTGCATTTTGCTCGCTGTCGAGCGCCGTCTCCTGCGCCCCTACAGATGCGGCTTTATTAAATCATTATGTCAAGAGGGAGGGTGGGAGGAGACAATGGCCCGCTGCTTGCTATTTAATGACTCAGGGAGGCACGTCTCCTCGCCTCTCTGGTGTCTCTTCTGCTGTATTCCCCACAAGCAGAGAAGCACGCCCAACGAGCCTTGTGCTGCGTTTCTAAATGCTGCTATTATTAAAATGAGATGTGTCATCATGCCTATATTCCCTCCTGGTGCAGGACTATATGATGAAGTAGTCATCAGAGCACCTGCTGCGCGACTGGAGCTTCCGAAACGAACAATCCGAGACGTCGGGTCATTCAGCAGATGGCCGCCATCCAATTAGTAACCCCGCCAGCCCCGGCGCTTTGGGGGAGTGGAGATAATTGGTAACAAGCAGTCACTTCCCGCCCAGTCGGAAACAAGGGTGACCTTTGACCCCGGCACGTAATCACCTCATCCAGGTCCATCTCGTCCGGGTTCTTCCAGCGCCGGCTCGACTGGGACACGGGAAGCACCCCGATGTAGTACCAGCTGCCAAAACAAAAACAAAGAGTAAAATAACGTTTTGAACACTGAATGCAAAACCACAGGTGCAGACTGACAACTACTGGCTGATGCAGTGATTTTCAACCACCGTGCCGCGGCACACTAGTGTGCCGTGAGATACAGTCTGGTGTGCCGTGGGAGATTATGTAATTTCACCTAATTGGGTTAAAAATATTTTTCGCAAACCAGTAATTATAATCGGCAAATAATGTGTTGTTGTTGAGTGTCTGTGCTGTAACCGTGTAATACTCTTCCATATCAGTAGGTGGCAGCAGGTAGCTAATTGCTTTGTAGATGTCGGGAACATGGTTTGTCGTGCAGGTAAAAAGGTATCTAATGCTTAAACCAAAATTAAACAAAAGGCGAGTGCCGCTAAGAAAAGGCATTAACGCTTAGGGAAGGCTATGCAGAGCTAAACTAAAACTGAACTTGCTGCAAAGTAAACAAAAACAGAATGCTGGACGACAGCAAAGACTTACGGCGCGTGGAGCAGACGGCGTCCACAAAGTACAGCAGTACATGAGGCGACAACCAACAATGTCCCCACAAAGAAGGAAAGCGTCCGCACAACGGAAATAGTCTTGATTGCCGAAACAAAGCAGGTGTGGGGAATAGCGTTCAAGGAAGACATGAAACTGCTAGAGGAAAATACCAACAAAACATGAAAAGCCCCCAAAATAGGAGCGCCAGACAAGAACTAAAACACGACACACAGGAAAAAGTCAAACACCTTAAAATAAGTGCCGCTATGAAAAGGCATTGAAGCTTAGGGAAGGTTTTGCAAAACGAAACTAAAACTGAACTGGCTGCAAAGTAAACAAAAACATAATGCTGGACGACAGCAAAGACTTACGGCGCGTGGAGCAGATGGCGTCCACAAAGTACGTCCTGTACATGACACGACGACCAACAATGTCCCCACAAAGAAGGATATCGTCCGCACAACCGAAATATTCTTGATTGCAGAAACAAAGCAGGTGCGGGGAATAGCGTTCAAGGAAGACATTAAACTGCTACAGGAAAATACCAACAAAACATGAAAAGCCACCAAAATAGGAGCGCCAGACAAGAACTAAAACACGACACACAGGAAAAAGTCAAAAACCTCAAAATAAGTGCCGCTAAGAAAAGGCATTGAAGCTTAGGGATGGCTATGCAAAACGAAACTAAAACTGAACTGGCTGCAAAGTAAACAAAAACAGAATGCTGGACGACAGCAAAGACTTACGGCGCGTGGAGCAGACGGCGTCCACAAAGTACGTCCTGTACATGACACGACGACCAACAATGTCCCCACAAAGAAGGATAGCGTCCGCACAACCGAAATAGTCTTTATTGCCGAAACAAAGCAGGTGCGGGGAATAGCGTTCAAGGAAGACATGAAACTGCTACAGGAAAATACCAACAAAACAGTAAAAGCCACCAAATTAGGAGCGCCAGACAAGAACTAAAACACGACACGAAGGAAAAAGTCAAAAACCTCAAAATAAGTGCCGCTAAGAAAAGGCATTGAAGCTTAGGGATGGCTATGCAAAACGAAACTAAAACTAAACTGGCTGCAAAGTAAACAAAAACAGAATGCTGGACGACAGCAAAGACTTACGGCGCGTGGAGCAGACGGCGTCCACAAAGTACGTCCTGTACATGACACGACGACCAACAATGTCCCCACAAAGAAGGATAGCGTCATGAGCTTAACTTCTGGAATTATTGTGACCACTGCGTTTTGCCAAAAATGACCACTCTGCTTCAACTTAAAGACAGCATAAGTCCAATACTTACGAGGCAAGGCAATACCGTTTCTAATTGTTCATAGACCAGCCATCAGACTGTATAATGCATATGTTCCTTTTTGACTGTACTTAAATGTATAATGTATTAATATTATTCTCATGTGAATAATCCTGTATAATAGACGGTATTTATATTATTCACATGTGACTAGTGCTGTATAATAGACTGTATTTATATTATTCACTTGTGAATAATGCTGTATAATAGACTGTATTTATATTATTCTCATGTGAATAATCCTGTATAACAGACGGTATTTATATTATTCACATGTGACTAGTGCTGTATAATAGACTGTATTTATGTTATTTACATGTGAATAATGCTGTATAATAGACTGTATTTATATTATTCTCATGTGAATAATCCTGTATAATAGACTGTATTTATATTATTCACACGTGAATAATCCTGTATAATAGACTGTATTTATATTATTCACACGTGAATAATCCTGTATAATAGACTGTATTTATGTTATTCACATGTGAATAATCCTGTATAATAGACTGTATTTATGTTATTCACACGTAAAAAATACCTAAGTGTTTATTGTCTATTGTGAGCAAACTGTGGTGCTGAATTTCCCTCAGGGATCAAGAAAGTATTTTCTATTCTATTCTATTCTATTCTATTCTATTCTATTCTATTCTATTCTATTCTATTCTATTCTATACTGTTTGTTGTCATCGTGGCTTTAAGGCAAGTATGGCCCAGTTGCTAAGTCCAAGACAAACGTCTCCCTAAGTGGGACTAAAGTATATTATAATGTAATAATTGCTTTTGTGGTCACAAAAAGTCCACGTTTTCCTTTCCACTTTCTCATGCACCCCGAATCCTTAATTGTCAAGGCTCTCTGTAAATACCGCCTGCTTTTGTCTGTGGTGGAAACAAACACCCCTGCTCATAATTGGAGAAACGACGGTAATAAACTCTGTCATAACGGCGTCGTTCGGTTTTTTGGCTCTCTTTTTGGCAAGTGTGTAGCATGATGAAATCCTAAAAAAAAAAACCCAGCTGTTAGCATTGGTAGCAAAAGCAAACTGTCAGGGCTGATTATTTGCCTTCTCTCCTGTAATGATTGCTACTCGGAGTCTGCGAGGGCAGCCCGAGTTTGTCTCGTCTTATTTTCTCAGCGACTTCAAAGTTCTCCCCCGCCCTCCCGCTGCGGCACTTTTAGCTCCGTCAGCCGCTTGACAGCGAAGGCGGTTGCTTCCCCCTCGCTATTTGTGATCCAACAGTCAGTTAAAGTCTCAGCGCACTTCAAGTATACCAAGACCTCCTCGTCACCTCCCCACAAACACCCCCCCCCGCCCCCGCCCCCGGCCCCACTATCTGGCAGCTGTCAAGTGCAGTCTTGTCCTCTCCACTGACCTGACGCGTGTGGCGGTGAGCACCTTGGGCAGGTCAATCGTCATTTTGCCACCTTGCGCCTGATGCGTGGTGTAGACGGGCTTGGTCTTGATGAGGTCGGGGGCGGTGCGGATGGACACCTGCTGCTGCAGACCGCCGGCGATGTTGCCCCGGCTGGTCAGCACGAAGGAGTAGTCGGTGTCGGGCTGCAGCTGCGTGATCAGCTTGCGCTTCAGGTTGCCCTGCACCTCCACACTTTGCTGGTTGTACAGGATCTGGAAGAGGAAGAGAGACACGCGTGAGACCAGCACAAGGCAGGTCCAGTTTCTTCTAGTCTCATCCGATAGCGTTTGTCATACCGTGCCACAAAACCTGGGACTTGGTACAACCGCAGTGTGACACCTGGTAATGAGCGTGCCCTTTCACCGCAACATGCTATTAGCGTTACACTGGGCTATAATTACTATTTAAAGCTTAGGATTTTCCATTAAAATAGCAAAGGCAAGCTATATTATTGTATTGCATGGGTGGGCAGGAAGAAAAAAACACAGTATCATTAAAATGACAAATAAAATACATTTGGCTGATGGTTCCATTATCAACACATAAACAATGAAATAAACACATACTCAGGGGTGTCCAAACTTTTTCCACCGAGGGCCGCACACTGAAAAATCAAAGCGAGCGGGGGCCATTTTTATATTTTTTTATTTTAAAAACCAATACAATATATGTAAAAAAAAATATACATTTAGGCCTCCACTCAGGCTTGATCCCGGGGACCCCAAAGGGTTTTGGTAAAAAAAATATAAAAAAATGTGTAATTACCGTATTTCCTTGAATTGGCGCCGGGAATATAGTATTCGCCTGCCTAGAATTACAGCCGGGTCAAATTCGTTTCGCAAAATAATTAGCGCATGCTTGGCACTTCCGCCGGGTCAAATATGAGTCATTAAATGACTCCCGCCTCCTGGTGGTAGAGGGCGCTAGTGATCCTTCTTGCGACTACCAGTACTGCAGGAGACAGGTACTGCAGAAGAAGACAACAAGCAGCAAGCATGCAGCAATTGTTTGCTTGCACTTTTACCATGGAGGATTACATATCTAAAATAAAACCGTTTTCTAAACTGGACTTTCAATCGAAGCAGGAGGTAATAATTAAAGGAATATCTCCAGAGACTTTTAAAATTGAAGAAAGATGAGAAAGACTGCCTTTGATCAGAAGCAGCTGCACATGGACCCATTTACAAGTAAAGGTAAGATCATAATAACGTTTTTTTTTATTAAATGTGCTTTTCATGATAAGGTATGCGCCGGAGTGAGAAGAGGTTTTAAAATAATTAGAGCATGCTTGCTCATTCCGCATGGTTTTGGTAACCGCAGGAGTGAGAAGAGGTTTTAAATTAATTAGCGCCCCTGCGGCTATTCAAGGAAATACGGTATTCAGTATTATTATTTTTATTATTATTCAAGTTTTAAATCCCTAGATCAGGGGTCGGCAACCTTTACCACTCAAAGAGCCATTTTGGCAAGTTTCACAAATTACACAAAAACAATTTTAAAATTTAAAATGAAAAACACCGCATACAAAGCTTAAACGCTTTGTGCTATGTTAACTAGAGGTCTCCGACACACGCACCGGCACGCACTTTAATGTGGAATTTTGATGTTAGTGCAGCCCGCGAGTTTTGAATGAATGGCGCTTGATAGCGTCATACTTGCCGACCCTCTCATTTTTCCCGGGAGACTCCCGAATATCAGAGCGTGATGACACTGCATTTGGCGCCCTCTACGGTCTGCCGTAACAGTGTACCTGTTCGACCACACGTAGAATGCAATTTCAGCTTGCTCACGTAAGTGACAGCAAGGCGTACTAACTCAGCAGCCACACATCTTACACTGACGGTACCAATACCCAGAATCCCATGCAGCCCTAACTCTTCCGCTCAACCAACGCACGGAGAGGGGGGGGGGGGGGTGTATAATGTAGACCGGAAGAGTTAGGGCTGCATGGGATTCTGGGTAATGGTTGTGTTGTGTTTATGTTGTGTTACGGTGGGATGTTCTCCAGAAATGTGTTTTTCATTCTTTTTTGGTGTGGGTTCACAGTGTGGCGCATATTTGTAACGTAACAATGTTAAAGTTGTTTGATACGGCTACCGTCAGTGTAAGCTGTGTGGCTGATGAGTAAGTATGCTTTGCTGTCTCCTGTGTGTGCAAGTAATAACAACATGCAACATGTGGCTGGACTGGCACGCTGTATGTAAATGCTATAGAGGACAATTACTGCAGTGCAATTAGGGCACGCCCTTTATTTAGTAATTAGAGTGTAAATAGGATTATTTTTTCCCTGGGAGTAATCTATGAGGGACACTGAGATCCATAAATCTCCTGGGAAAATCGGGGGGGTCGGCATGTATGTAGCTGAGCCGCATCAGAGTGGTCAAGGAGCCGCATGCGGCGCCGGAGCCGCGGGTTGCCAACCCCTGCCCTAGATCAACATTAGGTCTATCTGTCAATATAACGTTTTTAAAGATTTAAGTCGTATGCTCTTTTTGTCAAAGAAAACCCTGTTTTTTTATGGAAAAAACACAAAATATGCATTATTTTCACCCAATGAAATTTTCAAGTGGAATATTTCAGATTATATAATAATTGGAGCCCTAAAAAGGTCAATTACTCATAACACCATTGATTTTAATTCATTATTATTTTTTGAGCGATGACACTTAAAAACAAATCACACTAAAATGATTGGGGAACCAAAAGGGTCCTACTCATTAAAGTGTTAAAAAATAAAGTATACCTTTTTTTACTGTTTACTTTTAACACAATAATCTCGAGATCAACTTCAGATCCATCCGTCAATTATACGTTGTATTGTTGTTTATGTTTTTTGTTTGTTCGTTTTAGGCCCTTCTTTAAAAAAAAAATAAACAGCTCAATTTTTTATATGGCAAACACAAAATATGCAACATTTTCCTCAAAAAATATCTCACAGTGCAATATTTAATGTGACGTAATTGGAGCCTTGAATAGGTCAATCATTCATAATCACATTGATTTTGATTCATTATTATTTTTTAAAGAAAGAAACAGCCTGCATGGCAGCTTTGTGTTATTAGAGTGAACATTGCAACATTTTGTTGTTACATTTCACCTGTTTGCTCTTTCATACCACTTTTTATGTTTTACATTTTTTTAATTGTATTTTAAAATAGGCCGTTAAAAAATGGCCCCCGGGCCGCACTTTGGACACCCCTGACATACATGTACTATGGCAGGGGTCCCCGTTGGGTTAAAAAAATTTGGCCTTTGGGATGAATTAGAACAGAGTTCTAGGCTTGGGCCCCTTAGTTCCAGTGAAAGGAACTTTGAATGCTCCAGGACAATTTGGACAATTCCATGGGATGGCACTTCAAGTTCATATGTGAGTAAAGGCAGGTGGCCAAATACTTTTGGCAATATATATATATATATATATATATATATATATATATATATATATATATATATATATATATATATATATATATATATATATATATATATATATATATATATATATATGTACAGTATATATATGTTTATGTATATTCTATCGGGTTCAGGTCAGGACTCTGTGCAGGCCAGTCAAGTTCATCCACACCAGACTCTGTCATCCATGACTGTATGGTATTTTTTTTAATTTTACATTTTTTTTGTCATAAAACAATACAGTCATGTGTGCTTACGGACTGTATCCTTGCAGACTGTATTGATCTACACTACTGTTCAAAAGTTTGGGGTCACCCAAACAATTTTGTGGAATAGCCTTCATTTCTAGGAACAAGAATAGACTGTCGAGTTTCAGATGAAAGTTCTCTTTTTCTGGCCATTTTTAACGTTTAATTGACCCCACAAATGTGATGCTCCAGAAAGTCAATCTGCTCAAAGGAAGGTCAGTTTTGCAGCTTCTGTAACGAGCTAAACTGTTTTCAGATGTGTGAACATGATTGCACAAGGGTTTTCTAATCATCAATTAGCCTTCTGAGCCAATGAGCAAACACATTGTACCATTAGAACACTGGAGTGATAGTTGCTGGAAATGGGCCTCTATACACCTATGTAGATATTGCACCAAAAACCAGACATTTGCAGCTAGAATAGTCATTTACCACATTAGCAATGTATAGAGTGTATTTCTTTAAAGTTAAGACTAGTTTAAAGTTATCTTCATTGAAAAGTACAGTGCTTTTCCTTCAAAAATAAGGACATTTCAATGTGACCCCAAACTTTTGAACGGTAGTGTATATATATATATATATATATATATATATATATATATATATATATATATATATATATATATATATATATATATATATATATATATATATATATATATATATATATATGTAAGGACTCTGTGCAGGCCAGTCAAGTTCATCCACACCAGACTCTGTCATCCATGTCTTTATGGACCTTGCTTTGTGCATTGGTGCACAGTCATGTTGGAAGAGGAAGGGGGCCCCCCATAAACTGTTTCCCACAAGGTTGGGAGCATGAAATGGTCCAAAATGTTTTGGTATCCTGAAGCATTCAAAGTTTCTTTCACTGGAACTAAGGGGCCCAAGCCTTGAACTCCGTTCTAATTCATCACAAAGGTGTTCTATCGGGTTCAGGTCAGGACTCTGTGCAGGCCAGTCAAGTTCATCCACACCAGACTCTGTCATCCAAGTCTTTATGCACTGGTGCACGGTCATGTTGGAAGAGGAAGGGGGCCGCTCCAAACTGTTTCCCACAAGGTTGGGAGCATGTAATTGTCCAATATGTTTTGGTATCCTGGAGCATTCAAAGTTCCTTTCACTAGAACTAAGGGGACCAAGCCTTGAACTCGGTTCTAATTATTTATTTACCATTTATATATATATATTTTTTTTTTTAATTAAATGTTTTAAAAATCTGTCCTTTCTAAGTCTTTTAAAATATATATATATATATATATTGTTGCGTTGACCAGCTCTTCCTCCCAGGGATTTTAAGTTGCTGGTCACTCCCAAGTTCTTTTTATGGCACATAAGCTGGAGTTTAAATTGATCACCAGGCAGTAGTTGGTAGTTTGTGGTTTATTCTCAAAGCTTTGAAGACAAACGTGAGACCAATCCAGTACAGAAGCGCGCCCTAGCCCAGCCAAGATCGATCTCCCCCCAAACCCACGGAAGTGCTGTGTTCTTCCATCCGTCCCTCGCTCCCACCCCCCAGAGACCCTATATAATATATAGTCAATATATATATATATATATAATTTATTATATATTATATTATTTATTATTATTATTGTCTATTGTGAGCGAACTGTGGTGCTGAATTTACCCCAGGGAAATTCAGCACCACATTTGGTGAATCTTTTGCAATTTGTTTAATGAACAATGGAGACTGCAAAGAAGAAAGCTGTAGGTGGGATCGGTGTATTAGCGGCTGGCTGTAGCAACACAACCAGGAGGACTTTGACTTGGATAGCAGACGCGCTATCCGACGCTGGCCGCCGACCGCACGGATGATCGGGTGAAGTCCTTCATCCTTCCATCGATCGCTGGAACGCAGGTGAGCACGGGTGTTGATGAGCAGATGAGGACTGGCTGGCGTAGGTGGAGCGCTAATGTTTTTAGCATAGCTCTGTGAGGTCCCGTTGCTAAGTTAGCTTCAATGGCGTCGTTAGCAACAGCATTGTTAAGCTTCGCCAGGCTGGAAAGCATTAACCGTGTAGTTACATGTCCATGGTTTAATAGTATTGTTGATTTTCTGTCTATCCTTCCAGTCAGGGGTTTATTTATTTTGTTTCTATCTGCATTTAAGCACGATGCTATCACGTTAGCTCCGTAGCTAAAGAGCTTCGCCGATGTATTGTTGTGCAGATAAAAGTCACTGTGAATGTCCATTTCGCCTGCTCGACTCTCATTTTCAAGAGGATATAGTATCCGAGGTGGTTTAAAATACAAATCCGTGATCCACAATAGAAAAAGGAGAGGGTGTGGAATCCAATGAGCCCTTTTACCTAAGTTACGGTCAGAGCGAAAAATGATACGTCCTGCACTGCACTCTAGTCCTTCACTCTCACGTTCCTCATCCACGAATCTTTCATCCTCGCTCAAATTAATGGGGTAATCGTCGCTTTCTCGGTCCGAATCGCTCTCGCCGCTGGTGTAAACAACGGGGAAATGTGAGGAGCCCTTCAACCTGTGGCGTCACGCTACTTCCGGTACAGGCAAGGCTTTTTTTTATCAGCGACCAAAAGTTGCGAACTTTATCGTCTATGTTCTCTACTAAATCCTTTCAGCAAAAATATGGCAATATCGCGAAATGATCAAGTATGACACATAGAATGGATCTGCTATCCCCGTTTGAATAAAAAAAAATTCATTTCAGTAGGCCTTTAATTCTGTCTCTGTTTGATTCTTTGCTTCTTGTCTTGTTTAATAGATGTCATCAGTGTTTGAACCTGGCAAGGCTGTTCTAGTTTTTATTTTTTTATTTTTATTATCCTTTTATTTATTTAAAAAAAAAAAAAAAATAATACACTGTAGCATTTTGAGGTTGTTTACTCAATATAAAGGGCTTTTTTACAGATAAAATCTATTATTATTATTATTAAATGTATTACCATTAAGGTTGCTCAATGAAAATAACTGTGTTCTAATGAGAATTTCAGCTCAAACTGACTTTAAAATTAAAAAAACATGCTCTTTTTGGCTCATGTTGTATTGTAGACGACCACAGTGTACCCCAGGTGGCACCGTCCAAATGTTCACGATGCTGTATTTGCATCGTAAACATTGATCGACAGAAATACAAGCGTCGATCGAGTCGCCTCACCTTAAAAGGCACTTGGGACTTGTAATTCGGAGGCAAATCCCAGGTGAGGAGGACTGACGTCTTCATGACGGCTTTGACGCCAAAGTTCAAGGTGGGGAAATCTGCGTGGGAGAGGAAAAAACAAAAACCCTTTGATTACCAACGGGAGTGAAATACGCGCGGTGATGAATGTACTGTAGTTCATTCCACTGCAGCCTCTGATTGAATTCAGCGCAAACACAACAAAAGCTCAGGATGGGGAACAGCCACCTCGTTCATGCTTTGTTTTTTTTTACTTGACATAAAAATAACCAGGATTATTATTAAAAAGGAAGCGCCGGCTGCCTGCGTGACAAGGTGGAGGATGGAGGATGACGAGGAGGAGGAGGAGGAGGAGGAGGAGGAGGCGGCACGCTGAGTGTGACTGCAGCGTGTAATGAGATTAGTCCCCCATAAATCAATAAACACACGCAGGAAGCGTATGGCGCGCTCAGACGAGCGAGGAATGGTGGGGAGGTTCACGACGAGCAGGTGAAGAGTCACACCTGTCGACATTATTTTTTTTTAAAGAAAAAGGTTTGGTGTATATTGTAGCGTCCTGGAAGAGTTAGTGCTGCAAGGGGTTCTGGGTATTTGTTCTGTTGTGTTTATGTTGTGTTACGGTGCGGATGTTTCCCCCGGAATGTGTTCGTCATTCTTGTTTGGTGTGGGTTCACAGTGTGGCGCATATTTGTAACAGTGTTAAAGTTGTTTATACGGGCTACCCTCAGTGTGACCTGTATGGCTGTTGATCAGATATGCCTTGCCTTCACTTATGTGAGTGTAAAAGTCGCATATATTATGTGAGTGGGCCGGCACACTGTTTGTATGGAGGAAAAGCGGACGTGACGACAGGTTGTAGAGGACGCTAAAGGCAGTGGTCCCCAACCTTTTTGTAGCTGCAGACCGGTCAACGCTTGAAAATGTGTCCCACGGACCAGTGAGGGGTCGGGGGGAGGTGTATTTAAAAAAAAAAATAATAATAATAATTTTTTTTTTTTTTTTTTTTACATAAATAAATACAATCGTGTGCTTACGGACTGTATCCCTGCAGACTGTATTGATCTATATTGATATAAAATGTATATATTGTGTTTTATATGTTGATTTCATAAAAAAAAAAAAAAAAATTTTTTTTTTTTTTTTTTTTACATAAATAAATACAATCGTGTGCTTACGGACTGTATCGCTGCAGACTGTATTGATCTATATTGATATCAAATGTATATATTGTGTTTTTTATGTTGATTTCATTAAAAAAAAAAATTTTTTTTTTTTTTTTTTTTTAAATTTCTTTTGCGGCCCGGTACCAACCGGTGATTGGGGACCACTGCTTTAAGGCACGCCCCCAATATTGTTGTCCGGGTGGAAATCGGGAGAAATTCGGGAGAATGGTTGCCCCGGGAGATTTTCGGGAGGGGCACAGAAACTCGGGAGTCTCCCGGGAAAATCGGGAGGGTTGGCAAGTATGCCTCTACCTCAAAGAACCGCTCACCCCCAACTCCTCCACACGACACCTCCGCTCCGGACAGGCTAACATCCTCCAACCTCCGAGGACAAAGCTACGAACAATGTCTGTGGAACGCTCTCCCTGACCACCTGAGGGCACCACAGACTGCGGATGCTTTTAAAAAAGGCTTAAAAACCCTTCTTTTTTTTAAAAAAAAGCCATTTTTTAGCTATATGCAAGCTAGTTATATTTTTATTTTTTTAAATGATCTTTTTTTTTTTTTTTTTTAATACACTGCAGCACTTTGAGGTTGTTTGCTCAATGGAAAGTGCTTTTTACAAATAAAAACTATTATTATTATTATGTTGAACACGTCGAACATGTTGAAAAGACAAACTGGAAGTTGTGATGTAGAGAGTGGTGAGGACGGCGGAAAAGATCATCAGGACTCCTCTTCCTCCTATCCAGGAGATTGCAAAAAGCCGCTGCCTGACCAGGGCTCAGAAAATCTGCAGAGACTCCTCCCACCCTCACCAAGGACTGTTTTCACTGCTGGACTCTAGAAAGAGGTTCCGCAGCCTCCGAAGCAGAACCCCCAGGTTCTGTAACAGCTTCTTCCCTCAGGCCGTAAGACTCTTGAACGCATCATAATTAAACTCCCCCCAAAATGGCTTAACTGGCTGGAATATAAAGACAATATAACATACATCCATAAACGTGGATGCATATGCAAAAGTGCAATATATTTATCCGTACAGTAATCTATTTATTTATATCTGCACCTTATTGATTTTTTATCCTGCACTACCATGAGCTAATGCAACAAGATTTGTAAAGTTCACATTTGAATGACAATAAAAAGGAAGTCTAAGTCTAAGTCTAAGTCAATTATGTTGTAATTGTGTACATGTTCAAAATAAACTCAAACCATAACCAAGTAGGGATGTCCCGAGCAACATTTTTGGCCTCAGATCCGGGAGGAAGCAGGGCCTGACTCCCCTCAAGGCGACCTTTTCTTTGAACTGTTTTACGGCCTTTTCTTTGAACTCTTTGTAATCAAAGGCGATGGCTGTTTACGACCCCCGTCCCTTAGAAACAGCTGTTGCCATGTAATCAGGGAAAGTCCATATAAAAGAGGAAGCGTACAATCTTTCGTCAGGAGCGTGGCGAGACTGTTCAAGACTACAGTCCAGACGTCTCTCCTCAATTGAGCCGAATTTAATTCTGTCTCTGTTTAATTCCTTGCTTCTTGTCTTGTTTAATAGATGTCATCATGTGTTTGAACCTGACAACTTCACTTCCTGCTTTCGGCGTTTCCCGCGCTGCGCAGAGGATTCTGGGAGATGTAGTTTATTTACAGACCCGGAAGAAAACTACACTCACCAAGTCTTCGTTTAACACCGCCACACATCACGGTATTATTGAGAAGACTTTGAAACCCAAATACAGTGGTATCTATAATACTGTTACATCCTTATTACGCACTCATGACTAGTGATGCACTGAAGAATTTGGCCACCAAAAAAAAGACTTTGATCACTAAAACAGCACTGGCGAAACATGGTGATGTGATGACAGAAGCAAGACGCACGCGTTTGTCTGGAGTGAAGTCGGCATGTCTACGATGTGGACGTACTTGAATATATCCGAGATGTACCCGAGGACGGCGAGCTATAATATGTTAAGGAGTTTTGTGTATGGGGGCACAGAATTTTGGTGCTACCTGTCAGAATAATTGTATCTAAGTTATCACAAAACTTTGTGTTACATTGAGTTCAGCTCGCCCCGCGAGAGGACAAAAGCTGTCTTTGATCCTACCAAGCAAAAGGCTTGTAAAACTCCACTGTGTAGAATGGGGAGCGACATGAGTGTGTCGGTTTCTTTGATGCATTGTAATCCACAGGAAGATTTTGTCTTTACCCGAGATCTACAAAGCGGAGAGGAAGCAGGGCCTGACTCCCCTCCAGGCACCTTTTCTTTGAACTGTTTTACGACCTTTTCTTTGAACTGCTTTGTAACCTAAGGCGATGGCTGTTTATGACCCCCTTCCCTTAGAAACAGCTGTTGCCATGTAATCAGGGAAAGTCCAAATAAAAGAGGAGGCGTACAATCTTTCGTCAGAGCGTGGGACGACACTGTGCAAGGGTACAGTGTCTACGCGTTTCTCCTCAATTAAGCTAAATTGAAATCTGTCCTGGCACCTTTTCTTTGAACTGTTTTACGACCTTTTCTTTGAACTGTTTTGTAACCAAAGGCGATGGCTGTTTACGACCCCCCCTCCCTTAGAAACAGCTGTTGCCATGTAATCAGGGAAAGTCCAAATAAAAGAGGAGGCGTACAATCTTTCGTCAGAGCGTGGGACGACACTGTGCAAGGGTACAATGTCTACGCGTTTCTCCTCAATTAAGCTAAATTGAAATCTGTCCAGGCACCTTTTCTTTGAACTGTTTTATGACCTTTTCTTTGAACTGTTTTGTAACCAAAGGCGATGGCTGTTTACGACCCCCCCTCCCTTAGAAACAGCTGTTGCCATGTAATCAGGGAAAGTCCAAATAAAAGAGGAGGCGTACAATCTTTCGTCAGAGCGTGGGACGACACTGTGCAAGGGTACAATGTCTACGCGTTTCTCCTCAATTAAGCTAAATTGAAATCTGTCCAGGCACCTTTTCTTTGAACTGCTTTACGACCTTTTCTTTGAACTGTTTTGTAACCAAAGGCGATGGCTGTTTACGACCCCCCCTCCCTTAGAAACAGCTGTTGCCATGTAATCAGGGAAAGTCCAAATAAAAGAGGAGGCGTACAATCTTTCGTCAGAGCGTGGGACGACACTGTGCAAGGGTACAGTGTCTATGCGTTTCTCCTCAATTAAGCTAAATTGAATTCTGTCCAGGCACCTTTTCTGTGAACTGTTTTACGACCTTTTCTTTGAACTGTTTTGTAACCAAAGACGATGGCTGTTTACGACCCCCCCTCCCTTAGAAACAGCTGTTGCCATGTAATCAGGGAAAGTCCAAATAAAAGAGGAGGCGTACAATCTTTCGTCAGAGCGTGGGACGACACTGTGCAAGGGTACAGTGTCTACGCGTTTCTCCTGAATTGAGCTAAATTGAATTCTGTCTCTGTTTAATTCCTTGCTTCTTGTCTTGTTTAAAAGATGTGATCATGTGTTTGAACCTGACACTACCCCACTGCGTATGTCACATACCGTTAGACATGGTCCTGCTCTGGATGCTGGGACTGAGGGGTCCGCCGCCCTTGCTGGTGAAAGCCTGCACCCGGATGTCATAGGTAGTGTCGGGGTTGAGGCCCTGGATGGTCATGCGGGTGTCGCTGGTGCGGTTGGTGCTGTTCTGCTGGCTGTTGATGTCCCTGTACACCACCACGTAAGACACCATCTTGCCGTTCCTTTCGGCCAGCAGCGGGGGGTCCCACGTCAGCTGCGTGCTGGACTGAGTCAGGCCGGTGACCTGCAGGTTCAACGGGAATCCGGACGGCACGTCCTCGGGGGTGCCGATCTCTTTGACGTAGGGCTCGCCGTTGCCGGCGCGGTTGCGGGCGCTGAGGCGGAAGACGTAGGTGGCGCCCTTGTGCAGCCCCGTGACCGTGTAGTGGTCGTCGGTCTTCCTCAGCTCGCGTGACGTGTAGGCGTCGTCGTCCACGCGCTTGTACTGTAGGTAGTAGCCCACCAGCTCGCCCACCATGTCCTTGGGAGGCTGCCACTGGATGAGAGCGGTGTTGCCCATGGTGGTGCTAATCATCATGGTGGGCTTGCCTGGCACTGGAAAGAATGCCACCATTAAGCTAAAAGCGATCCAGTCGTCCCTCAAAAGCTGTCTTTTACCTGCTCCGGTGGTGGTGATGACTTTAGCTTTGCTGCGGGCGCCGTCTCCCTTGGTGGTGTACGCCGCCACCGTGACGGAGTAGGTGGTCTCCGGCTGCAGACCGGCAATGACGGCCTCCTGCAACATGACGACGATACAGAGCCCAAATCAACAAACTTTTCTTGCCCATCAACCTTCCGGATCCCAAACCCTCAAACACCCCTCAGCTCCTCGGTCCGTCTGATTGCAACCAAACACACTTCAAATCGTCCCCCGAAAAAAATGAGCGTCACCGGTGTGTCCGTGTTCATGTCTGCCAGGATGTGCATCATTTTGACATAAAAAAACTAATTCATTGGAAGTTTGGGTGCAATAAAGACCATTTACCATTTGATTTATGGAGACTCGATGCGGTGCACAACGTGGCTGTGACCAGCAGAGGCGCTAATTATTATATTTGTCTCGACAACTTTGCTGTCGAAAGACGTAAACATCAGCTATGAGGACCGCATTATTCAGCTCAATACACCACTGGAACATTCAGAGAACAGCAAAAAAAAAAAGTACACTACCGTTCAAAAGTTTGGGGTCACCCAAACAATTTTGTGGAATAGCCTTCATTTCTAAGAACAAGAATAGACTGTTGAGTTTCAGATGAAAGTTCTCTTTTTCTGGCCAGCGTTTAATTGACCCCACAAATGTGATGCTCCAGAAACTCAATCTGCTCAAAGGAAGGTCAGTTTTGTAGCTTCTGTAACGAGCTAAACTGTTTTCAGATGTGTGAACATGATTGCACAAGGGTTTTCTAATCATCAATTAGCCTTCTGAGCCAATGAGCAAACACATTGTACCATTAGAACACTGGAGTGATAGTTGCTGGAAATGGGCCTCTATACACCTATGTAGATATTGCACCAAAAACCAGACATTTGCAGCTAGAATAGTCATTTACCACATTAGCAATGTATAGAGTGTATTTCTTTAAAGTTAAGACTAGTTTAAAGTTATCTTCATTGAAAAGTACAGTGCTTTTCCTTCAAAAATAAGGACATTTCAATGTGACCCCAAACTTTTGAACGGTAGTGTATATATTATTTAAAACAATTGAATAAAACATGGAAATGTCTTTTGTAATTTGTATTTTAGTTTGGTTTTCACTGTACAGTTAGAGATGCTACCTCAGTAGAAGCATTTAAGTCCCATCTTAAAACTCATTTGTATACTCTAGCCTTTAAATAGACCCCCGGTTTCTTTGATCTATTGTAATCCACAGGAAGATTTTGCCTTGACCCGAGATCTACAAAGCGGAGAGGAAGCATTACCTGATCCCCCCCTCCGGGCCCCTTTTCTTTGAACTGTTTTGTAACCAAAGGCGACGGCTGTTTACGACCCCCCTTCCCTTAGAAACAGCTGTCGCCATGTAATCAGGGACAGTCCCAAATAAAAGAGGAGGCGTACAATCTTTCGTCAGAGCGTGGCAGAAGTACAAAGAGTACAGCCCAGACGTTTCTCCTCAAGGAGCTAAATTGAATTCTGTCTCTGTTGAATTCCTTGCTTCTTGTCTTGTTTAATAGATGTCATCAGTGTTTGAACCTGGTTTTCACTGTACAGTTAGAGATGCTACCTCAGTAGAAGCATTTAAGTCTCATCTTAAAACTCATTTGTATACTCTAGCCTTTAAATAGACCCCCGGTTTCTTTGATCTATTGTAATCCACACGAAGATTTTGCCTTGACCCGAGATCTACAAAGCGGAGAGGAAGCATTCCCTGACCCCAACTCCGGGCCCCTTTTCTTTGAACTGTTTTGTAACCAAAGGCGACGGCTGTTTACGACCCCCCTTCTTAGAAACAGCTGTTGCCATGTAATCAGGGACAGTCCAAATAAAAGAGGAGGCGTACAATATTTCGTCCGAGCGTGGCAGAAGTACAAAGAGTACAGCCCAGACGTTTCTCCTCAATGAGCTAAATTGAATTATGTCTCTGTTGAATTCCTTGCTTCTTGTCTTGTTTAATAGATGTCATCAGTGTTTGAACCTGGTTTTCACTGTACAGTTAGAGATGCTACCTCAGTAGAAGCATTTAAGTCCCATCTTAAAACTCATTTGTATACTCTAGCCTTTAAATAGACCCCCGGTTTCTTTGATCTATTGTAATCCACAGGAAGATTTTGCCTTGACCCGAGATCTACAAAGCGGAGAGGAAGCATTACCTGATCCCCCCCCTCCGGGCCCCTTTTCTTTGAACTGTTTTGTAACCAAAGGCGACGGCTGTTTACGACCTCCCTTCCCTTAGAAACAGCTGTCGCCATGTAATCAGGGACAGTCCAAATAAAAGAGGAGGCGTACAATCTTTCGTCAGAGCGTGGCAGAAGTACAAAGAGTACAGCCCAGACGTTTCTCCTCAATGAGCTAAAATGAATTCTGTCTCTGTTGAATTCCTTGCTTCTTGTCTTGTTTAATAGATGTCATCAGTGTTTGAACCTGGTTTTCACTGTACAGTTAGAGATGCTACCTCAGTAGAAGCATTTAAGTCCCATCTTAAAACTCATTGGTATACTCTAGGCTTTAAATAGACCCCCGGTTTCTTTGATCTATTGTAATCCACAGGAAGATTTTGCCTTGACCCGAGATCTACAAAGCGGAGAGGAAGCAGTACCTAACCCCCCTCCGGGCACCTTTTCTTTGAACTGTTTTGTAACCAAAGGCGACGGCTGTTTACGACCCCCCTTCCCTTAGAAACAGCTGTCGCCATGTAATCAGGGACAGTCCAAATAAAAGAGGAGGCGTACAATCTTTCGTGAGAGCGTGGCAGAAGTACAAAGAGTACAGCCCAGACGTTTCTCCTCAATGAGCTAAATTGAATTCTGTCTCTGTTGAATTCCTTGCTTCTTGTCTTGTTTAATAGATGTCATCAGTGTTTGAACCTGGTTTTCACTGTACAGTTAGAGATGCTACCTCAGTAGAAGCATTTAAGTCCCATCTTAAAACTCATTTGTATACTCTAGCCTTTAAATAGACCCCCGGTTTCTTTGATCTATTGTAATCCACAGGAAGATTTTGCTTTGATCCGAGATCTACAAAGCGGAGAGGAAGCATTACCTGATCCCCCCCTCCGGGCCCCTTTTCTTTGAACTGTTTTGTAACCAAAGGCGACGGCTGTTTACGACCCCCCTCCCCTTAGAAACAGCTGTCGCCATGTAATCAGGGACAGTCCAAATAAAAGAGGAGGCGTACAATCTTTCGTCAGAGCGTGGCAGAAGTACAAAGAGTACAGCCCAGACGTTTCTCCTCAATGAGCTAAAATGAATTCTGTCTCTGTTGAATTCCTTGCTTCTTGTCTTGTTTGATAAATGTCATCAGTGTTAGGCAGTATTAATCAATAATACCCTCCTCTACTACAGCATACAGTCACTTATAGGCTTATGTAGTTTGGCACCAATGCAACTTCCCGTCTATTGGGTTCTCATGTGACAAGAACACGGACACAGTCAGGTGAACAAGGAACAGGAACAGGAACAGGACACTGCACACAGACACATGCACACACACACACACACACAATATATTCTGTGTATACAGTGCCGGCGCTTACATCGCCAGCCTGCATCAGCATAGTGGGGGGGAAAAAAAACCCCAAAACATTATAATCACACATAAACAGAGGTGGATACTCACCAGTTGCTAATCTATTTGATAGTATGTGCTGTGTATAAACACACGCATGCATGCACACAAACACTTGGAGCAGATGCAGGCACACACACACACACACACACACACACACACGCGCACACACACACTCGTGCCTACAGGCTTCCCAGCTCGTAAGAGGATGCCCTATTTTCTCTGCCACCCTCTGCCCTTCCTTATAGCGCTTCTCCAACTAACAGACTTTTAATTACATTATCATAGCAAGGGAAAGGGAAAATGTTATATAGGCCAACTTCTTTTTTTATTGGCGTCCTCTTTAAGGCACATTTACCGCTCCTGTACTTTGTCATTAGAGAGATAGAACGCTAAGTGACTTTATCGTAAAAGTGTTTTAACTTTATGGAAGGCGTTCTATTACTTTAATCACATAAAAGTGGCTTTAACAGGCTCAGCGGTGGCAGTCACTCTGGAGATTTTTTTTTTTTTAATTTTTTTTTATTCCGCCAAGGTCATTATAGTTCTGCTAACACTTCCTCTACTCCATTTTCTTCCCTTTGGACCAAACGCTTGACAAGCCGGAAGGACGGATTGTTGTAAACAAGACGTCGCCTTTAGAAAGTAGTCATGTGCAATTATAAGAGAACTATAGCAACATGAGCATCGTTCAATAAGGCCTTGAAAAAAAAATTGGAATCATAGTTTATAGCAGGGGTCACCAACGTGGTGAAAATTAAAATGAAAATTATAATAATAATTGTAATACAAATTATAATAATACACATAATACATATGTGCCACTCGTCCCACATTAACTAGTTTTTTTTTTTCTAATTATGTTGTTGCGTAAATAAATATTTTAAAAAAAACTCATTGAAATGCTTTAATATATACATAGGTTTAATTTATTTAAAAGGGGTAATAAATATTATTGAACATTTGACATGTAAATAGGATACAATACAATATGGGCAATTTCCATCTACAGTTCCTCTGCAAATTCAAATGAAGATAAACGAATTGAAAATATACATTGCACAGATTATTATCAATATTATTATTATTATTAAAGTGTAAAATTAAAACTAAAAAGGTTCTAATGCCGAAGGTGCTAAACACTCATTTCTACAAACGTACATTTCATCATGTGCAGTTTAACACTTCCATTTTACACCAGTAGCCTATAAACCAGGGGTCACCAACCTTTTTCAAAGCAAGAGCTACTTCTTGGGTACTGATTAATGCGAAGGGCTACCAGTTGATACACACTTAAATAAATTGCCAGAAATAGCCAATTTGCTCAATTTACCTTTAACTCTATGTTATTATTAATAATTAATGATATTTACACTTAAGTGAACGGTTTAAAAGAGGAGAAAACACGAAAAAAAATGACAATTACATTTTGAAACATAGTTTATCTTCAATTTCGACTCTTTAAAATTCAAAATTCAACCGAAAAAAAGAAGAAAAAAACTAGCTAATTCGAATCTTTTTGAAAAAATTAAAAAAATAATTTATGGAACATCATTAGTAATTTTTCCTGATTAAGCTTAATTTTAGAATTTTGATGACATGTTTTAAATAGGTTAAAATCCAATTTACACTTTGTTAGAATATATAACAAATTGGACCAAGCTATATTTCTAACAAAGACAAATCATTATTTCTTCTAGATTTTCCAGAACAAAAATTTTAAAAGAAATTCAAAAGACTTTGAAATAAGATTTAAATTTGATTCTACAGATTTTCTAGATTTGCCAGAATAATTTTTTTGAATTTTAACCATGATAAGTTTGAAGAAATATTTCACAAATATTCTTCGTCGAAAAAACAGAAGCTAAAATGAAGAATTAAATTAAAATGTATTTATTATTCTTTACAATAAAAAAAATTAATTTACTTGAACATTGATTTAAATTGTCAGGAAAGAAGAGGAAGGAATTTAAAAGGTAAAAAGGTATATGTGTTTAAAAATCCTAAAATCATTTTTAAGGTTGTATTTTGTCTCTAAAATTGTCTCTCTGAAAGTTATAAGAAGCAAAGTAAAAAAAATAATGAATTTATTTAAACAAGTGAAGACCAAGTCTTTAAAATATTTTCTTGGATTTTCAAATTCTATTTGAGTTTTGTCTCTCTTAGAATTAAAAATGTCAGGCAAAGCGAGACCAGCTTGCTAGTAAATAAATACAATTTAAAAAACAGAGGCGGCTCACTGGTAAGTGCTGCTATTTGAGCTATTTTTAGAACAGGCCAGCGGGCTACTCATCTGGTCCTTACGGGCTACCCGGTGCCCGCGGGCACCGCGTTGGTGACCCCTGTGTTAGATGTAAATATAAACGGAATACGATGATTTGCAAATCATTGTATTCCGTTTATATTTACATCGAACACAATTTCCCAACTCATATGGAAACGGGGTGTGTACTTCATCACATCTCCATGTGGTATTGTCACGGTAATTTCTATCCATTCCCATCAGTGTTCCTTTAAACACTTGAGGGACCGTCACTGCAGGTCCTTTTCACATTTCCTGTCAGAGATGAAACATTCATCATCATTATTCTTTTGATCGCTTTTTTCCTTCAAACAAAAGGTCTTTGTTCCAGATAGACGGCTGAACGCACGCATTTGTTTTTGCGACACCTTTCCGCTGAACCGGTGACGCGCGACAGCGGAGTGGCCGCGCGTTTACGCCGAAGCGTTGTGATGACTGAGAGGTAATAAAGCATAACAAAGAGGCGTGTGACAACAGTCAGCTGCCATCCGAGCATGAAAGGCCGCTGGCAATCTTGGAAGATGTGCTGATAAAAACATGGCCGCCCTGATAATGGTGTGGCACGGCGGCGCGTGGAGGTAAAACAGCACGTTTCATTCATGTCTCCTGACGACGCCGCGGCTTTGACCAGCGGCCGCACTCCAAATGCTCACTGAGAATTATTCCGTGAGCAATCATCACCGAGCTTTATCTTCATGCTTCAAGGCTCCGCCACCGATAAATAAAGAACACGGAGCATGATAAATGGAATTTGATGGAGGTAAATCCATCTAATTCTCCGACTAATGAG
Source organism: Entelurus aequoreus (assembly GCF_033978785.1). Lineage (NCBI taxonomy): Eukaryota > Metazoa > Chordata > Actinopteri > Syngnathiformes > Syngnathidae > Entelurus > Entelurus aequoreus. The sequence goes on from NC_084746.1 coordinate 5,530,915, forward strand.
CTTTTGTTGTCTTGTCGCATTTGCCGCTTATCATTTGGCAACGTGTGATTGTTGGCAGCGGCCAGCAGGGGGCACTGACAAGTTCGCCGTCTGAATGGGCTGTTGTTTAAAATCGAAAAACGTGGTGTGGATATCAATGTTTATACCATACTTTCCTTGCTACCACTGCGAAAAGTCAGTGTTAAAAAAAACAAGGGAAAAAAAATACAAAAATTAGTTTTTTTTTATTTGAACTAAGCAAAATTATCTGCCAATAGAACAAGAAAATTCCGGCTTGTCAAGACTTTCCAAAACACGTAAAATTAGCTAGCATTAATTAATTTAAGAATATTTTTCAACATATTGAGCAAACAGGTCTGGGTTTTTTTTCTACCAAGAAAAGTGCACTTGTTATTAGTGAGAATATACTTATTTTAAGGTATTTTTGGCTTCATTGAGGTTAGCTAATGTGGCCCCCACACTGCAAAAAGTCAGTGTTACAAAAAAATAAAATAAAATAAAAAATACAAAAATGAGGGAGTATTTTATTTGAACTAAGCAAAATTATCTGCCAATAGAACAAGAAAATTCCGGCTTGTCAAGACTTTCCAAAACAAGTAAAATTAGCTAACCTCAATGAAGCCAAAAATAGCTTAAAATAAGTATATTCTCACTAATAACAAGTGCACTTTTCTTGGTAGAAAAAACAAATATGAGACCTTTTTTCTCAATATGTTGAAAAATATTCTTAAATGAAGTAAATGCTAGTGCCATTATCTTGACATAATGATATGCGTTCTGCATTGCATTTTTCCATGGATAACATGACATCATCGTGCCAAGTGCATGCTCTTTCAGTCAATTAGTGCATAAGGAATATATATATATATATATATATATATATATATATATATATATATATATATATATATATATATTTTTTTTTTTTACAGCCCGGCCCCCAACCAAATTTTTTTTTATTGTAATTTTTAGGGATGTCCGATAATGGCTTTTTGCCGATATCCGATATTCCGATATTGTCCAACTCTTTAATTGCCGATACCGATATCAACCGATACCGATATCAACCGATATATGCAGTCGTGGAATTAACACATTATTATGCCTAATTTGGACAACCAGGTATGGTGAAGATAAGGTAGTTTTTAAAAATAATAATAAAATAAGATAACTAAATTAAAAACATTTTCTTGAATAAAAAAGAAAGTAAAACAATATAAAAACAGTTACATAGAAAATAGTAATTAATGAAAATGAGTAAAATTATCTGTTAAAGGTTAGTACTATTAGTGGACCAGCAGCACGCACAATCATGTGTGCTTACGGACTGTATCCCTTGCAGACTGTATTGATATATATTGATATATAATGTAGGAACCAGAATATTGATAACAGAAAGAAATGGGGGGAGGGAGGTTTTTTGGGTTGGTGCACTAATTGTAAGTGTACCTTGTGTTTTTTATGTTGATTTAAAAAAAAAAAAAAAAAAAAAAAAAAAAATGATACAGATAATAAAAAAAACGATACCGATAATTTCCGATATTACATTTTAACGCATTTATCGGCCGATATCGGACATCCCTAGTAATTTTGAAGAATTTATCTGAATGTGCATGAACTATTTATGTTCAAAATTGTTAGAAATGTTAAATGTTTAAATATTAACTGTCCGTTTACTGTACTGTGCCAACTGTACTACTATATGAGTACGTGTTTTCTATTGTTTCATTGAAAATAAAACAGCAAAGTCCATTTGGCTGTCATCTGTTTTAATTATGAGACACAATTGTGTCAAAGTCATGATTTTTTATTTCATGCTTGAAGTAAGAAATGATGACTTTAAAAAAGTAGTTTTCTACTTGTGAGTGTTGATGACACAGCTTTGCAACAGTTGATATTCTAGTTTCAAGCATGTTTTACTCAATATAGCTCATCAAATCTCAGCAACAAGCTGTAATATCTTACTGAGATCATTTAGGACCAAAACACTTAAAACAAGTAAAACACTCTCACATAAAATCTGCTTAGTGAGAAAAATTATCTTATCAGACAGAAAATAAGCAAATATCACCCTTATTTGAGATATTTCATCTTACTTAGATTTCAGTTTTTGCAGTGAGCTTATTGGCAGATGTTCAACTACCTGTCAGGAAAGGTAAGACTTCAGTTTTTGCAGTGTAGAAGGGATATATTCAGACTGCTGTACACTGAAAAAACTGACATATTTTTGGGTTCATTGAGGTTAGCTAATTTTACTTGTTTTTGAAAGTCTTGACAAGCCAAATTTTCTTGTTCTATTGGCAGATAATTTTGCTTAGTTCAAGTAAAATACCCCTCATTTTTGTATTTTTTTTCTTGTTTTTGAGCAATGACTTTTTGCAGTGTTATAGTCCTTAGTTCAACTTATTTAGTTATACTGGTGGTGTTCCTCAAGGTTCCATTTTAGGTCCACTCTATTTCATTACGTGGGCTATTCAAACTGGCGGGTTCATTTAAAAAAAACATGTCAGAGACTCACATTTTTGCAGCAGGATCTTAAAAACACGAGAGTGCTGTCATATAGATGATCTTTGACTAGCTTTTTCGCAACAAAAAAAAAAACCCTGTAACTTTGACAAAATACATGTCTACTGTAGAGGACACTGGTTGTCCGGATATTGAGCAAAAAGGTCAACGCTTGAAAATTTGTCCCACGGACCGGTGGGGGGTGGGGGGAGGGGTTTATTAATTTTTTTTTTTTTTTTACATAAATAAATACAATCATGTGTGCTTACGGACTGTATCCCTGCAGACTGTATTGATCTATATTGATATATAATGTATATATTGTGATTTTTATGTTGATTTCATAAAAAAATAAAAAATAAAAAATTCTTGTGCGGCCCGGTACCAATCGGTGGTTGGGGACTACTGATATAGATGATCTTTGACTAGCTTTTTCGCAAAAAAACCCCCTGTAACTTTGACAAAATACATGTCTACTGTAGAGCAGTGGTCCCCAACCACCGGGCCGCACAAGAAATTAAAATTAAATCAACATAAAAAACACAATATATACATTATATATCAATATATATCAATACAGTCTGCAGGTATACAGTCCGTAAGCACACATGATTGTATTTCTATATGGAAAAAAAAAAATATATATATATATATTTTTTTTTTTTAAATACCCCCCCCCCCCCCCCCCCCCCCCCCCACTGGTCCGTGGGACACATTTTTGGTTGGGGACCACTGCTGTAGAGGACACTGGTTGTCCGGATATTGAGCAAAAATGTCTCTTTTTTTTCTACCAATAAAAGTGCACTTGTTATTAGTGAGAATATACTTATTTGGGGCGGTATAGCTCGGTTGGTAGAGTGGCCGTGCCATCAACCTGAGGGTTGCAGGTTCGATTCCCGCTTCCGCCATCCTAGTCACTGCCGTTGTGTCCTTGGGCAAGACACTTTACCCACCTGCTCTCAGTGCCACCCACACTGGTTTAAATGTAACTTAGATATTGGGTTTTCACTATGTAAAGCGCTTTGAGTCACTAGAGAAAAGCGCTATATAAATATAATTCACTTCACTTCACTTCACTTATTTTAAGGTATTTTTGGGTTCATTGAAGTTAGCCAATTTGACTTGTTTTGGAAAGTCTTGACAAGCCGAATTTTCTTGTTCTATTGGCAGATAATTTTGCTTAGTTCAAATAAAATACCCCTCATTTTTGTATTTTTTTTTCCTGTTTTCTCGACATCCATTGCTTTCGGTCCCCCCTAGAGGTTTCTCATAGTCATTCACATTGACGTCCCACTGGGGTGAGTTTTCCTTGCCCGTATGTGGGCTCTGTACCGAGGATGTCGTTGTGGCTTGTACAGCCCTTTGAGACACTTGTGATTTAGGGCTATATAAATAAACATTGATTGATTGATTGATTGTTTTTGAACACTGACTTTTTGCAGTGCATTTAAAACGGTTTCCCTTTAGGGGACCTGTTTTTTTGGCCCCATACCGTCAGAGGTCCCCCTAAAGGTGACTGTGTAAGTAAGCATTGTCAGAACACACACACACACACACACACACACACACACACACACACACACACACACACACACACACACACACACACACACACACACACACACACACACACACACACACACACACACACACGTACAAAACACAACACCCCCAAAACTGCGGACTTGGGACCCTGGAATACGAGCAAACCCAGCAGCACACATGAGGACTACTCACATGCTCGGTGGAGTCCTGAATATTCCACTGATGGAGACACAGGACATGGGGCGGGGTGGATGAGGAGGGGGACAATGAGTCACAGGCAAAACAACAGACATGGGGAAAAAAAAAAAAAAAAGCCGGGAGACTTTTTTTTTTTTCCCCCCGCTGCAAGACAGATGGATGTAGGTGTCATGCGGTAGAGCAGCGTGATGTGATGGAGGTGAGGTGGTAAAAGAAAGTAGAATGAACAAAGTGTGTCATCAAGGTCGGGTGTGGTTTGAAAACTTTGCGTTATGATGATGCACTGCCTTGTTTCCGCTCCTGCCTATCAATCTTGACGGCGGCCATTAGGGGGACGCTTCTCACCCATTTCCCTCGCTCCTTGCCTCTCACCCTTTTTTTATTCATCACATTTCAATATGTTTTTCCAAACGCTCGCCTCTCGCTTTTGCCCCAAACATTCCCGGGGGGGGGGGGGGACGCCAGAGCCCATTTTCCCGCCGCCGGCGCCGACGTGGAGCATGAAATCTTGTTAGCGAGCGCCCGCACTCTACTAGCGCCGGGGCATTGAACACGTTGATGTGTAATGCCACCGACGCCATTTACCCACAACTAGCTGCAGAGTTCAGTGAATACGGCCAAGAAAACCACTGATGGGCATTGGGAGGTGGGGGGTGGGGGGGGTGGGCTCACCTGGGAGAGAAGGTTGGCTTGGCAAGGTTTGGTGATACCAAAATATATCATGTTTAGGGTCCGATAATGGCTTTTTTTCCCGATATCCCGATATTGTCCAACTCTTAATTACCGATACCAATATCAACCGATAGCGATATATACAGTCGTGGAATCAACACATTATTATGCCTAATTTGGTATGGTAAAGATAAGGTATTTTTAAATTTTTTTTATAAAATAAAACAAGATAAATAAATTAAAAACATTTTCTTGAATAAAAAAAGAAAGTAAAACAATATAAAAACAGTTGCGTACAAACTAGTAATTAATGAAAATGAGTGAAATGAACTGTTAAAGGTTAGTACTAGGGATGTCCGATAATGGCTTTTTGCCGATATCCGATATTGTCCAACTCTTTAATTACCGATACCGATATCAACCGATACCGATATCAACCGATATATACAGTCGTGGAATTAACACATTATTATGTCTAATTTGGACAACCAGGTATGGTGAAGATAAGGTACTTTTTAAAAAAAATTATAAAATAAAATAAGATAAATAAATTCAAAACATTTTCTTGAATAAAAAAGAAAGTAAAACAATATAAAAACAGTTACATAGAAACTAGTAATGAATGAAAATGAGTAACATTAACTGTTAAAGGTTAGTACTATTAGTGGAGCAGCAGCACGCACAATCATGTGTGCTTACGGACTGTATCCCTTGCAGACTGTATTGATATATATTGATATATAATGTAGGAACCAGAATATCAATAACAGAAGCAAACAACCCTTTTGTGTGAACGAGGAGGGAGGTTTTTTGGGTTGGTGCATTAATTGTAAGTGTATCTTGTGTTTTTTATGTTGATTTAATTAAAAAAAAAAAAAAAAAACCCCAAAAAAACCCGATACCGATAATAAAAAAAACGATACCGAAAATTTCCGATATTACATTTTAACGCATTTATCGGCCGATAATATCGGCAGGCCGATATTATCGGACATCCCTAGTTAGTACTATTAGTGGAGCAGCAGCACGCACAATCATGTGTGCTTACGGACTGTATCCCTTGCAGACTGTATTGATCTATATTGATATATAATGTAGGAACCAGAATATTAATAACAGAAAGAAACAACCCTTTTGTGTGAATGAGTGTGAATGGGGGAGGGAGGTTTTTTGGGTTGGTGCACTAATTCTAAGTGTATCTTGTGTTTTTTATGTTGATTTAATAAATAAAAAATAAATAAATAAAAAACCGATACCGATAATAAAAAAAAAAAACGATACCGATAATTTCCGATATTACATTTTAAAGATTTTTTTGGGCAGATAATAAACTCGTGACTAGAGCACAGCATTAGCTTAAAGGCCTACTGAAATGAAATTGTTTTATTTAAACGGGGATAGCAGATCCATTCTATGTGTCATACTTGATCATTTCGCGATATTGCCATATTTTTGCTGAAAGGATTTAGTAGAGAACAACGACGATAAAGTTCGTTAACTTTTGGTCGCTGATAAAAAAAAGCCTTGCCCCTACCGGAAGTAGCGTGAAGTGGAGTGCTCCTCACATTTCCCCATTGTTTACACCAGCAGCGAGAGAGATTCGGACCGAGAAAGCGACGATTACCCCACTAATTTGAGCGAGGATGAAAGATTCGTGGATGAGAAACGTGAGAGTGAAGGATTAGAGTGCAGTGCAGGACGTATATTTTTACGCTCTGACCGTAACTTAGGTACAAGCTGGCTCATTGGATTCCACACTCTCTCCTTTTTCTATTGTGGATCACGGATTTGTATTTCAAACCACCTCGGATACTATATCCTCTTGAAAATGAGAGTCGAGAAGGCGAAATGAACATTCACAGTGACTTTTATCTCCACGACAATACATCGGCGAAACACTTTAGCTACGGAGTTAACGTGATAGCATCGGGCTCAAATGCAGATATAAACAAAATAAATAAACCCCTGACTGGAAGGATAGACAGAAGATCAACAATACTATTAAACCATGGACATGTAACTACACGGTTAATGCTTTCCAGCCTGGCGAAGCTTAACAATGCTGTTGCTAACGACGCCATTGAAGCTAACTTAGCAACCGGACCTCACAGACCTATGATAAAAACATTAGCGCTCCACCTACGCCAGCCAGCCCTCATCTGCTCATCAACACCCGTGCTCACCTGCGTTCCAGCGATCGACGGAGCAACGAAGGACTTCACCCAATCACCAACGCGGTCGGCGGCTAGCGTCGGATAGCGCGTCTGCTATCCAAATCAAAGTCCTCCTGGTTGTGTTGCTGCAGCCAGCCGCCAATACACCGATCCCACCTACAGCTTTCTTCTTTGCAGTCTTCATTGTTCATTAAACAAATTGCAAAAGATTCACCAACACAGATGTCCAGAATACTGTGGAATTTTGCGATGAAAACAGAGCTTTTTTGTATTGGATTCAATGGGGTACCGATACTTCCGTTTCACTAGTGACGTCACGCGCATACATCATCATACATAGACGTTTTCAACCGGAAGTTTAGCGGGAAATATTTAAAATTGCACTTTATAAGTTAACCCGGCCGTATTGGCATGTGTTGCAATGTTAAGATTTCATCATTGATATATAAACTATCAGACTGCGTGGTTGCTAGTAGTGGCTTTCAGTAGGCCTTTAAACATGTGAGTTTGTCATGGCCACCTGTCTGGAGCGGCCGTTTTCGCCATTTCCTTTGAGTGGTTGCCATAGTCAGGCTTGACTGTCTCTGCCTTGGCGTACAACTGAGCTGCGTCCCACTGAAGGCTGTTCCTAATGCTGTGTCCTTCCTCTGTGGCTTAAAACAAAGAGAGACCACGATACGACTTCATCTCCAATCTCACACAAAACACGTTTTCTTGCCTATACCGCAGGGGGCAAACTTAATGGCATAAACGACCCCCTCCACCAAAACCCCCCAGTTATATTTACAAAGCCACCGCCAGCTGATAAGCGCCACGGCTGCAAAACCGAGTGGCATTTGTTGCCGCCTGCAGTGGAGGCGAACATGACGACACGGGCTGAGATTTGCGCCGATCTGGAGGAGCCGTCCCGAGTGATGGAGCGAAACGGGTGGAGGTGCTCTTTTCTTTCTATTTCTATTCATGCCTGCTATCTGAGGCAGTGAAGCATCGCTCACGTACACAAACACGCACACACCCACACCAGTTGAGGGAATGGCATCGGCAGTCAAAGCAAATCAAGCTGAGAAAGTAGTGGTGGATGTGGGCAAACACTGCCAGACGATATATTGACCTTCAAAAGCACCGCCGCTCGCTGGTATCTTCACTCACGCCACAAATAATACTTTTTATTCTGATGCCTGCTGTGGATACACGTCGCACGATTGCGCCAGTCTTCATTGTTCGGTGAACATAGATGAGTCGGGACCCAGGGTGGACCACTCATATGTGCATACGTTGGGGACGTCTCTGCCCTGCTGACCTGTCTCCACTCAAGATGATCTCCTGCTGGCCCCACTATGGACTGGACTCACACTATTATGTTAGATCCACTATGGACTGGACTCACACTATTATGTTAGATCCACTATGGACTGGGCTCTCACTATTATGTTAGATCCACTATGGACTGGACTCTCCCACTATTATGTTAGATCCACTATGGACTGGACTCTCACACTATTATGTTAGATCCACTATGGACTGGACTCTCACACTATTATATTAGATCCACTATGGACTGGACTCTCACTATTATGTTAAATCCACTATGGACTGGACTCTCCCACTATTATGTTAGATCCACTATGGACTGAACTCTCACAATATTATGTTAGATCCACTATGGACTGGACTCTCACAATATTATGTTAAATCCACTATGGACTGGACTCTCCCACTATTATGTTAGATCCACTATGGACTGAACTCTCACAATATTATGTTAGATCCACTATGGACTGGACTCTCACACTATTATGCTAGATCCACTATGGACTGGACTCTCACACTATTATGCTAGATCCACTATGGACTGGACTCTCACACTATTATGCTAGATCCACTATGGATTGGACTCTCCCACTATTATGCTAGATCCACTATGGACTGGACTCTCACACTATTATGCTAGATCCACTATGGACTGGACTCTCACACTATTATGTTAGATCCACTATGGACTGGACTCTCACAATAGTATGTTAGATCCACTATGGACTGAACTCTCACAATATTATGTTAGATCCACTATGGACTGGACTCTCACACTATTATGTTAGATCCACTATGGACTGGACTCTCACACTATTATGCTAGATCCACTATGGACTGGACTCTCACACTATTATGCTAGATCCACTATGGATTGGACTCTCCCACTATTATGCTAGATCCACTATGGACTGGACTCTCACACTATTATGCTAGATCCACTATGGACTGGACTCTCCCACTATTATGTTAGATCCACTATGGACTGGACTCTCACAATAGTATGTTAGATCCACTATGGACTGGACTCTCACACTATTATGCTAGATCCACTATGGACTGGACTCTCACACTATTATGCTAGATCCACTATGGATTGGACTCTCCCACTATTATGCTAGATCCACTATGGACTGGACTCTCACACTATTATGCTAGATCCACTATGGACTGGACTCTCCCACTATTATGTTAGATCCACTATGGACTGGACTCTCACAATAGTATGTTAGATCCACTATGGACTGGACTCTCACAATATTATCAGGTTCATGCTCGCCACGCCACCGCCCGGGAACAAAACAGAAGGGGGTTGATAACATCGCGCAGTCAGCGTGGGACTCTCGGTTTAAAATTAGCCGGGGAAATGAGGGAGTTGAGTGGGCTCGGGCTGGAAAAGAGGTGCTTGACGCGCCCACACGCTGGCGCCCTGCTCTACTCGGGAGCGTTGCGGCGAACCCTGCGAGAAGGTGAGGAGGCGAGGGGCAGTCGGAGAAGGAGGCGATACAAACACAATCTAACGTCCAATCAGTCCGCAGGTTTTTTTATCTGCTTTTGAATTCATCACTGATGACAAGGGTGCGAGTGGAGGGTGTGTCACCAGTCAACACGGTTTGGGAGCAGGGGGGGGTGGGGGGGGGTGGGGGGGTCCATGACTGTGTGTGGTCCTCGCTGACATACCGGGCAGGCCCGTGCATGCCGCCTACTCTCGGAGAAAACAACCGTTGAGATGACTCAATCAAGGGAAACCGACTTGCACGCAAGTCTGGTGGAATTACTCAACCGGCTTCTCAGGGCCGCTGGAGAGCAAAACCGGTGAGGAGGAAAAAAAACAAAAACAAGACAGCGGGTTTGCCAGAGGCGGGAACGTCAAACGGGTTTTCTTAGAGGCGTCGCGGGGACTGGCTCCGGCGCCAAATCTTACGAGATGCGTTAATCGTGTGGAGGTGTCAGCGAGGGTGTTTGGCACGACAGGTCACGGTGAGTTCAGCGAGGCAGAGTCTTGTTGAATGAAGCTTTGCATCGGGGGTTGATTCCGACTGCTTTATTTTCGCTAAAAATTCAAATTCTTCAGGGCGTGGAAAGATCCAGTGATTTTTTTTTTCTTCCTCTTTTGTCTTATTTTTACTCCACACCAGGGGTCACCAACGCGGTGCCCGCGGGCACCAGGTCGCCCGTAAGGACCAGTTGAGTAGCCCACTGGCCTGTTCTAAACATATCTCAAATAGCAGCACTTACCAGTGAGCTGCCTCTATTTTTTAAATTGTATTTATTTATTAGCAAGCTGGTCTCGCTGTGCTCGACATTTTTAATTCTAAGAGAGACAAAACTCAAATAGAATTTGAAAATCCAAGAAAATATTTTAAAGACTTGGTCTTCACTTGTTTAAATAAATTCATTATTTTTTTTACTTTGCTTCTTATAACTTTCAGAAAGACAATTTTCGAGACAAAATACAACCTTAAAAATGATTTTAGGATTTTTAAACACATATACCTTTTTACCTTTTAAATTCCTTCCTCTTATTTCCTGACAATTTAAATCAATGTTCATGTCAATTTTTTTTATTTATTGTAAAGAATAATACATACATTTTAATTCAATTCTTCATTTTAGCTTCTGTTTTTTCGACGAAGAATATTTGTGAAATATTTCTTCAAACTTATCATGATTAAAATTCAAAAAAATGATTCTGGCAAATCTAGAAAATCTGTAGAATCAAATTTAAACCTTATTTCAAAGTCTTTTGAATTTCTTTTAAAATTTTTGTTCTGGAAAATCTAGAATAAATAACGATTTGTCTTTGTTAGAAATATAGCTTGGTCCAATTTGTTATATATTCTAACAAAGTGCAGATTGGATTTTAACCTATTTAAAACATGTCATCCAAATTCTAAAATTAATCTTAATCAGGAAAAATTACTAATGATGTTCCATAAATTATTTTTTAAATTTTTTCAAAAAGATTCAAATTAGCTAGTTTTTCTCTTCTTTTTTTTGCGGTTGAATTTTGAATTTTAAAGAGTCGAAATTGAAGATAAACTATGTTTCAAAATTTAACTGTCATTTTTTTTCGTGTTTTCTCCTCTTTTAAACCGTTTAATTAAGTGTAAATATAATTAATTATTAACAATAACATAGAGTTAAAGGTAAATTGAGCAAATTGGCTATTTCTGGCAATTTATTTAAGTGTATATCAAACTGGTAGCCCTTCACATTAATCAGTACCCAAGAAGTAGCTCTTGGTTTCAAAAAGGTTGGTGACCCCTGCTCCACACACTTTGCTAACAGTGAGGTAGATTAAAAAACGGGGTGGTCCAAATATACCAAAATCAATCATCTTGATTTTGAATGTCTTCATATATATATACATTATATTGCCAAAAGTATTTATGTATAGAGTGTCCGCCCTGAGATCGGTAGGTTGACTACGGTCTGCACTGGAGCCAAACAGCAGGACAGGTGTAACAACTACATTATTACCTGTCACTCTTTATAACTCCTTGTGCAGATCTGAATGCTCATTATTTAAATGTTGACCTAAGTTTGAAGCAGAGGCGGTAATACTAATCGCCACGTTTGGCCGAGTCATACCAAAGACTATAAAAATGGGAGCCATTACCTCCCTGCTTGGCACTCAGCATCAAGGGTTGGAATTGGGGGTTGAATCACCAAAAATGATTCACAATATTGTTTCAACTGCTGATTTGTATGTTACCTGCATTTTTTGGGGGGGGTCTTTAATACTGCTCAGTGGCCTAGTGGTTAGAGTGTCCGCCCTGAGATCGGTAGGTTGACTACTGTCTGCACTGGAGCCAAACAGCAGGACAGGTGTAACAACTACATTATGACCTGTCACTCTTTATAACTCCTTGTGCAGATCTGAATGCTCATTATTTAAATGTTGACCTACGTTTGAAGCAAAGGCGGTAATACTAATCGCCACGTTTGGCCGAGTCATACCAAAGACTATAAAAATGGGAGCCATTACCTCCCGGCTTGGCACTCAGCATCAAGGGTTGGAATTGGGGGTTGAATCACCAAAAATTATTCACAATATTGTTTCAACTGCTGATTTGTATGTTACCTGCATTATTTTTTGGGTCTTTAATACTGCTCAGTGGCCTAGTGGTTAGAGTGTCCGCCCTGAGATCGGTAGGTTGACTACGGTCTGCACTGGAGCCAAACAGCAGGACAGGTGTAACAACTACATTATTACCTGTCACTCGTTATAACTCCTTGTGCAGATCTGAATGCTCATTATTTAAATGTTGACCTAAGTTTGAAGCAAAGGCGGTAATACTAATCGCCACGTTTGGCCGAGTCATACCAAAGACTATAAAAATGGGAGCCATTACCTCCCTGCTTGGCACTCAGCATCAAGGGTTGGAATTGGGGGTTGAATCACCAAAAATGATTCACAATATTGTTTCAACTGCTGATTTGTATGTTACCTGCATTATTTTTTGGGTCTTTAATACTGCTCAGTGGCCTAGTGGTTAGAGTGTCCGCCCTGAGATCGGTAGGTTGACTACGGTCTGCACTGGAGCCAAACAGCAGGACAGGTGTAACAACTACATTATGACCTGTCACTCTTTATAACTCCTTGTGCAGATCTGAATGCTCATTATTTAAATGTTGACCTAAGTTTGAAGCAGAGGCAGTAATACTAATCGCCACGTTTGGCCGAGTCATACCAAAGACTATAAAAATGGGAGCCATTACCTCCCTGCTTGGCACTCGAGCATCAAGGGTTGGAATTGGGGGTTGAATCACCAAAAATGATTCACAATATTGTTTCAACTGCTGATTTGTATGTTACCTGCATTATTTTTTGGGTCTTTAATACTGCTCAGTGGCCTAGTGGTTAGAGTGTCCGCCCTGAGATCGGTAGGTTGACTACTGTCTGCACTGGAGCCAAACAGCAGGACAGGTGTAACAACTACATTATTACCTGTCACTCCTTATAACTCCTTGTGCAGATCTGAATGCTCATTATTTAAATGTTGACCTAAGTTTGAAGCAGAGGCGGTAATACTAATCGCCACGTTTGGCCGAGTCATACCAAAGACTATAAAAATGGGAGCCATTACCTCCCGGCTTGGCACTCAGCATCAAGGGTTGGAATTGGGGGTTGAATCACCAAAAATTATTCACAATATTGTTTCAACTGCTGATTTGTATGTTACCTGCATTATTTTTTGGGTCTTTAATACTGCTCAGTGGCCTAGTGGTTAGAGTGTCCGCCCTGAGATCGGTAGGTTGACTACGGTCTGCACTGGAGCCAAACAGCAGGACAGGTGTAACAACTACATTATTACCTGTCACTCTTTATAACTCCTTGTGCAGATCTGAATGCTCATTATTTAAATGTTGACCTAAGTTTGAAGCAGAGGCGGTAATACTAATCGCCACGTTTGGCCGAGTCATACCAAAGACTATAAAAATGGGAGCCATTACTTCCCTGCTTGGCACTCAGCATCAAGGGTTGGAATTGGGGGTTGAATCACCAAAAATGATTCACAATATTGTTTCAACTGATGATTTGTATGTTACCTGCATTTTTTTGGGGGGGTCTTTAATACTGCTCAGTGGCCTAGTGGTTAGAGTGTCCGCCCTGAGATCGGTAGGTTGACTACGGTCTGCACTGGAGCCAAACAGCAGGACAGGTGTAACAACTACATTATGACCTGTCACTCTTTATAACTCCTTGTGCAGATCTGAATGCTCATTATTTAAATGTTGACTTGAGTTTGAAGCAGAGGCGGTAATACTAATCGCCACGTTTGGCCGAGTCATACCAAAGACTATAAAAATGGGAGCCATTACCTCCCTGCTTGGCACTCAGCATCAAGGGTTGGAATTGGGGGTTGAATCACCAAAAATGATTCACAATATTGTTTCAACTGCTGATTTGTATGTTACCTGCATTTTTTGGGGGGGGTCTTTAATACTGCTCAGTGGCCTAGTGGTTAGAGTGTCCGCCCTGAGATCGGTAGGTTGACTACTGTCTGCACTGGAGCCAAACAGCAGGACAGGTGTAACAACTACATTATGACCTGTCACTCTTTATAACTCCTTGTGCAGATCTGAATGCTCATTATTTAAATGTTGACCTACGTTTGAAGCAAAGGCGGTAATACTAATCGCCACGTTTGGCCGAGTCATACCAAAGACTATAAAAATGGGAGCCATTACCTCCCGGCTTGGCACTCAGCATCAAGGGTTGGAATTGGGGGTTGAATCACCAAAAATTATTCACAATATTGTTTCAACTGCTGATTTGTATGTTACCTGCATTATTTTTTGGGTCTTTAATACTGCTCAGTGGCCTAGTGGTTAGAGTGTCCGCCCTGAGATCGGTAGGTTGACTACGGTCTGCACTGGAGCCAAACAGCAGGACAGGTGTAACAACTACATTATTACCTGTCACTCGTTATAACTCCTTGTGCAGATCTGAATGCTCATTATTTAAATGTTGACCTAAGTTTGAAGCAAAGGCGGTAATACTAATCGCCACGTTTGGCCGAGTCATACCAAAGACTATAAAAATGGGAGCCATTACCTCCCTGCTTGGCACTCAGCATCAAGGGTTGGAATTGGGGGTTGAATCACCAAAAATGATTCACAATATTGTTTCAACTGCTGATTTGTATGTTACCTGCATTATTTTTTGGGTCTTTAATACTGCTCAGTGGCCTAGTGGTTAGAGTGTCCGCCCTGATATCGGTAGGTTGACTACTGTCTGCACTGGAGCCAAACAGCAGGACAGGTGTAACAACTACATTATGACCTGTCACTCTTTATAACTCCTTGTGCAGATCTGAATGCTCATTATTTAAATGTTGACCTAAGTTTGAAGCAGAGGCAGTAATACTAATCGCCACGTTTGGCCGAGTCATACCAAAGACTATAAAAATGGGAGCCATTACCTCCCTGCTTGGCACTCGAGCATCAAGGGTTGGAATTGGGGGTTGAATCACCAAAAATGATTCACAATATTGTTTCAACTGCTGATTTGTATGTTACCTGCATTATTTTTTGGGTCTTTAATACTGCTCAGTGGCCTAGTGGTTAGAGTGTCCGCCCTGAGATCGGTAGGTTGACTACTGTCTGCACTGGAGCCAAACAGCAGGACAGGTGTAACAACTACATTATTACCTGTCACTCCTTATAACTCCTTGTGCAGATCTGAATGCTCATTATTTAAATGTTGACCTAAGTTTGAAGCAGAGGCGGTAATACTAATCGCCACGTTTGGCCGAGTCATACCAAAGACTATAAAAATGGGAGCCATTACCTCCCGGCTTGGCACTCAGCATCAAGGGTTGGAATTGGGGGTTGAATCACCAAAAATTATTCACAATATTGTTTCAACTGCTGATTTGTATGTTACCTGCATTATTTTTTGGGTCTTTAATACTGCTCAGTGGCCTAGTGGTTAGAGTGTCCGCCCTGAGATCGGTAGGTTGACTACGGTCTGCACTGGAGCCAAACAGCAGGACAGGTGTAACAACTACATTATTACCTGTCACTCTTTATAACTCCTTGTGCAGATCTGAATGCTCATTATTTAAATGTTGACCTAAGTTTGAAGCAGAGGCGGTAATACTAATCGCCACGTTTGGCCGAGTCATACCAAAGACTATAAAAATGGGAGCCATTACTTCCCTGCTTGGCACTCAGCATCAAGGGTTGGAATTGGGGGTTGAATCACCAAAAATGATTCACAATATTGTTTCAACTGATGATTTGTATGTTACCTGCATTTTTTTGGGGGGGTCTTTAATACTGCTCAGTGGCCTAGTGGTTAGAGTGTCCGCCCTGAGATCGGTAGGTTGACTACGGTCTGCACTGGAGCCAAACAGCAGGACAGGTGTAACAACTACATTATGACCTGTCACTCTTTATAACTCCTTGTGCAGATCTGAATGCTCATTATTTAAATGTTGACTTGAGTTTGAAGCAGAGGCGGTAATACTAATCGCCACGTTTGGCCGAGTCATACCAAAGACTATAAAAATGGGAGCCATTACCTCCCTGCTTGGCACTCAGCATCAAGGGTTGGAATTGGGGTTTGAATCACCAAAAATGATTCACAATATTGTTTCAACTGCTGATTTGTATGTTACCTGCATTATTTTTTGGGTCTTTAATACTGCTCAGTGGCCTAGTGGTTAGAGTGTCCGCCCTGAGATCGGTAGGTTGACTACGGTCTGCACTGGAGCCAAACAGCAGGACAGGTGTAACAACTACATTATGACCTGTCATTCTTTATAACTCCTTGTGCAGATCTGAATGCTCATTATTTAAATGTTGACCTACGTTTGAAGCAAAGGCGGTAATACTAATCGCCACGTTTGGCCGAGTCATACCAAAGACTATAAAAATGGGAGCCATTACCTCCCTGCTTGGCACTCAGCATCAAGGGTTGGAATTGGGGGTTGAATCACCAAAAATGATTCACAATATTGTTTCAACTGCTGATTTGTATGTTACCTGCATTTTTTGGGGGGGTCTTTAATACTGCTCAGTGGCCTAGTGGTTAGAGTGTCCGCCCTGAGATCGGTAGGTTGACTACTGTCTGCACTGGAGCCAAACAGCAGGACAGGTGTAACAACTACATTATTACCTGTCACTCTTTATAACTCCTTGTGCAGATCTGAATGCTCATTATTTAAATGTTGACCTAAGTTTGAAGCAAAGGCGGTAATACTAATCGCCACGTTTGGCCGAGTCATACCAAAGACTATAAAAATGTTGCTGCTTGGCACTCAGCATCAAGGGTTGGAATTGGGGTTTGAATCAGCAAAAATGATTCCCGGGCGCGGCCACTGCTGCTGCTCACTGCTCCCCTCACCTCCCAGCGGGTGGAACAAGGGGGATGGGTCAAATGCAGAGGGTAATTTCACCACACCTCGTGGTACTTTGACTAACTTTAATGCAATGCTGTGTCACGATACTGTCTCAAGCACCACGATATGGAATATCGGCCAATACTCAAAGCCCCCAGTATTGGTTGTAATATCATAAGTGGTATCGATAGTGTGCCGTCATCTAGCAGTGGACGGACACACAAACATTGCACATTGTGTGCGCAGAAGAACATGGCGTGCCGTCGCAGCAGCAGTAAAAATGGTCAAAGGGTGACTTTAGCAGCGTACTCGCCACCACAATGATAAAGAGTGAAGACGGGAGGATATTTACAAATGCTAATGCAGGTTAATAGCGCCACAGTCAAGGGCACAGCTGTGTGTATCTGCAGGGGTACGCCGACCAGGAGCCCGCTGGGGCCGTCTTTTAAAAATGAGATGTGGCGGTCGAGGGCGTGTTTCCATTAACGTTACTGCTCTTGGTTATTTGTGTTTGTTTATAAGATATTCATTATCACGTCAATTGTCTAGCGGGCTTTCACTGCTCTGTGAACACAAAGAAAATACAATAAAAACATCAACCGATACTGTGCGGCAATAAAACACAAAAGGATATTCATTCTATAATTATGAGTCTCGAACGAGTCGAGTTTCTTGAAGGCACTTTCAAATGAATGTCGAGAAACGAATTGCGGTCGCGAACAAGATGCACACGGTGAGAAAGTTATTCCATTTCAGGAGTTCAATTAAGACAAAGAGATCAATTTTCAGTTTCAGTTTTTTTTTTGTTAAGAGCACTTGCAACAATACAGCAGTTTTAGTTGCGTATTACTTACACATAAAAAGTCTACAAGGCAGAAGCTGATGAGAAAGTATTCAGTAACAAATGTGTCCGTGTCATTCAACCTACTGCTGTCACGGCGCACGCACAATCCCGCGTGTCATCTGCCACGCGCCGGCAAAGCCGCAGGCAATCAGTAGTCAGCGCACCTGGGACCAATGAGGGCAGGCGGCATGAATCGATTAACGTGGACCCCGACTTAAACAAGTTGAAAAACGTACTCGGGTGTTACCATTTAGTGTACTGTACTGTGCAATCTACTAATACAAGTTTCAATCAATCAATAAAAAGACGAGCAGACCCGAAGATCCCGTGCTGGAACGTAGTTCACTCTTGCAGTAAGCATCCCGTCTCTAGCTTCCCTCCCTCATACTCGCTCTCTCTCTCTGTGCCTTCCCTGTTCCCGTGTTTTATGTCTGTCGTGTCTCCCGCAGTACTTCCCCTATCTTCCGTGATCGAGCTTCTCGACTTCCCTCTGGATTCCGGACTGCCTTCCCCGATCTTCGACCCCTGCTTGGACACGGACCTCGTTGCTTCTCTCCAGCCCCCCACTGCTTGCCTGCCCACGGACTGCCTTCTTGCCTTACCCCTTTGGTCTGACGAAGGATTCATCCAACACGCACATACAACAAACCCTGGTCTCCTTCCCTCGCCGTACTTAACAACCGCGTCATGAACTTAACATAATGAAATATTGTGGTCACAAGGTGTCACCACAAAAAAGTAATTACCACACCACCTCAACTTGAAGAGAGCACAAGTCCATTCAGGACAGTTAATGATAAATAGGTTAGTGTCATTCATTAAAATGGCTTTTTTTGGCACGCAATCCTTTTTTATTTTTTACCATGGAGGCAAAAGGTTTGGACGCCCCTGTTTTGGGTGTGATCCTGTGCCAGAACGTAGTTCACTTTCGCAGTAAGCATCCCGTCTCTGGCTTCCCTCCCTCGTACTCGCTCTCTCTGTCCGTGCCTTCCCTGTTCCCGAGTTTTATCTTCCATGATCGAGCTCCTCGACTTCCCTCTGGATTCCGGACTGCCTTCCCCGATACTCGACCCCTGCATGGACACGGACCTCATTGCTTCTCTCCAGCCCCCCACCGCTTGACTGCCCCACGGACTGCCTTCTCGCCTTGCCCCCTTTGGTCTGACGAAGGATTCATCCGACACGCACGTACAACAAACCCTGGTCTCCTTCCCTCGCCGTACTTAACAACCGCATCATGAACTTAACATAATGAAATATTTTGGTCACAAAACGTCACCAAAAAAAAGTAAATGCCCCCATCTACCTCAAAGAACTACTCACCCCCAAATCCTCCACATGACACCGCCGCTCCGGACAGGCTAACCTCCTCCAACCTCCGAGGACAAAGCTACGAACTATGGGAGACCGGGCTTTCTGCTCCGCCGCTCCCAGTCTGTGGAACGCTCTCCCTGACCACCTGAGGGCACCACAGACTGTGGATGCTTTTAAAAAAGGCTTAAAAACCCTTCTTTTTATGCATATGCATACTAGTTCCAGCTATTAGGCTATTATCTTTTTATTATTATATATTTTTTTTCAATACACTGTAGCACTTTGAGGTTGTTTGCTCAATGTAAAGTGCTTTTTACAAATAAAATCTATTATTATTATTATTATTATTATTATTATTATTATTATTAATTACCACACCACCTCAACTTGAAGAGAGCACAAGTCCATTCCAGACAGTTAATGACAAATAGGTTAATGTCATTCATTAAATTGGCTTTTTTTTGGCACACAATTGTTCTTTTTTTACCATGGAGGCAAAAGGTTTGGATGCCCCTATTTTGGGTGTGATCCTGTGCCAGAACGTAGTTCACTTTCGCAGTAAGCATCCCGTCTCTGGCTTCCCTCCCTCGTACTCGCTCTCTCTGTCCGTGCCTTCCCTGTTCCCGAGTTTTATCTTCCATGATCGAGCTCCTCGACTTCCCTCTGGATTCCGGACTGCCTTCCCCGATCCTCGACCCCTACATGGAAACGGACCTCGTTGCTTCTCTCCAGCCCCCCACCGCTTGACTGCCCCACGGACTGCCTTCTCGCCTTGCCCCCTTTGGTCTGACGAAGGATTCATCCGACACGCACGTACAACAAACCCTGGTCTCCTTCCCTCGCCGTACTTAACAACCGCGTCATGAACTTAACATAATGAAATATTTTGGTCACAAAACGTCACCAAAAAAAGGTAAATGCCCCCCTCTACCTCAAAGAACTACTCACCCCCAAATCCTCCACATGACACCGCCGCTCCGGACAGGCTAACCTCCTCCAACCTCCGAGGACAAAGCTACGAACTATGGGAGACCGGGCTTTCTGCTCCGCCGCTCCCAGTCTGTGGAACGCTCTCCCTGACCACCTGAGGGCACCACAGACTGTGGATGCTTTTAAAAAAGGCTTAAAAACCCTTCTTTTTATGCATATGCATACTAGTTCCAGCTATTAGGCTATTATCTTTTTATTATTATATATTTTTTTTCAATACACTGTAGCACTTTGAGGTTGTTTGCTCAATGTAAAGTGCTTTTTACAAATAAAATCTATTATTATTATTATTATTATTAATTACCACACCACCTCAACTTGAAGAGAGCACAAGTCCATTCCAGACAGTTAATGATAAATAGGTTAGTGTCATTCATTAAATTGGCTTTTTATGGCACACTTTTTTTTTTTTTTTACCATGGAGGCAAAAGGTTTGGACGCCCCTGTTTTAGGTGTTTACCATGCTTTTGTGGATCTTTTAATGCATTTTTTTTTAAAATGAGAGGTTCCACTCTAGTTTTAATACCGGTAGATAAACTTGGTAACGAGGCAGTGCATGTGAAGAACTTGTGCAAGAACCCAATTACTCCACACATAGAACACGTCTGCAGAGTACAAACCCCGTTTCCATATGAGTTGGGAAATTGTTAGATGTAAATATAAACGGAATGCAATGATTTGCAAATCCTTTTCAACCCATATTCAGTTGAATGCACTACAAAGACAAGATATTTGATGTTCAAACTCATAAACTTTTTTTTTTTTTGCAAATAATAATTAACTTAGAATTTCATGGCTGCAACACGTGCCAAAGTAGTTGGGAAAGGGCATGTTCACCACTGTGTTACATGGCCTTTCCTTTTAACAACACTCAGTAAAAATTTGGGAACTGAGGAGACACATTTTTGAAGCTTCTCAGGTGGAATTCTTTCCCATTCTTGCTTGATGTACAGCTTAAGTTGTTCAACAGTCCGGGGGTCTCCGTTGTGCTATTTTAGGCTTCATAATGCGCCACACATTTTCAATGGGAGACAGGTCTGGACTACAGGCAGGCCAGTCTAGTACCCGCACTCTTTTACTATGAAGCCACGTTGATGTAACACGTGGCTTGGCATTGTCTTGCTGAAATAAGCAGGGGCGTCCATGGTAACGTTGCTTGGATGGCAACATATGTTGCTCCAAAAGCTGTATGTACCTTTCAGCATTAATGGTGCCTTCACAGATGTGTAAGTTACCCATGTCTTGGGCACTAATACACCCCCATACCATCACACATGCTGGCTTTTACACTTTGCGCCTATAACAATCCGGATGGTTCTTTTCCTCTTTGGTCCGGAGGACACGACGTCCACAGTTTCCAAAAACAATTTAAAATGTGGACTCGTCAGACCACAGAACACTTTTACACTTTGCATCAGTCCATCTTAGATGAGCTCAGGCCCAGCGAAGCCGACGGCGTTTCTGGGTGTTGTTGATAAACGGTTTTCGCCTTGCATAGGAGAGTTTTAACTTGCACTTACAGATGTATCGACCAACTGTAGTTACTGACAGTGGGTTTCTGAAGTGTTCCTGAACCCATGTGGTGATATCCTTTACACACTAATGTCGCTTGTTGATGCAGTACAGCCTGAGGGATGGAAGGTCACGGGCTTAGCTGCTTACGTGCAGTGATTTCTCCAGATTCTCTGAACCCTGTGATGATATTACGGAGCGTAGATGGTGAAATCCCTAAATTCCTTGCAATAGCTGGTTGGGAAAGGTTTTTCTTAAACTGTTCAACAATTTGCTCACGCATTTGTTGACAAAGTGGTGACCCTCGCCCCATCCTTGTTTGTGAATGACTGAGCATTTCATGGAATCTACTTCTATACCCAATCATGGCACCCACCTGTTCCCAATTTGCCTGGTATGTTCCAAATAAGTGTTTGATGAGCATTCCTCAACTTTATCAGTATTTATTGCCACCTTTCCCAACTTCTTTGTCACGTGTTGCTGGCATCAAATTCTAAAGTTTATGATTATTTGCACAAAAAAAAAAAAATTCTATCAGTTTGAACATCAAATATGTTGTCTTTGTAGCATATTCAACTGAATATGGGTTGAAAAGGATTTGCAAATCATTGTATTCCGTTTATATTTACATCTAACACCATTTCCCAACTCATATGGAAACGGGGTTAGTAGATCCAGTTTTCAGTCCAATGTGTAAAGATAAAAACAAAGAGGAAAAAGATGGCGGTAGTGGAAAGGAAGACCTGGTGTTGAAGTGTGAACTCATATATGGAGGAGTAGATGGAAGATGAGAAGGAAATGAACATCACACAGCTGGAGACAGAGTTGGGGTGGGGGGGATGGGGATGGGGGGGGGGCATCTCTCTGTACCTGCGCCTCCGGCAAGGTGACGTCCAGCATGTCGGGCTGTCCCCGCGGCTCGCCGTTCTCCAGGCGGGAGAAGATGACCTGGTAGCCTCTTATCTGGCCGTGTTGCTTGCTCTGCAGGGGCGGCTTCCAGGTGACCCTGATGGTGGTGGAGTTCACCACCTCCACCTCCAGCTTCCTAGGGGGCGCTCCCGGCACTGCAAACCAGAGGGAAATGATGGAAGGGGACGGGGAGGGGGAAAAAAAAACAAAACAAAAAAACGCTGAGCTTGCAGTTTTCTTCTGCGCTTTGATGAGGCGGAGGAGACGACTGCTGTGTTATTTATGGACTTGATAAAAAAAAAGGAAGCGCTGGCAATGAATCAACGCTTTGGAGCGACTATGTCAGCGGAGGAAGCGTCTTATGTGGGACAGCATGCGGGGCCCACTGATGTCTGTAATGGCCTGCGTTTCCTCGCAAAATTAGCTGCGTTGCGGCAAACTTCAAAAACAAAGAAAAAACTAATTATAGGCTAATTTCTCGGAGGAGTCGCTGCTCTCTTTCACACTGCAAACAGAGCAAGGAAAAGAAGGAGAGGAAAGAGACGGAGGAGCGCTCCACTTCTTCAAGACCCGGATGTCAACACTGAAAGTGGGGAGGAAAGACACACACACACACACACACACACACACACACACACACACACACACACACACACACACACACACACACACACACACACACACACACACACACACACACACACACACACACACACACACACACACACACACACACATTCTTGTATTTGTTACCTTCTTGAGACCTCCGAAAAATGCCTACCTCTCTAGGACCACCCTTTCTAGATATATAAATATTTATATTTACAACATTAATAATATATACATACTATGCAAATTTAAAAAAAGGTAAGCTTTTATTTTTTGTTTGTAATTGTAATCTTCATTATTTATTTAAAGTTATTACAATATGTCTTTATATACATATTTATTTATTTTATTTTTTTTAATTAATTTTCGCCAAAGGGGGCGCATTTCAATTTTTTTACACACAATGTATGCACATTAAATCAACCAAAAAAATCCTGACTTTGGAGCAATGTTCACGGACTGTAGTGTTTGGCTCTCTATTAGATGCAATGGTTTTCCGTATTGGGACCATGATTTATGTCCTAACTTGTTCACCGGTCCTCATGTTGAAGCTACTTTTCCTTGTTGATGTCTCAAGAAGGGTAGAAATACAAGAACACACACACACATACATTCTTGTATTTGTTACCTTCTTGAGACCTTTGTAAAAATGCCCACCTCTTTAGGACCACCCTTTCTAGATATATAAAGATTTATATTTACAACATTAATCATATATACATACTATGCAAATTTTAAAAAAAGGTAAGCTTTTATTTTTTGTTTGTAATTGTAATCTTCATTATTTTTTTTAAAGTTATTACAATATGTCTTTATATACATATTTATTTTTTTAAATTAATTTTCGCCAAAGGGGGCGCATTTCAATTTTTTTACACACAATGTATGCACATTAAATCAACCAAAAAATCCTGACTTTGGAGCAATGTTCACGGACTGTAGTGTTTGGCTCTCTATTAGATGCAATGGTTTTCCGTATTGGGACCATGATTTATGTCCTAACTTGTACACCGGTCCTCATATGGAAGCTACTTTTCCTTGTTGATGTCTCAAGAAGAGTAGAAATACAAGAACACACACAAACACACACACACACATTCTTGTATTTGTTACGTTCTTGAGACACCGAAAAATGCCTACCTCTTTAGGACCACCCTTTCCAGATATATAAATATTTATATTTACAACATTAATCATATATACATACTATGCAAATTTAAAAAAAGGTAAGCTTTTATTTTTTGTTTGTAATTGTAATCTTCATTATTTATTCAAAGTTATTACAATATGTCTTTATATACATATTTATTTATTTTTTTTAAAAATTAATTTTGGCCAAAGGGTGCGCATTTCAATTTCTTACACACAATGTATGCACATTAAATCAACCAAAAAAATCCTGACTTTGGAGCAATGTTCACGGACTGTAGTGTTTGGCTCTCTATTAGATGCAATGGTTTTCCGTATTGGGACCATGATTTATGTCCTAACTTGTTCACCGGTCCTCATAAGGAAGGTACTTTTCCTTGTTGATGTCTCAAGAAGGGTAGACATACAAGAACACACACACACAAACACACACACACACACACATTCTTGTACCTTCTTGAGACCTCCGAAAAAGGCCTACCTCTCTAGGACCACCCTTTCTAGATATATAAAGATTTATATTTACAACATTAATAATATATACATACTATGCAAATTTAAAAAAGGTAAGCTTTTATTTTTTGTTTGTAATTGTAATCTTCATTATTTATTTAAAGTTATTACAATATGTCTTTATATACATATTTATTTATTTTTTAATTAATTTTGGCCAAAGGGGGTGCATTTTAATTTCTTACACACAATGTATGCACATTAAATCAACCAAAAAATCCTGACTTTGGAGCAATGTTCACGGACTCTAGTATTTGGCTCTCTATTAGATGCAATGGTTTTCCGTATTGGGACCATGATTTCGGTCCTAACTCATATGGAAGCTACTTTTCCTTGTTGATGTCTCAAGAAGAGTAGAAATACAAGAACACACACAAACACACACACATTCTTGTATTTGTTACGTTCTTGAGACCTCCGAAAAATGCCCACCTCTTTAGGACCACCCTTTCCAGATATATAAATATTTATATTTACAACATTAATCATATATACATACTATGCAAATTTAAAAAAAGGTAAGCTTTTATTTTTTGTTTGTAATTGTAATCTTCATTATTTATTTAAAGTTATTACAATATGTCTTTATATACATATTTATTTATTTATTTATTTTAATTAATTTTGGCCAAAGGGGGCGCATTTCAATTTCTTACACACAACGTATGCACATTAAATTGACAAAAAAAATCCTGACTTTGGAGCAATGTTCACGGACTCTAGTATTTGGCTCTCTATTAGATGCAACGGTTTTCCGTATTGGGACCATGATTTCGGTCCTCATGTGGAAGGTACTTTTCCTTGTTGATGTCTCAAGAAGGGTAGAAAAACAAGAACACACACACACACACACACACACACACACACACACACACACACAAACACACATTTTTGTATTTGTTACCTTCTTGAGACCTCCGAAAAATGCCTACCTCTTTAGGACCACCCTTTCTAGATATATAAAGATTTATATTTACAACATTAGTAATATATACATACTATGCAAAAATAAAAAAGGTAAGGTTTTATTTTATTTATTTTTTTAATTTTTTGTTTGTCATTGTAATCTTCATAATTTACTTCAAGTTATTACAATATGTCTCTATATACATATTTATTTATTTATTTTTTAATTTAATTTAGGCCAAAGGGGGCGCATTTCAATTTCTAACACACACGTGTTAATCCATACGTTGGCCAGAGGGGGAGCACTTCAAATTCTTATACACACTTGTTATTTCATATGTTGACCGGAGGGGGAGCACTTTTAAAACCGACACACAGTCAATTGGAAAAATCCCTCCTCAATGTTTACTTTTGTATGCACCTCAAATCTACAACAACAAAAATCCTGACTTTGGAGCAATGTTCACGGACTCTAGTATTTGGCTCTCTATTAGATGCAATGGTTTTCCGCATTGGGACCATGATTTCGGTCCTAACTTGTACACCGGTCCTCATATGGAAGCTACTATTCCTTGTTGAAGTCTCAAGAAGAGTAGAAATACAAGAACACACACAAACACACACGTACATTTTCTTGTATTTGTTACCTTCTTGAGACCACCGAAAAATGCCTACCTCTTTAGGACCACCCTTTCCAGATATATAAATATTTATATTTACAACATTAATCATATATACATACTATGCAAATTTAAAAAAAGGTAAGCTTTTATTTTTTGTTTGTAATTGTAATCTTCATTATTTATTTAAAGTTATTACAATATGTCTTTATATACATATTTATTTATTTATTTATTTTAATTAATTTTGGCCAAAGGGGGCGCATTTCAATTTCTTACACACAACGTATGCACATTAAATAGACAAAAAAAAATCCTGACTTTGGAGCAATGTTCACGGACTCTAGTATTTGGCTCTCTATTAGATGCAACGGTTTTCCGTATTGGGACCATGATTTCGGTCCTCATGTGGAAGGTACTTTTCCTTGTTGATGTCTCAAGAAGGGTAGAAAAACAAGAACACACACACACACACAAACACACATTCTTGTATTTGTTACCTTCTTGAGACCTCCGAAAAATGCCTACCTCTTTAGGACCACCCTTTCTAGATATATAAATATTTATATTTACAACATTAGTAATATATACATACTATGCAAAAATAAAAAAGGTAAGCTTTTATTTTTATTTTTTTTTTAATTTTTTGTTTGTCATTGTAATCTTCATAATTTACTTCAAGTTATTACAATATGTCTTTATATACATATTTATTTATTTATTTTTTAATTTAATTTAGGCCAAAGGGGGCGCATTTCAATTTCTGACACACACTTGTTAATCCATACGTTGGCCAGAGGGGGAGCACTTCAAATCCTTATACACACTTGTTATTTCATATGTTGACCGGAGGGGGAGCACTTTTAAAACCGACACACAGTCCATTGGAAAAATCCCTCCTCAATGTTTACTTTTGTATGCACCTCAAATCAACAACAACAAAAATCCTGACTTTGGAGCAATGTTCACGGACTCTAGTATTTGGCTCTCTATTAGATGCAATGGTTTTCCGTATTGGGACCATGATTTTGGTCCTAACTTGAAGGTACTTTTCCTTGTTGATGTCTCAAGAAGGGTGGAGATACAAGAACACACCCACACACACACACCCACACCCACACAGTTTCGAGGTGATGAGACATAACCTGCAATAGCGTTTGAAGCCAAGTTGGAAGAAAAAAAAGCTGGTGGCTACAAGAGAGCCTCAGGAGAGCCTCATTATCTTGAGATTGATCAACAAACAAGTCTTGCAGATTTTTTTGGCGCCAACCTACCGTCCTCTTTGGTTTTCATCCTCACCGGGGCGCTCTCGGGGCCCGGCCCCACATCCGTGTGGGCCCTCACCCACACCTGATACTCGGTCCACTTCTCCAGCTCTTCTATGACATAGTCGGTGGCTCCGGCGTCAATGCCGGTGGCCTCGTGGCGCTCCGTGTCCTCGCCAGACAGCGCCTGGTAGCTGACCGTGTAGCGCACGATGGCGCCGTGGCGGCTGGCGGCGGGCGGGGCCGCCCAACTCACCTTGAGGCTGGTGGAGCTCAGGCCGTACAGGCGGACATCCTGGGGCGGGGCGGAGGGGGCTGCACAACCACACGGGGAAGGGGGGGGGGGGAA
>NC_084746.1:5566654-5689154 GCF_033978785.1 Entelurus aequoreus
ATGACACAAAGCTGTGTCATCAACACTCACAAGTATAAAACTGCTTTTTTAAAGTAATCATTTCTTACTTCAAGCATGAAAAAAAATCATGATTTTGACACAATTGTGTCTCATAATTTAAAACAACTGTTTTATTTTCAATTAAACAAGAGAAAATACGTACTCATATAGTAGTACAGTTGGCACAGTACAGTAAACGGACAGTTAATATTTAAACATTTAACATTTCAAACAATTTTGAACAGCAATAATTTCATGCACATTTAGGTAAATTCTTCAAAATTACAATGAAAAACATTTGGGGTGGGGGCCGGGCTGCATATATGCGCACTAATTGACTGAAAGAGCACACACTTGTCGCGATGATGTCATGTTATCCATGGAAAAATGCATTTTTAGACAATATGATTTG
The DNA here is from genome assembly GCF_033978785.1 of Entelurus aequoreus. Taxonomy (NCBI): domain Eukaryota; kingdom Metazoa; phylum Chordata; class Actinopteri; order Syngnathiformes; family Syngnathidae; genus Entelurus; species Entelurus aequoreus. The sequence continues at coordinate 5,567,067 of NC_084746.1, forward strand.
CCTGAGCGGCTAGGAGACCCCGAGAGTAACAAGCGGTTGCCTTGTTGCCTTTCCATTAAGAACAATAAATTAGTTTTAAGTATAAGTTTGCTGGTTTCAAGAAATGTAATGCCGAGCGCAAATCATTATGTCAAGATAATGGCACTAGCATTTACTTCATTTAAGAATATTTTTCAACATATTGAACAAAAAGGTCTCTTTTTTTTTTTACCAAGAAAAGTGCACTTGTTATTAGTGAGAATATACTTATTTTAAGGTATTTTTGGGTTCATTGAGGTTAGCTAATTTTACTTGTTTTGGAAAGTCTTGACAAGCCAAATTTTCTTGTTCTATTGGCAGATAATTTTGCTTAGCTCAAATAAAATACCCCTCATTTTTGTATTTTTTTCTCTTGTTTTTGAACACTGACTTTTTGCAGTGCACGTGTAAAGATAAGTTGAACAAGGCTACATAAATTGGTAGGCAGTACGTTCTAGCACAGGGGTGGGCAATTAATTTTTACCGGGGGCCGCATGAGCAACCCGAGCACTGCTGGAGGGCCACATCGACAATATTTCAATAAAATGTTGCTCAATATTATTTTTAATATATATTGTAAGATAAATAATAATATTAATAATAATAATACTACTACTAATAATAATAAATAATAATAATACTTTCATTTAACCTAACTTAACTTTATACCAAAAGCACTGCTTTGGAAATCATTTGTACCCCTTTCAGAGATCACATTTAGTTCCCCTTAAACATCCTCATGTTGCACAATGAAATGTAAGCATAGGATGAAGTGTGCATTCCTGTAACTTTCTCTAGTAACAGCATTCCATGATTAATATCAATAAATTAACATTAATAATAAATGACAGTAAAATAAGCACACGTATGACTGAGGAGTCATAGTGTAACTTTGTGTGGTGTTTGAGTTGTCCGACTTTTTGTGTGGCAATAAACGCACCAGTGGTTTAGTGGTATGCGTGTTGGTGACAGATGACAAGTTGGTTTTGGCCTGGTTTGTAAGGCAGAAAATGACTATTTTTTCGAGATATAAGTGTTTTACTCATGTTTTTGGTGTGGTTATGGCCGAATATAAACAGTTTTGCTCAATAAAGTGATCGATATAATTCCTGGCCTGGAAGCATCTCGATAGACGTTACAATAATTGAACGGTGTTCAATTGACAGTGTTGACGAACACCGTTAGGGCCGCTTGTTGTCACTGTCACTCAAAGTTGCATTGCAAAATTATAATAAATGTGTTTATTTTGTTTAGAATTCAGATGGGATTTGATTTGGTGCGCGGCATATATTTGCTGCGCGCAGCGGACGCTTGAGCAGTGCGCAATTGCGCAGGCGCTCACCTTAGAGGGAACGTTGCTTGGCAGTCCATGTCTTGTTGAAAACACGCCATTCGTCATCAACTTTTCTCTTTTTAGCGTCTCGGGTGTAAACCGTGCATCACTTGTCGCTGTGCACCTTCACTCGCAGGTTACACACGGACATGCGCCCATAAATAACACTTTTCAAAATAAAAGCAGCACAGTTGTATTGCGCGCACGACATAGATGTTTTTTCAACTTTATTTTGTAATTTGTGATTGCCGCTGCGCGCACGAGCATACGTCCACACGGAAGTAATACAAATAACGCTTTTCAAAACAAAAGCAGCACCATTGTATTGCACACTCGACATAGATACTTTTTTAAATGTATTTTGTAATTTATGATTGGCCTCACGCGGGCCGGACAGGGACGCACAAAGGGCCGGATGTGGCCCGCGGGCCGCAGAATGCCCAGGTCTGTTCTAGCAGGTTGTGATGCTAACCTTGTTGTCCGAGCCAGCCTCCCAGTACTGCAGCTCATACTTTATGATGGGGTCCTGCACCGGCCACAGCCATGACAGCAAGATGCGGGTGTCGAGCTCAGCTTCAGCCTCAAAGCTGGATGGCTGTGACGGCACTAAGGACGTGGAGGCAAAATGTCATTGAGTTTTACAAAGATAAGTGCGAAACTGACCGGCGGGGATACTCACCCCCCTGCTGGGTCTTGACTTGAAGGATGTCCGAGGGCGGGCCGTCCCCAACGGAGGTGAACCCCAACACCCTGAGGCTGTAGGTGATATCGGGCGTCAGGCCAGAGATGGTGGTCAGGCTGCTGTCGTCCGTGTTGTGTTTCTGCCAGGCGCTGAGGGGAGCGCCGTGATCGGAGCTGTAGTACACCCGGAAGCCGCGGATATGCCCGTTGGGCTCCTCGGGCGGCTCCCACTGGACCAGCATTGTAGTCGCGCTAAGCATTCGCGCTTGGACGTGCAGGGGCGGCGAGGAGGGCGCCTGTTCGCCCGTCCGCGTCTCCACAGGGTCGCTGGGCGGCCCACGGCCGATGTTGTTGACGGCCATAACACGGAACTCATACTCCGAGTAGGGGCTCAGTCCGCCGATGCTGTAGCGGGTGGTGGCGACGCCTTCTACTTCCTGGAAGCCATTTTCTGAGGCCTTGGCTCGGTACTGGATCATGTAGTAGGACACGGGTTCCGGGTTGCCCGAGTCCCAGGTCAGCGTTACACTGGTGGCTGTCGTCTCGGTCACAATGAGAGACGTGGGGGGCTTTGGCAGCGCTAAAGGAGACGATCGCTATTAGATGAATCAATTATAAGAACATATGTTTCTGCTCCATCTTAAAAACACTATAGTGTTCTGTGGTTACTTTTTGGTTGGCCAACGGTTTAGGTTGTATTGCGCACCCTGACGGCAAGTGTGGGAGTCGGTTCTGAAGTATAGAGTAAAGAGACGTAACTTCGTCACCTCGCCTGGTTATTGACTCCAACCCAGAATATTACACTGCCCATACCTATGCTCCCTCAAAGGCTGTGCTACTGGCTGCAAAGCATTGCACTTTCAAATACAACAATGAGTAGAGAGGAGTGTTATGTGTGTGTATATGTGTAAATAAATGAACACTGAAATTCAAGTATTTATATATATATATATATATATATATATATATATATATATATATATATATATATATATATATATATATATATATATATATATATATTAGGGATGTCCGATAATGGCTTTTTGCCGATATCCGATATGCCGATATTGTCCAACTCTTTAATTACCGATACCGATATCAACCGATACCGATATCAACCGATATATACAGTTGTGGAATTAACACATTATTATGCCTAATTTGGACAACCAGGTATGGTGAAGATAAGGTACTTTTTAAAAAAATGAATCAAATAAAATAAGATAAATAAATTAAAAACATTTTCTTGAATAAAAAAGAAAGTAACACAATATAAAAACAGTTACATAGAAACTAGTAATTAATGAAAATTTGTAAAATTAACTGTTAAAGGTTAGTATTATTAGTGGACCAGCAGCACGCACAATCATGTGTGCTTATGGACTGTATCCCTTGCAGACTGTATTGATATATATTGATATATAATGTAGGAACCAGAATATTAATAACAGAAAGAAACAACCTTTTTGTGTGAATGAGTGTAAATGGGGGAGAGAGGTTTTTTGGGTTGGTGCACTAATTGTAAGTGTATCTTGTGTTTTTTATGTGGATTTAATTAAAAAAAAAAAAAAAAAAAAAACGATACTGATAATAAAAAAACCGATACCGATAATTTCCGATATTACATTTTAACGCATTTATCGGCCACCGATATTATCGGACATCTCTACTATATATATATATATATATATATATATATATATATATATATATATATATATATATATATATATATATATATATATATATATATATATGTATAAAATAAAATACATATATATATAGCTAGAATTCACTGTAAGTCAAGTATTTATTTTATTTATATACATACCTATATATATATATATATATATATATATATATATATATATATATATATATATATATATATATATATATATATATATATATATATATATATATATATATATATATATATATATGTATATATAAAAGAAATACTTGCATTTCAGTGAATTCTAGCTAAAAATATACTCCTCCCCCCTTAACCCCGCCCCCGGCCCCGCCCCTTCCAAACCAGCCCACCTCCAAATCGCCCGAATTTGGAGGTCTCAAGGATGGCAAGTATGATCATACAGTAAGAAGCAATTACACCTCTATTAAACTTAAATACCATAGATCAAATATATTTACCCCAGTAATATCATCAAAACTTACTTGACCGGATGAAGTCCTTGGGCTCAAATACTAGTGTGGCCTCAATAGCCCTGCTGTAGTGTGTAGCATGCTGGGAATTATCTGTGCATGTGATTGAAGAATGCACCGCACATGTGATGGAGGAATGCACAGTGCAGGGTCGAAATTCGACTGAATTTGCATTAAATCAGGTTGTTTTAGCTAATAACCATGCGGCAAGATCTAGCATGTTGCATTCTATGTTTATTCCCGTGGAAAGTTTCCAACTTTGAATAGTCCCGGAATTTTGCAACCCTACCTGCGGTACGCCTGTGCTTACTTTTATGGAGCCTCGTCGACCCGAAAAGTCACCATGCGTCTGAAGCGGAACCACTGACCTTTGACCGTGACCTGAGCCGTGGCTTCGATCAAGCCCAGCGAGGACATGGCCACGCAGGTGTAGTTGCCCGACTCGCGGATGTTGGTCACCTCCAGCACGTTGCGCCCCATCGGCATGTCCTCCTCCTTGGTCAGCTCCGTCAGGCCCATCATCCACTTGACGTAGGGCATCGGCGAGCCCACCGCCACGCACGTCAGGTTGACGCTGCCGCCCGGCATCACTTCCTGGTTCGTGGGCGGGATGGAGAATCTGGGCGGGACTCTCCGCACTAACAGAGCGAGGACGGGACAAGGGCGGGGGAGTAGTTAGGGTTAGATCTGGTGAATCAATAGCGTAAAAGAGGGCAACTGTGCACACAATGAGGATCTGTCACAAGATGATTTTAGGAAAGGGGGGGGTATTGGATTCTTTTCTCCACAAAAGGGACTGGAATAAACTCCAACTGGACCTCTTTTGTCAGCGTGTCAAACGGCGGTGGCAAGAGTTGCATCACTGAGGGAACCTGCAGAGAGGGACTGTTGAATTTCTCCTCCCTCCCTCCCTCCCTCGCTGGCTTTGTGCAGTTGAGATATGCAGATGGGCTGACATTAAAAAAAAAAGGGGTTCCCATGGAGACGAGGAGGCCCGCTGATGTTGCCGAGGGACAAGGCAAACACGGATGCGCCAGGCTCAATACGCCATCCAGAGAAAAGCCACCCCCAGAATAAACAGACAGGCGGCATTTACATGTGACTTATTTTTCCCATCCTGAATAACAAGCGATGCATTTTTTGTTTTTTTTTGGCAAGCGTAACATTGGAGGATCAAACTTTGGAAACCGTAACATAATGAACATCACCACACGAGCTGAATGGAAGGAGCAGGGCTTCTTTGATTAGGAAGGGAAGGAAGCTAAGCCAAACGTTTGGCTGCCCAGTGGGAGGCCATTAATGCTTACCCAATACTGCTTTTTAACCCTTGTGTGATGTTCATATTGTTGTTACTCAGCCAGACCCGTTGCATTTTGTGGCTTTTAATGCCTCACAATTTTATGTTAAAACACTGAACAGATGTTTATTGGGATAAGGTAAACATCTGGCATTAAAAGCCACAAATTTCAACGGGTCCATCAGACCCACAAACGCTGGCTGAGTAACAACAATATGAACGTTGCACGGAAAATGTCCCTGGCAGTTTCTGCATCCCACAGGGATTCTAAATTGTGTGTTTCTGCACCTGCGGTTCCCACACAAGGTTGCAACATTGTTTGTCAACACTGTCTGCTCTCATTTTCTCTCACATTAGACCAGGGGTCACCAACGCGGTGCCCGCGGGCACCAGGTAGCCCGTAAGGACCAGATGAGTAGCCCGCTGGCCTGTTCTAAAAATAGCTCAAATAGCAGCACTTACCAGTGAGCTGCCTTTATTTTTTTAATTGTATTTAATTACTAGCAAGCTGGTCTCGCTTTGCCCGATATTTTTAATTCTAAGAGAGACAAAACTCAAATAGAATTTGAAAATCCAAGAAAATATTTTAAAGACTTGGTCTTCACTTGTTTAAATAAATTCATTATTTTTTTTAACTTTGCTTCTTATAACTTTCAGAAAGACAATTTTAGAGAAAAAATACAACCCTAAAAATTATTTTAGGATTTTTAAACAAATATACCTTTTTACCTTTTAAATTCCTTCCTCTTCTTTCCTGACAATTTAAATCAATGTTCAAGTAAATTTATTTTTTTTATTGTAAAGAATAATAAATACATTTTAATTTAATTCTTCATTTTAGCTTCTGTTTTTTCGACGAAGAATATTTGTGAAATATTTCTTCAAACTTATTATGATTAAAATTCAAAAAAACTATTCTGGCAAATCTACAAAATCCGTAGAATCCAATTTAAATCTTATTTCAAAGTCTTTTGAATTTCTTTTAAAATTTTTGTTCTGGAAAATCTAGAAGAAATAATGATTTGTCTTTGTTAGAAATATAGCTTGGTCCAATTTGTTATATATTCTAACAAAGTGCAGATTGGATTTTAACCTATTTAAAACATGTCATCAAAATTCTAAAATTAATCTTAATCAGGAAAAATTACTAATGATGTTCCATAAATTCTTTTTTTAATTTTTTCAAAAAGATTCGAATTAGCTAGTTTTTCTCTTCTTTTTTTCGGTTGAATTTTGAATTTTAAAGAGTCGAAATTGAAGATAAACTATGTTTCAAAATTTAATTGTCATTTTTTTCGTGTTTTCTCCTCTTTTAAACCGTTCAATTAAGTGTAATCATCATTAATTATTAATAATAATATAGAGTTAAAGGTAAATTGAGCAAATTGGCTATTTCTGGCAATTTATTGAAGTGTGTATCAAACTGGTAGCCCTTCGCATTAATCAGTACCCAAGAAGTAGCTCTTGGTTTCAAAAAGGTTGGTGACCCCTGCATTAGACCCTCTGATGTTCTGTGTACCTACACTCTGTCCTCCTCCTGTCTAGACCTGCTGTGTGTGTGTGTGTGTGGGTTGGGTGTGTGTGTGTGGTACACAGAACATCAATTTCCACACTTCTATTAGACCTGGGTCCAGTGAACCCGGACATCTTATATGTAATAGAAATGTGTAAGGGGGGTGTATGGGGTGTGGTCATTAAATATGTATTCTGATATATGTTCTTCCCAGAAAATTAGCCAAAGTCAGTGAGTCTCAGTTTGAAAAATTAATTGTATCATTTTTCTTTTGAAAAAGAAAATGAAAACGGGTCCCACAGACCCGAACACCACACAAGGGTTAAATGTATTCAAAAGATTATGGCAGCAAGATATCCCTACAGACGCTATCTACTGCAGTATCTGCTTTTCTCTGGGGAAAAAAAATAAAAACTTGACTCTATTTGTTTTTTTTCCACAGCTCTCCATGAAAACACAGTTCACACGCACCTCCCTCCGTATCGAATTCAAACTGACACCTTGATACACCTATGCTTGCCATTCCTTTCGCTGAATAACAGAAACGTTGTTACGTACAAAACAAAACAAAACAACCGAGTCCGGTTCTTTAGTCCGTGTGAAATTAACCCAACTGATGTATCCAAAAAAGCCGCTGCCTGACCAGGGCTCAGAAAATCTGCAGACTCCTCCCACCCCCACACCAAGGACTGTTTTCACTGCTGGACTCTAGGAGGAGGTTCCGCAGCCTCCGTAGCAGAACCTCCAACTTCTTCCCTCAGGCCGTAAGACTCTTGAACGCATCATAATAATCCCCTCAATTCCCCCCCCAAAAATGGATTAACTGGCTGGAATATAAAGACAATATAACATACATCCATAAACGTGGATGCATATGCAAAAGTGCAATATATTTATCTGTACAGTAATCTATTTATTTATATTTGCACCTTATTGATTTTTTTATCCTGCACTACCATGAGCTAACGCAACAAAATTCCGTTCTTATCTGTACTGTAAAGTTCAAATGTGAGTGACAATAAAAGGGAAGTCTACCGTGTTTTTTGGACTATAAGTCACAGTTTTTTTCATAGTTTGGCCGGGGGGTGCGACTTATACTCAGGAGCGACTTATGTGTGAAATTATTAACACATTAGCGTAAAATATCCAATAATATTATTTATCTCATTCACGTAAGAGACTAGACGTATAAGATTTCATGGGATTTAGCGATTAGGAGTGACAGATTGTTTGGTAAACGTGTAGCATGTTCTATATGTTATAGTTATTTGAATGACTCTTACCATAATATGTTACGTTAACATACCAGGCACCTTCTCAGTTGGTTATTTATGCCTCATATAACGTACACTTATTCAGCCTGTTGTTCACTATTCTTTATTTATTTTAAATTGCCTTTCAAATGTCTAATCTTGGTGTTGAGTTTTATCAAATAAATTTCCCCAAAAAATGCGACTTATACTCCAGTGCGACTTATATATGTTTTTTTCCTTCTTTATTATGCATTTTCGGCAGGTGCGACTTATACTCCGGTGCGGCTTATACTCCGAAAAATACGGTAAAACATATAGAACATGCTATACGTTTACCAAACAATCTGTCACTCCTAATCACTAAATCCCATGAAATTGTATACGTCTAGTCTCTTACGTGAATGAGCTAAATAATTAGGGTCCGCACAACCCATTGTCAAAGGAATCCCAAAGGGAGTCCTATTGCAATGCGACGAAAGGACACTATTGAATTTGTAAGGTTTTATTATTATTATACCGACCCCACAAAGAACTCCAATTTGACCCACTTAACATGCTTCAAAACTCACCAAATTTGACACACACATCAGGACCTGCGAAAATTGCCATCTAATAAAAAAAAAAATAAAAAAAAATAAAAATAAAAATTGCGCTCTAGCGCCCCCTAGGAAAAACAAAAACAAACTGCCTGTAACTCCCACTAGGAAGGTTGTAGAGACATGAAACAAAAACCTTTATGTAGGTCTGACTTAGACCTACATTTCATAATTTCACATCCTCGGGCAAAAACCAACAGGAAGTTGGCAATTTCCCCTTCAACACAAAAAATGACTAAAAACACACATTTTTGCCTCTTTGACCTCTAATTTCACCCCCTTAAAATACTTCAAAACTCACCAAACTTTTCACACACATCAGGACTGGTGGAAATTGCGATCTAAAACAAAAACCGAACCCCAAAACTCAAAATTACGCTCTAGCGCAATTTTTGAATAAAACAGACAAAACTGCTCCTCAGAGGAAAACTCAGACAAAACTGCTTGTAACTTCCGGTAGGAACGTCTTAGAGACATGAAACAAAAACCTCTATGTAGGTCTCACCTAGACCTACATTTCATAGATTGACATCCTTGATCAAAAATCGACAGGAAGTTTGCAATCCCTCCTTCAAAACAAAATTTTTGTTAAAACCGGTCACCAAACATCAAACATTATCTCCTCTGTGCGCGTTTGTCGTTTCGGCTTCAAACTACTACAGGAGAGAGATTGAACCCTTCTGATTAAAAGTTGACGACGGCGTTTTGGAAGGTGCTACCGTTTTGATTTTACGAGCCTTCAAAGACCCGCTGATGCTGCTCCGCTGCCTATAATGACAACGTGAAATGGAATTATTTCCTTTTTGTCCTCAAAATTCTACACACAATACCCTATAATGACAATGTGAAATGGAATAAGGACTAGCACCAGCCAAAGATGCGGACCCGATCAACGCTGCTTGCAGCTTTAATATTACTTGATATTTTACGGTAATGTGTTAATAATTTCACACATAAGTCGCTCCTGAGTATAAGTCGCACCCCCGGCCAAACTATGAAAAAAACTGCGACTTATCGTCCGAAAAATACGGTAATCTATTTATTTATATCTGCACCTTATTGATTTTTTTATCCTGCACTACCATGAGCTAACGCAGGGGTCACAAACGTGGTGCCCGCGGGCACCAGGTAGCCCGTAAAGACCAGATGAGTAGCCCGCTGGCCTGTTCTAAAAATAGCTCAAATAGCAGCACTTACCAGTGAGCTGCCTCTATTTTTTAAATTGTATTTATTTACTAGCAAGCTGGTCTCGCTTTGCCCGACATTTTTAATTCTAAGAGAGACAAAACTCAAATAGAATTTGAAAATCCAAGAAAATATTTTAAAGACTTGGTCTTCACTTGTTTAAATAAATTCTTTTTTTTGTTTTACTTTGCTTCTTATAACTTTCAGAAAGACAATTTTAGAGAAAAAAATACAACCTTAAAAATGATTTTAGGATTTTTAAACACATATACCTTTTTACCTTTTAAATTCCTTCCTCTTCTTTCCTGACTATTTAAATCAATGTTCAAGTAAAAAAAAATTTTTATTGTAAAGAATAATAAATACATTTTAATTTAATTCTTCATTTTAGCTTCTGTTTTTTCGACGAAGAATATTTGTGAAATATTTCTTCAAACTTATTATGATTAAAATTCAAAAAAATTATTCTGGCAAATCTAGAAAATCTGTAGAATCAAATTTAAATCTTATTTCAAAGTCTTTTGAATTTCTTTTAAAACTTTTGTTCTAGAAAATCTAGAAGAAATAATGATTTGTCTTTGCTAGAAATATAGCTTGGTCCAATTTGTTATATTTTCTAACAAAGTGCAGATTGGATTTTAACCTATTTAAAACATGTCATCAAAATTCTAGAATTAATCTTAATCAGGAAAAATTACTAATGATGTTCCATAAATTCTTTTTTTTAAGTTTTTCTCTTCTTTTTTTCGGTTGAATTTTGAATTTTAAAGAGTCGAAATTGAAGATAAACTGTTTCAAAATTTAATTGTAATTTTTTTCGTGTTTTTTCCTCTTTTAAACCGTTCAATTAAGTGTAAATATCATTAATTACTAATAATAACACAGAGTTAAAGGTAAATTGAGCAAATTGAGTATTTCTGGCAATTTATTGAAGTGTGTATCAAACTGGTAGCCCTTCGCATTAATCAGTACCCAAGAAGTAGCTCTTGCTTTCAAAAAGGTTGGTGACCCCTGAGCTAACGCAACGACATTTCGTTCTTATCTGTACTGTAAAGTTCAAATTTGAATGACAATAAAAAGGAAGTCTAAGTCTAAAAAACTAGAGTCATGTGGAAAAAAAAACAAAAAACAGGACATTGTGTTTGTGAAAGCCGACACTTCTAACTTCTCAACAACTTGTACACAAAAGGTTGCAAATTGTTCAAAAACATGAATCCCTGCTGTGTTGCCTGGGCTTTCATTTTTTTGGGGGTGGGGACAAATACACCACAGGGGGGATTGTTTATGAAATCACCAAAGTAAGACCCTCGTGGGTCAGCTTGACTTGATTTTTTTTTATGCAGCTCGATACGACGTTCTCTGTAGCTTTCAGGGATTTATCGGAATCGCCGCACATTTTAGGGGACTGGCAAGCATGTGCGGAACATTCTAGCAAGATTGGCATAGAACCAACCGATGCAACCGTTGCAGGCTTGGCAAGTAATTGGTCATTTGTGTAAGGATTCAACAACTTTGAGGATATCGGTGTTACATGTATGCAGTGTTGCTGAAGGAAAGTAGCTATTGGCTGTCCTAAAAGTCACTAGATGATGTCATCGCCTAATTTGCATAATTCACTGCAAGGGACGCTGTAGGAGAGGTACACAAGTCAGTTTAAAAAAATGATATTTATTAATTAAAATGCAAATGACCTTTTTTCTTGCGATCCTTAGCTGTTTTATTAATCAATTTTGTTCCGCCTTGATAAATGTAAGAATGGAGGGTTGTGATATTCACTAACTGTTAGAATAATTATGTATAAATTACCACACAACTATTATGCTTAAAGGCCGTTGCCGTAGTTATAATCAATTGTGCTCAAGTTGTACTTTCTATCCGTGCAAAGGCACACAACTTGTAATCTTCCATTGCGAGTTGTCTCGCAGCAGCAGTTTGTTTCCAGACCCTGCCTGCTGACAGCCAAGGACAGGACTTCGAGTACCTCAACGCAGACAAAAACAGAGACAGGGCGAAATCACGAGTGTCAGCTGTCAGGTTCAAACACTGATGACATCTATTAAACAAGACAAGAAGCAAGGAATTAAACAGAAACAGAATAAAATTTGGTTTAATTGACGAGAAACACGTACACCTGTACCCTTGTACAGTGTCACCACGCTCTGACGAAAGATTGTTCGCCTCCTCTTTTATTTGGATTTTCCCTGAATACATGGCAACAGCTGTTTCTAAGGGAGTGGGGTCGTAAACAGCCATCGCCTTTGTTTGACAAAACAGAGACAGGGCGAAATCCCGAGTGTCAGCTGTCAGGTTCAAACACTGATGACATCTATTAAACAAGACAAGAAGCAAGGAATTAAAAAGAAACAGAATACAATTTGGTTTAATTGAGGAGAAACACGTACACCTGTACCCTTGTACAGTGTCACCACGCTCTGACGAAAGATTGTTCGCCTCCTCTTTTATTTGGACTTTCCCTGATTACATGGCAACAGCTGTTTCTAAGGGAGTAGGGTCGTAAACAGCCATCGCCTTTGTTTGACAAAACAGAGACAGGGCAAAATCACGAGTGTCAGATGTCAGGTTCAAACACTGATAACATCTATTAAACAAGACAAGAAGCAAGGAATTAAACAGAAACAGACTAAAATGGGGCTCAATTGAGGAGAAACGCGTACACCTGTACCCTTGCACAGTGTCACCACGCTCTGACGAAAGATTGTTCGCCTCCTCTTTTATTTGGATTTTCCCTGAATACATGGCAACAGCTGTTTCTAAGGGAGTGGGGTCGTAAACAGCCATCGCCTTTGTTTGACAAAACAGAGACAGGGCGAAATCCCGAGTGTCAGCTGTCAGGTTCAAACACTGATGACATCTATTAAACAAGACAAGAAGCAAGGAATTAAAAAGAAACAGAATACAATTTGGTTTAATTGAGGAGAAACACGTACACCTGTACCCTTGTACAGTGTCACCACGCTCTGACGAAAGATTGTTCGCCTCCTCTTTTATTTGGACTTTCCCTGATTACATGGCAACAGCTGTTTCTAAGGGAGTAGGGTCGTAAACAGCCATCGCCTTTGTTTGACAAAACAGAGACAGGGCAAAATCACGAGTGTCAGATGTCAGGTTCAAACACTGATAACATCTATTAAACAAGACAAGAAGCAAGGAATTAAACAGAAACAGACTAAAATGGGGCTCAATTGAGGAGAAACGCGTACACCTGTACCCTTGCACAGTGTCACCACGCTCTGACGAAAGATTGTTCGTCTCCTCTTTTATTTGGACTTTCCCTGATTACATGGCTACAGCTGTTTCTAAGGGAGGGGGGGTCATAAACAGCCATCGCCTTTGTTTGACAAAACAGAGACAGGGCGAAATCACGAGTTTCAGCACATTTCCATTCTGAATAATCATGTATTGTGTCTACTGGATAGTTCGGTGTTTGACCCTGACACTAACGGACCAAAAATGGTAATGACTGGCTCATTGACATGAACGATGGAATTGGGACGTTGCAGTGATTTATATTTGCTTGACAACACTTAAATAAACATTTAAAACTGCAGTCGAAACCGAAAATGACAAGGTCCCAGTACAAATGCGATGCACCATGCAAGTCCAGACGGCAAATGATTTGCACACGCGCAAAACGCTGCATTTCCCGCCCTGTGAGGTTCTCCACTCGGAGTCTCCAAGACCCAAAAAAAGTCAACAATAACACCGGAAAAAGTCGCTTGGTTTGTGGCTAGTAGCTGTTTACAAAAGTTGGCAACACTGCATGTATGTGAACATGTCTTCCAAAGAATTTTCACCACAACCAGTAGAGGGCGCCATAAATGTCAATTACCTAGGGATGATGTTCGAAACCGATTCCATGGACTCGAATCCCTTTTTAAGAACCGGTTCCCGTTATCGAGGTCACTATAGTAAAGAAAAGGAGTTGGTTCTTTATTCGAATCCCTGGGAACGAATCCCAAATGGTCAATGGTATGCCGATTTGATTGTAGACTCTTACTGACACCTTGTGGCGATATGAAAATACTACGCGTATTCATTAGTTTGGGCACTTCCGGGTTGACGATGTTAGTCCAGTTCATGAGACAATTGAGATGTAGACAAGTTGTGTTAGCTCTTACAAGCCTTGGAAAAGAAAAGTCTGTAAGTAAACTGTTTAACTTGTTTATGTAACTCAATATTAAGGTGGAAAGTGGTTAAATTTGATACTATGATGTTTATTGAAAAACGATTTTTGCGCACTGTTTCAATGGATGTTTTGAGGACTTAAAATGGCTGCCAGTCGTATATTTCCACCATCGAAATAGTTTCAACACTCAGAAGTATTTGTTTGATGATAGTACTGTATATTTGTGTGAAGCTAATATTTACATATTGTGTATTACATTTCAGTATGTTAATTGAATCACTTAGCTTATACATTTGTCATTGTGTGTATTTCAGTTAAAAAAATAAAATAAATAAATAACAGTTCAATGCAAGACAAAGCAAGATCAACAACAATAAAGAGCCTAAATGGATTAATCTGCTTTGGAACTGTATTAGACGTCTTGGATTGAATTGTTTGTTAGCTGTCTGCCTGTGTGTGTAGTTAGTATGTTCCAATAGCAGCAGAAGTGCACTTTTTTGGAGAGCTGTATTATTTTCAGTTTTGTGCCCAAGGGACTGATTTTATTTAACACTATATTATTATTTATACACCTATAGTGATCACAGAGACAGGTTGTTTTTGTGTTACTGTATATATTTGTTTTTCTGAAAAATCCCACTTAATATACTTTGGGTAACAACAGTCAATATTTATTTTTTTTTATTTTTTTAGGGGGGGGGGGTAACAGTCGATATCTATTTATTTATTTAAAATAAAAGTGAGCTTTTGTTAAACCAAATATTGTGTTTTTTTCCATATACAACAACCTATCTGGATTCGATAAGAGAATCGATAAGGAATCGGTTCGATAAGAGGATTCCATAATGGGCTCGAACTCGATAATTTCTTATCAAACATCACCCCATGAAGTATCCACATTTTTTTCACATGACTCTGGTAATTTTTGCCATAAACCACCTGGTAAAATTTAGGCCAACGCAGCATCTTTGGAAGGGCATGAGTGGAAAAAGTCAATATTAAAATAAACAAAGACCGGGGCGGTATAGCTCGGTCGGTAGAGTGGCCATGCCAGCAACTTGAGGGTTCCAGATTCGATACCGGCTTCCGCCATCCTAGTCACTGCCGTTGTGTCCTTGGGCAAGACACTTTACCTACCTGTTCCCAGTGCCACCCACACTGGTTTAAATGTAACTCAGATATTGGGTTTCACTATGTAAAGCGATATATAAATATAAATAAATTAAAAAATATATATATAATATACATAGATAAAAGGTAAAGCTACAGGCTTAGGGTGAAATATAACAACAAGGTATGATTCTGACATGCAAGGACCGGAAAGACTGGCTAAGTCTGAGAAGGAGACAAGGGTGACATTCTCAGGGATGGCATGCATGGAAGCTGGAGGAGAAGACACAGACAGGATTCACAATTACGCTCGCTAAGCCGATAAGGACGAGCGTTCTCATCTACAAAACTGATTCCCAGTGCGACTGATGCAGGCATGACGAGTCGGTCACTGACTTTTCCCAACATGAACTCATGAAAAAAGACCAGAGAGGAGTGGGCCCTAATGTTGGACCATTACACTCCAGAGTGTCTGTTATCCTTCCATGATAGCGCAGCCTTAACAGCGCTAAGAGTAGACGGTCAATGAGGCCCAGCGTATTTTCAACACTTAATGTCGTGAATAATTCATGGGCGTGCGGTTAAGTTGGGAGAGCTGCTGCGCTACAAAATGACTAGAGGGCAGGTAATTGTTATCGATCCCTCCAACACCGCGGCCGCTATCCTGTTGAGCGGCAGGCCGGGGAGAGAGACGGGCGCGGGACTTTATCAAAACCTGCAAAATAAACCCGCCTGCCTCCTTTCCGGATACCCATAAATTTAACAACCTTGACAAAGTGTCCGACGATAGCGGAATGCGTTCAGTCAATCCGCATCGGAGGGAACTGGCACAGTCAGCGGGCTCCCAAGGATTCTTGGCAGCCAGGCCAGCCATGATGGCCGATCAGCCAACTGTCAGCAACAATGCCAGCTCAATCTTGAATATTCTAACGACTGGCAGAGTTTCGCACCAGAAGAGACGACTCCCCAAGTATATTTCCCTTGGTTTCTCTTGCGTGAATGTCAAGATTCTCAACAGGGTAGCAGGCGCTGCCGACGGCCACCTATTATCAATCAATCAATCAATGTTTATTTATATAGCCCTAAATCACAAGTGTCCGCTACACGGCGGACGCTCACGGCTGTAAAATTGACGGAAACCCAATGCCTCTCTGTTAGAATAATTATGTACCGTATTTCCTTGAATTAGCGCCGGGGGCGGAAATTAATTTAAAACCTCTTCTCACTCCGACGCTTACCAAAGGCATGCGGTAAAATTAGGCCTGCGCTTATAAATTTGAGTGTGATGTAAGGATACCATCATGAAAAGCACATTTAATAAAAAAAAAACGTTGTTACGGTCTTACCTTTACTTATAAATGAAGTCCATGCGCCGCTCCTTCTGAACAAAAGCATCGACAACTTGTTTATAGAAGTCTTCCTTATCTTTCTTCAGTTTTAAAAGTCTCGATGGAGATCTTCCTTTAATTATTACCTCCTGCTTCCATTGAAAGTCCAGTTTAGAAAACTGCTGTTGTCACTTCTTCTGCAGCCGAGTAGTCGCAAGAATGATCCATGGGATCACTATAGCGCCCTCTACCACCATGAGACGGGAGTCATTTAATGACTCATATTTGACACACGCAGCTATATTAATACAACATTTTTACTGTTCTTTTTAGCATATTCAATGGCTAGCATCTTAAATCCTACTGAATAGCTCTTTATCTTCTTCCCTTTATGCGATTTTAAATTATTGAAATTAGCCTCCTCCATTTTGGAAAACGATGCCTTGAAAGGTGAAGTGTCACTCGTGACGTGACGAGTTTGACCCGGCGGTAAAACGAGGCACATGCTAATTATTCTGCTAAACGAGTTTGACCCGGCGGTAAAACGAGACATGTGCTAATTATTTTGCTAAACGAGTTTGACCCGGCAGTAATTCTAAGCATGCGCTAATTATTTTGCGTAACTAGTTTGACCCGGCGGTAAAACGAGGCATGCGGATAATATATACCCGGCGGCAATTCAAAGAAATACGGTATATATTATCACACAACTTTATGCTTAAGGGCCGTTGCTATAATTATTGTTAATTGTGCTGAAGTGGTGTTTTTCTTTGTCTGTGCAAAGCTGGCAATCCAAAAGATTGCAAGCCAGTCTCGTATCAGTGTCTGTGTCCAGGAACGGCCTGCTGACTGCCAAGGCCGAACACCGCTGTGACGCAGACAGCGCAGAGACAAGGCGATATCACCAGCGTCAATACATTTGCATTTTTGTATAATTATATATTGTGTCTAACTGGAGTTGTCGGGATTACCCCCTTCCCTCAGCGACAGCTTCAGTGATGTAACCAGGGACCTCCCAAATAAATAGAGGAAGCACGCGGGCTGGAAAGATTGTCCTCTGCATTTGACCCATCCTCTTGTTCACCCCCTGGGAGGTGAGGGGAGCAGTGGGCAGCAGCGGTGCCGCACCCGGGAATCAGTTTTTGGTGATTTAACCCCCAATTCCAACCCCTGATGCTGATTGCCAAGCAGGGAGGTTATGGCTCCCATTTTTATAGTCTTTGGTATGACTCGGCCGGGGTTCGAACTCACAACCTACCGATCTCAGGGCGGACACTCTAACCACTAGGCCCAAGACCTCAACGGTGGAACAGGCGGAGGATGATTGCTAACCCTATGGAGCGTCACAACGGGTGGGATGGCGGATGAAGGCTGCAGCAGAAAAGGGGTCCCCAGTCGTCTTGGACTCCATGCCACTGGACCCTGACCCGGATCTGTCAAGGATCGTCTCCCCACGTTAAACAAAGTCACGCGCAGGCATCGTCCATAAAGGGATACACCCCTACCAGGAGGACCGTCATACTCGCTTTGAGTGACCGCCGATGAGACCTTCATGGACTGACGGGTGTTGTTGACAAGTGACAATAAGGGTGTTGCTAAAGAGGACCAATACAGCACAGATCTAATAATGCCTTCAGCAAAACACACAAGTGCTCCTTGTGTGTTTTGGCAAGGCGGACTGAAACCGGTTTTCAAGGGAGCGACGTTGGACAGCATGCCGGGACTCATGCAAATGAGGAGAAAACAATTGCAAAAGTACAAAAACAGCAATGAGAGACTGACATTTCCATTTGTCTGAGGGGAGGGATTTGGAGGGTCTCTCATCGGGATCTCACCTAAAGTATGCATCAAATTAAAAGAGGCGGTGCTGGGGGAGAGGGCGGGGTTAAAAGTGAAAAGGACCAACCTTCGCGCTGATCTGTGCGCGGATGAAGTGATTTGGATGGAGGTGAGCAATGGAATGAAAGAGTGGAGAGGAAGACAAGACAGTGTTATGGAAACAGGTGACATGGTACACATGCTCACGCTGCGATGCAGACAACGTCAGGAAAGGCTTGATCGACATTGATCGTCAACAATTTTAGCAGTTTTAACTATTAAATGAACCAAAAATATGACTTATTTTATCTTTGTGGAAAATATTGGACACAATGGGTTGTCAAGTTTATGAGATGCGATGCAAGTGTAAGCCACTGTGACAATATTGTTCTATTTTTTTTTTTATTTTTTTTATATATAAATGTCTGTATTGTATGGAGCCCCTAAAGGGACATGGGGGATTTTTTTTTTTAATTATTTCATTTTATTTTTATTTATTTTTAGACATGTATCTCGTGCGCACGAGAAACTTTTTTAAAGTTATATAAAAAAAAAATATATATAATTTTTTTTACATTTATTTATTTTTTTTAGACATTTATCTCGTGCGCACGAGATACATGTCTAAAAATAAATAAAAATAAAATAAAATTATAAAAAAAAACAATTTCCCCCATGTCACTTTAGGGGCTCCGTACATTACAGACATTTATAAAAAAAAATAAAAAATGAACAATAGTGTCACAGTTTCTTCTGCGCACGAGAAAGTTTATTATCTTTTTTTTTTTAGACATGTATCTTGTGCGCACGAGAAACTTTTTGTAAAGTTATATAACATTTTTTTTTAAAAATTATACTTTTTTTTTTTTTAGACATGTATCTCGTGCGCAAGAAGAAACTTTTTATAAAGTTATATATATAAAAAAAATAAAAATTATCCTTTTTTATTTTTATTTTTTTTAGACATGTATCTTGTGCGCAAGACAAACTTTTTATAAAGTTATATAGAAAAATTTTAAAAAATGATATATTTTTTTAGACATTTATCTCGTGCGCACGAGAAACTTTCTCGTGCGCACGAGATACATGTCTAAAAATAAATAAAAATAAAATAAAATTATAAAAAAAAACAATTTCCCCCATGTCACTTTAGGGGCTCCGTACATTACAGACATTTATTAAAAAAAAAAAAAAAAAGAACAATAGTGTCACAGTTTCTTCTGCGCACAAGAAAGTTTATTATCATTTTTTTTTTTTTTTTAGACATGTATCTTGTGCGCACGAGAAACTTTTTGTAAAGTTATATATAAAAAAAATAAAAAATTATACCTTTTTTTTTTTAGACATGTAACTCGTGCGCACAAGAAACTTTTTATAAAGTTATATATATATATATAAAAAAAAATTATACTTTTTTATTTTTATTTTTTTAGACATGTATCTTGTGCGCAAGAGAAACTTTTTATAAAGTTATATAGAAACATTTTAAAAAATGATATATATTTTTTTTTAGACATGTATCTCGTGCGCACGAGAAACTTTCTCGTGCGCACGAGATACATGTCTAAAAATAAATAAAAATAAAATACAATTATAAAAAAAAACAATTTCCCCCATGTCACTTTAGGGGCTCCGTACATTACAGACATTTATAAAAAAAAATAAAAAATGAACAATAGTGTCACAGTTTCTTCTGCGCACGAGAAAGTTTATTATAATTTTTTTTTTTAGACATGTATCTTGTGCGCACGAGAAACTTTTTGTAAAGTTATACAAAAAAAATTAAAAAATTATACTTTTTTTTTTTTTAGACATGTATCTCGTGCGCAAGAAGAAACTTTTTATAAAGTTATACATATAAAAAAAATAAAAATTATACTTTTTTATTGTTATTTTTTTTAAATATGTGTCTTGTGCGCAAGAGAAACTTTTTATAAAGTTATATAGAAATTTTTTTAAAAATGATATATATATTTTTTTAGACATGTATCTCGTGCGCACGAGAAACTTTCTCGTGCGCACGAGATAAAATAAAATAAAATAATAAAAAAAAACAATTTCCCCCATGTCACTTTAGGGGCTCCGTACATTACAGACATTTATAAAAAAAAATAAAAAATGAACAATAGTGTCACAGTTTCTTCTGCGCACGAGAAAGTTTCTTATAAATTTTTTTTTTTTTTAGACATGTATCTTGTGCGTACGAGAAACTTTTTGTAAAGTTATATATAAAAAAAATAAAAAATTATACCTTTTTTTTTTTTCAGACATGTAACTCGCAGAGGTGTGGACTCGAGTCACATGACTTGGACTCGAGTCAGACTCGAGTCATGAATTTGATGACTTTAGACTCGACTTGACAAAATGTAAAGAGACTTGCAACTCGACTTAGACTTTAACATCAATGACTTGTGACTTCACTTGGACTTGAGGCTTTTGACTTGACATGACTTGCTACTTTCCCCAAAACCCAAACCTTAAAAAGTTATTTGGGAGCACTCCGTATCTTTCATTTTATACGTCTGTGTCTATAAGCGTGTGTGCTGCTTGTCAGCGTGTGTGCTGTCAGTACAACAGCCAATCAAATTAAATCTACGTTGTTTTCATCCCACAGCTCTCATCCAATCCAATTGCAGGACAACCACCGAACATGAGTTGTCAAACATTGCGGCAGTGAGAAACAATTATGCCAAAGTTGGTTTCGTTCGGGTATAAAAACTACGACTTGGTCAACAAAAAACGAATTGCCGTATGCAAATCACGCAGTTCGAATATTACAGACGGAGACGCAACAACTTCCAACTTCGTTCGACATTTGAAGTTGCACAAAGAAGGGTAAGTTTTGAATGTAAGATAACGTTTATTGGCTATGTAACATGACTTTTATTTGCTGTGTCGTTAAATCAGTGAGGCTGTAAACTCACTGCTAACGTTATAACCATAGACATCTTATAAGGGTACGCAGCATTGAGCGCTACTGCCTACTGGCGCAGACGAGACGCGGAGCCGCCATCTTGGAGTGGTGATCCGCTCCACTCAGTGCAATTCATTTGGCAGGAGCAATGAACTGTCAACGCATTTAATTCATCTTACCTCACTGAATACCACTCATTTTCACGCGTTTTTTTGTCATACGTGTAGCTATGATAACGGACACATGTTTTGGCGTTTTTATTATTCATAGTTTGCTTAACAGTAATATAATATTCTTATACGCTATAAATGACCAGACGTCCGAGATCAAAACTGGGAATATAATCCCAGAGAAGGGGGAAAAAACGGTCAGCTATTTTTAAGTTGAAGAAACAATATGATTAGATTATATATACATGCGTATATCCTACATAAACAATGTATGAATACATTAAATATCTATATATTTTAGGGACCTATAGACTGTAACTCTGTTGCTGCAGCAGCAGAGAGTTTATTCTGTCTTGACACTTTGTATTGATATTTTGTATTACATTCTTCCCTTAAATGATAATGTTTACAGTGATTGTTTTATATGTATTTTTTATGTATGTCGCTTTGGATAAAAGCGTCTGCCAAATACTTAAACATATATAAACACCTGAAAGTCTTTATATCAGCTAAAACCACCAATCTGTTTCACTGGATTCAGAATAAAACCAAATGCTGTCTTACCCAACAATGTTAGTATTTGAATATTGTTACTTGAAGACTTATTCCTGGTTACAATTATACTGTTAAGAAAGTATTGTCTTATACTTTGCCTAAAATGAGAATGCATCATAATCAGTGGCGGCTGGTGAATTTTGTTTTAGGTGGGGCTGAAAGTTTGTAAACCAAACCCCTGTAGGGGCGTCATCCTCCCCCAGGAGATTTCTTTGTGATTCTCACATACAAATATTGAAGATCTTTGCTCCTTCTCAACTTTGTGGTAATGTTATTTTCATAAAATACAACCAATAGTATGTTAATGTTTGTTTTTGCAAATGTGTTTATTCTGTAAAGGAATGAGTTAAATGTTTAAAATTGTTTAAACTATTAAAATGACTGGTTAATAGTGCTATTATGAATTGCAATGTCAGCACTATTTTTTTTCCTGCAATTTCAAATGCACTTGTTTTAATAAATAAATACAGCGGTTTAAAAGCATACACAATCTGTGTAAAAATATTAGTCTGTGGTTAAAAGGACTTGAAAGGACTCGAAACTCAAAATGCAGGACTTGGGACTTGACTTGAGACTTTCTAGTCTTGACTTTGGACTTGACTCGGGACTTGCCTGTCTTGACTCGGGACTTGACTCGAGACTTGAGGGCAAAGACTTGAGACTTACTTGTGACTTGCAAAGCAATGACTTGGTCCCACCTCTGGTAACTCGTGCGCACAAGAAACTTTTTATAAAGTTCTATATATATAAAAAAAAAAATTATACTTTTTTATTTTTATTTTTTTTAGACATGTATCTTGTGCGCAAGAGAAACTTT
This sequence comes from Entelurus aequoreus, assembly GCF_033978785.1. Taxonomy (NCBI): domain Eukaryota; kingdom Metazoa; phylum Chordata; class Actinopteri; order Syngnathiformes; family Syngnathidae; genus Entelurus; species Entelurus aequoreus. The sequence goes on from NC_084746.1 coordinate 5,589,971, forward strand.
TTATAAAGTTATATAGAAAATTTTTAAAAAATGATATATATATTTTTTTAGACATGTATCTCGTGCGCACGAGAAACTTTCTCGTGCGCACGAGATACATGTCTAAAAATAAATAAAAATAAAATAAAATAATTAAAAAAAACAATTTCCCCCATGTCACTTTAGGGGCTCCGTACATTACAGACATTTATTTAAAAAAAAAAAAAAAAAGAACAATAGTGTCACAGTTTCTTCTGCGCACGAGAAAGTTTATTATAATTTTTTTTTTTTTTAGACATGTATCTTGTGCGCACGAGAAACTTTTTGTAAAGTTATATATAAAAAAAATAAAAAATTATACCTTTTTTTTTTTTTAGACATGTATCTCGTGCGCACAAGAAACTTTTTATAAAGTTATATATATATAAAAATAAAAATAAATTATACTTTTTTATTTTTATTTTTTTTAGACATGTATCTTGTGCGCAAGAGAAACTTTTTATAAAGTTATATAGAAAAATTAAAACAAATTATATATATATTTTTTTTAGACATGTATCTCGTGCGCACGAGAAACTTTCTCGTGCGCACGAGATAAATGTCTAAAAATAAATAAAAATCAAATAAAATTATAAAAAAAAACAATTTCCCCCATGTCACTTTAGGTGCTCCGTACATTACAGACATTTATAAAAAAAAATAAAAAATGAACAATAGTGTCACAGTTTCTTCTGCGCACGAGAAAGTTTATTATAATTTTTTTTTTTTAGACATGTATCTTGTGCGCACGAGAAACTTTTTGTAAAGTTATATATAAAAAAAATAAAAAATTATACCTTTTTTTTTTTTTAGACATGTATCTCGTGCGCAAGAAGAAACTTTTTATAAAGTTATATATAGAAAAAAAAAAAAATTATACTTTTTTATTTTTATTTTTTTTAGACATGTATCTTGTGCGCAAGAGAAACTTTTTATAAAGTTATATAGAAAAATTTTAAAAAATGATATATATATTTTTTTAGACATGTATCTCGTGCGCACGAGAAACTTTCTCGTGCGCACGAGATACATGTCTAAAAATAAATACAAATAAAATAAAATTATTAAAAAAAACAATTTCCCCCATGTCACTTTAGGGGCTCCGTACATTACAGACATTTATTTAAAAAAAAAAAAAAAAGAACAATAGTGTCACAGTTTCTTCTGCGCACGAGAAAGTTTATTATAATTTTTTTTTTTTTTTTAGACATGTATCTTGTGCGCATGAGAAACTTTTTGTAAAGTTATATAAAAAAAAAAATAAAAAATTATACTTTTTTTTTTTTTTTAGACATGTATCTCGTGCGCACAAGAAACTTTTTATAAAGTTATATAGAAACATTTAAAAAAATTATATATATTTTTTTTTTAGACATGTATCTCGTGCGCACGAGAAACTTTCTCGTGCGCACGAGATACATGTCTAAAAATAAATAAAAATAAAATAAAATTATAAAAAAAAAACACGCACGAGAAACTTTTTGTAAAGTTATATATTAAAAAAATAAAAAATTATACCTTTTTTTTTTAGACATGTAACTCGTGCGCACAAGAAACTTTTTATAAAGTTATATATATATATATAAAAAATAAATTATACTTTTTTATTTTAATTTTTTTTAGACATGTATCTTGTGCGCAAGAGAAACTTTTTATAAAGTTATATAGAAAAATTTTAAAAAATGATATATATATTTTTTTAGACATGTATCTCGTGCGCACGAGAAACTTTCTCGTGCGCACGAGATACATGTCTCAAAAAAAAAAATAAAAAAATAATTATACAATTTCCCCCATGTCCCTTTAGGGGCTCCGTAGTAATGATAATGTCAATGAGGGATTTTTGATCACGGCTATGTTGAAATTGTTACTAATATTGATACTGTTGTTGATAATATTCATTTTTGTTTCACTACTTTTAGATTGTTCTGTGTGTCCTCTCAATTGCTCTGTTTATTGCTATTCTGAATGTTGCTGGGTCGGGTTTGGTTTTGGAATTGGATTGCATTATTATGGTATTGTTGTGTATTGTTGGATTGATTTATTTAAAAAAAAAAAAAAAAAAAATAAAAAAATCTCACCTACAATGCAGGACTTCACGCATATATACAAGTTGCCGCTAAAAACACATTTTTAAACTGTAGCTACGGTGTTCAAACGTATTGCTACTTTGATACCAACATCCAAAAAATGCATCATTTTTTTCAGTATCATCATTACCGAACACTTTTTCTTCGATATGCGAGCGCTGAATCATCATCTAAGAAGAACGACTAATGTCTTAAAAAAAAAAAAAAATCCAGCTTTTCCATATATTTATTTATGCATGGATGCCTGTCACATAATCCAGATTTGTCGCTTCCGGTTGGTTGGGCCTCACTCATGAACAAATGATAATGGGAGTGCGTCACTGCGGCGTAATTACCCTTCACACCACACCTCATACACTAGACACTTTGTCGCTATATTTAGTGAGTAGAGGTACATGTTAAAAGTGAAAGAGAGGTGTATGCATTTATTCACCAATCAAATACAAGCAGAAAGCATTCGCCAAGAGGAATGAGAGCGGAACTCTGCCACCACAAGCCCAGGGAGTGTGCATTACTACCAAAGCGTGCAGAAAACCTCCAGAAGCGTGGCACCCAACCTTTATCACTTCCACGAGTGCTGAGAAAACGCAGCTTAGAGACACTCTTCTGTCATTTGGCAACCTTTTTAACGGCACTGCTTGACTTATTTCACATTTCATATATATATATATATATATATATATATATATATATATATATATATATATATATATATATATATATATATATATATATATTGAACCCTTTTTTTCCCTTTTTTTAAATTGAGACAAAGATTATTTATGTATTTAAATATGTGTATGCTTACTATGGTATATTATTTATATATTATGTATTTGTTCACTGTTCTGTTACAGAGAACAAGGACATTGGATACAATTGCTACGGTATGAAAATGGGTAGGATTAAATAGGATCTGCTTCTTCCTACTCCTTTTCAGACATGCTGTAATGAAACAACTGGAAGTGTGTGATGCATTACACTGCAAAAAGTCAGTGTTCAAAAACAATAAAAAAAAAAAAAAAAAAATTAGGGGTAGTTTATTTGAACCAAGCAAAATTATCTGCCAGTAGAACAAGAAAATTCGGCTTGTCAAGACTTTCCAAAACAAATAAAATTAGCTAACCTCAATGAACCCAAAAATACCTTAAAATAAGTATATTCTCACTAATAACAAGTGCACTTTTCTTGGTAGAAAAAAAAAGTTTGACCTTTTTGCTCAATATGTTGAAAAATATTCTTAATTAAGTAAATGCTAGTGCCATTATCTTGACATAATGATATGCGCTTGGCATAATGATTTATTTTTTCATGCTTGAAGTAAGAAATGATTTCTTTAAAAAAGTAGTTTTCTACTTGTGAGTGTTGATGACACAGCTTTGCAACAGTTGATATTCTAGTTTCAAGCATGTTTTACTCAATATAGGTCATCAAATCTCAGCAACAAGCTGTAATATCTTACTGAGATCATTTAGGAGCAAAACCCTTAAAAAAAGTAAAACACTCTAACATAAAATCTGCTTAGTGAGAAGAATGATCTTATCAGACAGAAAATAAGCAAATATCACCCTTATTTGACATATTTCATCTTACTTAGAGTTCATTTTTTGCAGTGTACATTGTGTCGTATGCATGTTCCAAATAAACTAAAACCGAACTAAATTATTTGGCACATACTTTTTTAATGAAAATCGGTGGCTGATTGATCGGTGCAATTATTATTGTTTACACAAAGTGTTTGTGTAAGGATTTTTAAAGGCCTACTGAAAGCCACTACTACCGACCACGCAGTCTGATAGTTTATATATCAATGATGAAATCTTAACATTGCAACACATGCCAATACGGCCGGGTTAGATTAGTAAAGTGCAATTTTCAAATTTCCCGCGAAATATCCTGCTGAAAACGTCTCGGTATGATGACGTTTGCGCGTGACGTCACGGATTGTAGCGGACATTTTGGGACAGCGTTGTGGCCAGCTATTAAGTCGTCTGTTTTCATCGCAAAATTCCACAGTATTCTGGACATCTGCGTTGGTGAATCTTTTGCAATTTGTTTAATGAACAATGGAGATAGCAAAGAAGAAAGCTGTAGGTAGGGAAGCGGTGTATTAGCGGCCGGCTGCAGCAACACAAACACGTAGCGGCTACGCCGTAGCCGGTGTTTCATTGTTTACATTCCCGAACGATGACAGTCAAGCTTTACCATTGGCCTGTGGAGAACTGGGAGAACATAGACTCTTACCAGGAGGACTTTGAGTTGGATACGCATGCTTGTGGAGAACTGGGACAACAGAGACTCTTACCAGGAGGACTTTGAGTTGGATACGCGCTACCGTGAGTACGCAGCTGCGGCTTCCAAACATTTGATCGCTTGCCCGTACGTGCGTGCCGCTATGTGCATGTCACGTACGTAACTTTGGGGAAATATATGTGCTGTATGAACTTTGCGGAGGTGAACGGTACTTTGGGTTGTGGGATTGAGTGTGTTGTGCGGGTGTTTGAGTTGTATTGGCAGGTTATATGGACGGGAGGAGGGAGGTGTTTTTTATGCGGGATTAATTTGTGGCATATTAAATATAAGCCTGGTTGTGTTGTGGCTAATAGAGTATATTCTCTCTATACTTCTCTTTGTTTATAATGTTTATAATGTCTATCTTCTATTTCCTGCTGGACCTACTCTCTATTTTATACTGCTGCTGTCATATATACTGTATATACTCTAATATTGTACATGGTCATTGGTGTATATTGTATATATGTTATAGACATAATATAATATATCTGTATATAAATTATTCTGTACACATACTATGTATATATTCGTATATATGTTAGATTTTTTTTTATAGCTTTTTTAACCTGCATTGTCCTTTCCATCCTTACACTTTCCATCATTGCAACTGAGCTACTGTGTTGAACAATTTCCCTTGTGGATCATTAAAGTTTGTCTAAGTCTAAGTCTATATATATGTCTTGTGTTTATTTACTGTTTTAGTCATTCCCAGCTGAATATCAGGTCCCACCCGCCTCTCACAGCATCTTCCCTATCTGAATCGCTTCCACTGCCCTCTAATCCTTCACTCTCACTTTCCTCATCCACAAATCTTTCATCCTCGCTCAAATTAATGGGGAAATCGTCGCTTTCTCGGTCCGAATCGCTCTCGCTGCTGGCGGCCATCACTGTAAACAATGTGCAGATGTGAGGAGCTCCACAACCTGTGACGTCACGCTACTTCCGGTACAGGCAAGGCTTTTTTTAATCAGCGACCAAAAGTTGCGAACTTTATCGTCGATGTTCTCTACTAAATCCTTTCAGCAAAAATATGGCAATATCGCGAAATGATCAAGTATGACACATAGAATGGATCTGCTATCCCCGTTTAAATAAGAAAATCTCATTTCAGTAGGCCTTTAAAGGCCTACTGAAAGCCACTACTACTGACCACGCAGTCTGATAGTTTATATATCAATGATGAAATCTTAACATTGCAACACATGCCAATACGGCCGGGCTAACTTATAAAGTGCAATTTTAAATTTCCCGGAGAACTTCCGGTTCAAAACGCCTTTTGAGGATGACGTATGCGCGTGACGTAGCCAGTGAAACAGAGGTATGGCTCCCCATTGAAGCCAATACGAAATAGCTGTTTTCATGTCATTATTCCACAGTATTCTGGACATCTGTGTTGGTGAATCTGTTGCAATTTGTTCATTGCATTATGGAGAAAGAAGCTGAGCAAGCAAAGAAGAAAGTCGGTGCGAAGCGGAGTATTTTGCGAGGGAAGTCAGCAACACAACACAGCCGGTGTTTCATTGTTTACATTCCCGAAAGATGCAGTCAAGATCGAAGAACTCGGACAACAGAGACTCTTACCAGGAGGACTTGGACTTCGTTAACAGACGCAGACGCGATACCGTGAGTACGCTTCCAAACATTTGATCGCTTGCTATAACTAGCTCGAGCTAGTAGCTAGGAGCTAGGAGCTAGCATAACAAACACCTAGGTGTTTGTTATGCGGTATTAGTTTGTGGCATATTAAATATAAGCCTGGTTGTCTTGTGGCTAATAGAGTATATATATGTCTTGTTTTTATTTACTGTTGTAGTCATTCCTAGCTGAATATCAGGTCACCCCCGCACGCTTCCAAACATTTGATCACTTGCCCGTACGTGCGTGTCACGTACGTAACTTTGATTAAATATATAAGCTTTATGAACCTTGGGTTAGGTGAACGGTCCTTTGGGCTGAGTGAGTGTGTGTGTTGTGCAGGTGTTTGAATTGTACTGGCGGGTTTTATGGACGGGATACCGTCCATATTACCCGCTCGAGCTATAACTAGCTCGAGCTAGTAGCTAGGAGCTAGGAGCTAGCATAACAAACACCTAGGTGTTTTTATGTGGGATTAATTTGTGGCATATTAAATATAAGCCTGGTTGTGTTGTGGCTAATAGAGTATATATATGTCTTGTGTTTATTTACTGTTGTAGTCATTCCCAGCTGAATATCAGGTCACCCCCGGCTCTCACAGCATCTTCCCTATCTGAATAGCTTCAACTCCCCACTAGTCCTTCACTCTCACTTTCCTCATCCACAAATCTTTCATCCTCGCTCAAATCAATGGGGAAATTGTCGCTTTCTCGGTCCGAATCTCTCTCACTTCTGGCGGCCATCATTGTAAACAATAGGGAACTTTGCGTATATGTTCAACTGACTACGTCACGCTACTTCCGGTAGGGGCAAGCCTTTTTTTATCAGATACCAAAAGTTGCGATCTTTATCGTCGTTGTTCTCTACTAAATCCTTTCAGCAAAAATATGGCAATATCGCGAAATGATCAAGTATGACACATAGAATGGATCTGCTATCCCCGTTTAAATTTAAAAAATTAATTTCAGGAGGCCTTTAACTATTTCTGTGTGCTGTTATTTCTTGGAAAATCTGTCGAAATGATTCAAATTAATTGTACCGCAAGTCTCTATAAAATCCAAAATGGACCTCTGGATCAAAAAAGCAGCATGGAAAAGACATTTTGTGCGGGAGAAACGGCGTGATGGCTGCACTTTATCCCTGTGACATATGGACACGTCATATGGTTACATGGAACAGACAGTTGCTATATTCCGCCGCGGACAAATGAATGCCGACAGCGAGCAATGAGCGACTGCTTGTCATTCCGCCCACGCCGACCGAGTCCTCCGGTAGAGGAGGGTCACCGAGAGCGACACTTGTGCACACCTACAAAATGTACCGCACTCTTAATGGACGGAGGAGTGCAAGGACGGGGAGCAAAAACAAATGCGACGCCTCCCTCCATCCCTCCCACCCCTGCGCTGAAATATGAAGACATCATTCTGCGGCGGCTGTAAAATGTCAAGACAAGGGTGGCGGCTGCTATGCGGGCAGCACAACCCAAAGCCTGCCAAGCGGCGGATCAGGTAGCGGTGCTGAGTGATGGCAAATTAACACGTTGGCACACGATAACGTGCACATTTAACAAGTCGGACCGGCGGGAGGAGGGATGTTGGAACAAACCTCGGCAACACGATCAAATTTTACATTGTTACACGTCACTTTTTTGAGGAGACAAAGTGTGTGTCTGTGTGTAAGCCTTAAAAAACCCAGCATGGTTTAATCACGACAGAGAAATTATACGACATTAATTCTGATTGTCAGTGTAAATGTAGTGACTTTTTAATCCGGCATTATGAAACGTCAACGCGGCATCACTGCAGTGACGTCACGAGACATATTTTTTTAACTCCGCAAGTGTGTTTTATCTTTCCTGGACGTCAAAGATGTGAAGGGCGGCGAACCCACCATTTATTCTGAGGTAGAGAAGTGGTACACGTGCTGGCTGCTCAATACAATGTGGCCCAGTCCACAATAATAATGCAACGAATAAACGTAGAACGGAATTATAAGTAAAGTATTTGTGCGGGTTTGCACTGCATCGTTGTTTTCAAATTGGAATACCGTATTTTTCGGAGTATAAGTCGCACCGGGGCATAAGTCGCCCCTGCCGAAAATGCATAAAAAAGAAGGAAAAAAAACGTATATAAGTCGCACTGGAGCCCGGCCAAACTATGAAAAAAACTGCGACTTATAGTCAGAAAAATACGGTAATAATAATAGCGATTAACTAACGAACAAAAGAATGAAAGAGCAGACTAACAAACAAACAAGATAACAAGCGCACTTAAGAGCCACCTAACAAGCTAACGAGCCCACTTACAAATTAACAAACACACTATCGAACCAACTAACAAATCAATAAGCTTACCCACACTCTAACCAATCACCTTACAACTTAACGAACACACTAACAAACCAATTTATTAACTAACAATGACACCAACGAACCAACGAGCTCATAAGCACACTAAGGAACCAACTAACAAATGAACAAGAAGACTAACGAACCAACTAACACATGAACAAGAACACTATCGAACCAACTAACAAATAAATAAGAACACTAACGAGCCAACTTACAGATGAACTAGAACACTAACGAACCGACTAACAAATGAACAAGAACATTAACAAACCAACTAACAAATGAACAAGAACATTAACAAACCAACTAACAAATGAACAAGAACACTAACGAACCAACTAACAACTGATCAAGAACACTAACGAACCAACTAACAAATGAACTAGAACACTAACAAACCTACTAACAAATGAACTAGAACACTAACGAACCAACTAACAAATGAACTAGAACACTAACAAACCTACTAACAAATGAACTAGAACACTAACGAACCAACTAACAAATGAACAAGAACACTAACGAACCAACTAACAAATTAACTAGAACACTAACAAACCTACTAACAAATGAACTAAAACACTAACGAACCAACTAACAAATGAACAAGAACACTAATGAACCAAATAACAAATGAACTAGAACACTAACAAATCAACTTACAAATGAACAAGAACACTAACGAACCAACTAACAAATGAACAAGAAAATTAACAAACCGACTAACAAATGAACAAGAACACTAACGAACCAACTAACAAATGAACTAGAACACTAACAAACCTACTAACAAATGAACTAGAACACTAACGAACCAACTAACAAATGAACTAGAACACTAACAAACCTACTAACAAATGAACTAGAACACTAACGAACCAACTAACAAATGAACAAGAACACTAACGAACCAACTAACAAATTAACTAGAACACTAACAAACCTACTAACAAATGAACTAAAACACTAACGAACCAACTAACAAATGAACAAGAACACTAATGAACCAAATAACAAATGAACTAGAACACTAACAAATCAACTTACAAATGAACAAGAACACTAACGAACCAACTAACAAATGAACAAGAACACTAATGAACCAAATAACAAATGAACTAGAACACTAACGGCCCAACTAACAAATGAACAAGAACACTAACAAATCAACTTACAAATGAACAAGAACACTAACGAACCTACTAACAAATGAACAAGAACACTAACAAATCAACTTACAAATGAACAAGCACATTAACGAACCAACTAACAAATGAACAAGAAAATTAACAAACCGACTAACAAATGAACAAGAACACTAACGAACCAACTAACAAATGAACAAGAACACTAACAAATCAACTAACAAATGAAAAAGAACACTAACGAACCAACTAAAAAATGAACAAGAACACTAACGAAACAACTAACAAATGAACAAGAACACTAAGGAACCAACTAACAAATGAACAAGAACACTAACAAATCAACTAACAAATGAACAAGAACACTAACGAACCAACTAACAAATGAACAAGAACACTAACGAAACAACAAAAAAATGAACAAGAACACTAACGAAACAACTAAAAAATGAACAAGAACACTAACGAAACAACTAACAAATGAACAAGAACCCTAACGAAACAACTAAAAAATGAACAAGAACACTAACGAAACAACTAAAAAATGAACAAGAACACTAACGAAACAACTAACAAATGAACAAGAACACTAACGAACCAACTAACAAATGAACAAGAAAATTAACAAACCGACTAACAAATGAACAAGAACACTAACGAACCAACTAACAAATGAACAAGAACACTAACAAATCAACTAACAAATGAAAAAGAACACTAACGAACCAACTAAAAAATGAACAAGAACACTAACGAAACAACTAACAAATGAACAAGAACACTAAGGAACCAACTAACAAATGAACAAGAACACTAACAAATCAACTAACAAATGAACAAGAACACTAACGAACCAACTAACAAATGAACAAGAACACTAACGAAACAACTAAAAAATGAACAAGAACACTAACGAAACAACTAAAAAATGAACAAGAACACTAACGAAACAACTAACAAATGAACAAGAACCCTAACGAAACAACTAACAAATGAACAAGAACACTAACGAAACAACTAACAAATGAACAAGAACACTAACGAAACAACTAACAAATGAACAAGAACACTAACGAAACAACTAACAAATGAACAAGAAAACTAACAAACCAACTAACAAATGAACAAGAACACTAACGAAACAACTAACAAATGAACAAGAAAACTAACAAACCAACTAACAAATGAACAAGAACACTAACAAACCAACTAACTAAAGAACAAATGAGAACACTAACGAACCAACTAACAAACAAACTGACAAGCGAGCAAACCGAGTAACTATTTCTTTGAGAAGTAGTCGTTCCTCACCACATCTGACACCCGTCAAAGGTTGTGACAATAGAGAAGACACTTTTATCGGTTTTAATTTGTATTATTACTTCATTAATAAATGTCTTCTTATTCTTTTTGCTCCTGCATATCCAGTTACAGTTGGACCATGGGAACTGACTCATTCTGTTATATTCTTACAATATCATCTTCCCACTTCCAAACTATTTACAGTTTGACCAACGCCCCAAATTCAAGGTTAGATGTTGACGCTATATTGATATATATTTCAATATTTTTTGTGATGTTTGCAGTTTTTCCTACAGATATGCTAATCCCCTAAATCTTCCCTACTTACAAATGAACAAGAACACTAACAAACCAACTAACAAATGAACAAGAACACTAACGAACCAACTAACAAATGAACAAGAACACTAACAAACATACTTACAAATGAACTAGAACACTAACGAACCAACTAACAAATGAACAAGAACACTAACGAACCAACTAACAAATGAACTAGAACACTAACGAACCAACTAACAAATGAACAAAAACACTAACGGACCAACTAACAAATGAACAAGAACACTAACAAACCAACTAACAAATGAACAAGAACACGAACGAACCAACTAACAAATGAACAAAAACACTAACGGACCAACTAACAAATGAACAAGAACACTAACGGACCAACTAACAAATGAACAAGAACACTAACAAACCAACTAACAAATGAACAAGAACACTAACAAACCAACTAACAAATGAACAAGAACACTAACGAACCAACTAACAAATGAACAAGAACGCCAACAAACCAACTAACAAATGAACAAGAACACTAAGGAATCAACTAACAAATGAACAAGAACACTAACAAACCAACTAACAAACGAACAAGAAAACTAACAAACCGACTAACAAATGAACAAGAACACTAACGAACCAACTAACAAATGAACAAGAACACTAACAAACCAACTAACAAATGAACAAGAACACTAACGAACCAACTAACAAATGAACAAGAACACTAACAAACCAACTAACAAACGAACAAGAAAACTAACAAACCGACTAACAAATGAACAAGAACACTAAGGAACCAACTAACAAATGAACAAGAACACTAACAAACCAACTAACAAATGAACAAGAAAACTAACAAACCGACTAACAAATGAACAAGAACACTAAGGAACCAACTAACAAATGAACAAGAAAACTAACAAACCGACTAACAAACGAACAAGAAAACTAACAAACCGACTAACAAATGAACAAGAACACTAACGAAACCACTAACAAATGAACAAGAACACTAACAAACCAACTAACAAATGAACAAGAACACTAACGAAACAACTAAAAAATGAACAAGAACACTAACGAACCAACTAACAAATGAACAAGAACACCAACAAACCAACTAACAAATGAACAAGAACACTAACGAAACAACTAAAAAATGAACAAGAACACTAACGAAACAACTAACAAATGAACAAGAACACCAACAAACCAACTAACAAATGAACAAGAACACTAACGAAACAACTAAAAAATGAACAAGAACACTAACGAAACAACTAACAAATGAACAAGAACACCAACAAACCAACTAACAAATGAACAAGAACACTAATAAACCAACTAACTAAAGAACAAATGAGAACACTAACAAACCAAATACCAAAGAAACTGACTCATTCTGTTATATTCTTACAACATCATCTTCCCACTTCCAAACTATTTACAGTTTGACCATCGCCCCAAATTCAAGGTTAGATGTTGACGCTATATTGATATATATTTCAATATTTTTTGTGATGTTTGCAGTTTTTCCTAGAGATATGCTAATCCCCTAAATCTTCCCTATGGCGTCCTCCGATACAAAGCAAAAGGACATAAAGACTTACGTCGTCCTGCAAGTTTTGGACCCAATCAAAGCACACGGAACAGCTGAGCCCCCCCCCCCCCCCCCCCCCCCAGGTCCTTCCTCCCGTCCTCGCCATTCCTCGCCATCGCAGCAAAGATGAAGTGAAAAACACCTTTGTTGGCCGTGGCACACAAGCACACTTTTAAAAGGTTACGCTCGGTTTGATTTCTATCTCCACCGCTGGTGTGTGGCGGACCAAGGGGCGGGGGGGGGGGGGGGGGGGGTGGGATCAGGGGGTTGACAGCTACCTGGGTGGTGTCGGAGACCCGCCGAGCCCGGGGGCCCCGCTGGCGCCACGCCACGCAACTACTGTAATTACCCGGGAAGAGGAAGGAAAGCGGCGCCCGCACCTGTGACAGACGCGCTCTGATTAATAGACGAGACCTGCTTGTGACTCCCCTTGCTTGATTGAAGATTTAAGAGCAGAACCTTCCGGAACCTTCTGCAGTGTTCAATCTCTGTAACCGATGGCGCTATTGTCCTTGAGAGGAGTCGCTGTTACACTTTCTTTTAGACACTATCTCACATTTCACGAGCATTGTTTCCTTAATGTATTCACAGCGCTTCACTTTTTCCACAGTTTGCTATGTTACACACTGCAAAAACTGAAATCTAAGTAAGATGAAATATGTCAAATAAGGGTGATATTTGCTTATTTTCTGTCTGATAAGATCATTCTTCTCACTAAGCAGATTTTATGTTAGTTTTACTTGTTTTAAGGGTTTTGATGACCTATATTGAGTAAAACATGCTTGAAACTAGAATATCAACTGTTGCAAAGCTGTGTCAGTGTTTCCCACACATTCATTTATTTGTTTTTCGAAAGAATTACGTCCACCACAAATAATTTTTATTTATTTATTTTTTAAAAATCCTGTCCAGCTTCTCAGGCAAATAATATAGTAGATGTAGATGCCCATATAGGCTGTTCAGATTTACTTTACGAAAGAGAAGTGTAGGATACTTCTCTTGTTGCCTTATTTGTATATGACCACTACTGTTTTCTGTTTATTTGTTACTGACAGTGGCAGGACACCTCTGCCTCTGTTTCACTTTATGTTGCTGGTAAATAATATGGTTGTAGTAGTAGGCTAAAGTAAAATTATTTAGTATGCACTAATTAAAGGGGCAGAGCTTTAAGAGACATTTAAGCTTTTATATTTTATAAGATATATTTTTTGTAAGAACCACAATTAATAAATATATTTTAATGAATAACTTATTGTTCAAATTTGTATGTAAATATGTACATAAAGTGTTGTAATTATATTGTAAAATGGATGTATGGATGGACGCTTAAAACACAACTGTTATTATTAATTAGTATGTATACATTTTTTGAGCCTTTTTAGAGAAAATCATATCATTGTAGTAAATTATGCAAATTACTCGATGATGTCATGGTGACCACGCCCATAGCCACGCCCCCACCGCCACAGGTATCTTGGCAGTTTATGGGAAACACTGTGTGTCATCAACACTCACAAGTATAAACCTACTTTTTTAAAGTAATAATTTCTTACGTCAAGCATGAAAAAAAAAAAACATGATGCCCAGCGCGTATCATTATGTCAAGATAATGGCACAAGCATTTACTTCATTTAAGAATATTTTTCAACATATTGAGCAAAAAAGGTCTCTTTTTTTTTTCTACCAAGAAAAGTGCACTTGTTATTAGTGAGAATATACTTATTTTAAGGTATTTTTGGGTTAATTGAGGTTAGCTAATTTTATTTTACTTGTTTTGGAAAGTCTTCACAAGCCGAATTTTCTTGTTCTATTGGCAGATAATTTTGCTTAGTTCAAATAAAATACCCCTCATTTTTGTATTTTTTTTCTTGTTTTGGAAAGTCTTGATAGGCCGAATTTTCTTGTTCTATTGGCAGATAATTTTGCTTAGTTCAAATAAAATACCCCTAATTTTTGTATTTTTTTTCTTGTTTTGGAAGGTCTTGATAAGCCAAATTTTCTTGTTCTATTGGCAGATAATTTTGCTTAGTTCAAATAAAATACCCCTAATTTTTTTATTTTTTTTCTTGTTTTGGAAAGTCTTGACAAGCCGAATTTTCTTGTTCTATTGGCAGATCATTTTGCTTAGTTCAAATAAAATATCCCTAATTTTTGTATTTTTTTTCTTGAAAAGTCTTGACAAGCCAAATTTTCTTGTTCTATTGGCAGATAATTTTGCTTAGTTCAAATAAAATACCCCTCATTTTTGTATTTTTTTCTTCTTTTTTTGGAAAGTCTTGACAAGCCGAATTTTCTTGTTCAATTGGCAGATAATTTTGCTTAGTTCAAATAAAATACCCCTCATTTTTGTATTTTTTTTCTTGTTTTGGAAGGTCTTGATAAGCCGAATTTTCTTGTTCTATTGGCAGATAATTTTGCTTAGTTCAAATAAAATACCCCTCATTGTTGTATTTTTTTTCTTGTTGTGGAAAGTCTTGATAAGCCAAATTTTCTTGTTCTATTGGCAGATAATTTTGCTTAGTTCAAATAAAACACCCCTCATTTTTGTATTTTTTTTTCTTTTCTGGAAAGTCTTGACAAGCCGAATTTTCTTGTTCTATTGGCAGATAATTTTGCTTAGTTCAAATAAAATACCCCTCATTTTTGTATTTTTTTTTCTTTTTTTGGAAAGTCTTGACAAGCCAAATTTTCTTGTTCTATTGGCAGATAATTTTGCTTAGTTCAAATAAAATACCCCTCATTGTTGTATTTTTTTTCTTGTTGTGGAAAGTCTTGATAAGCCAAATTTTCTTGTTCTATTGGCAGATAATTTTGCTTAGTTCAAATAAAATACCCCTCATTTTCTTTTTTTTTTTCTTTTCTGGAAAGTCTTGACAAGCCGAATTTTCTTGTTCTATTGGCAGATGATTTTGTTTAGTTCAAATAAAATACCCCTCATTGTTGTATTTTTTTTTCTTTTCTGGAAAGTCTTGACAAGCGGAATTTTCTTGTTCTATTGGCAGATAATTTTGCTTAGTTCAAATAAAATACCCCTAATTTTTTTTTTTTCTTTCTTGTTTTGGAAAGTCTTGACAAGCCGAATTTTCTTGTTCGATTGGCAAATAAATTTGCTTAGTTCAAATAAAATACCCCTCATTTCTGTATTTTTTTTCTTGTTTTGGAAGGTCTTGATAAGCCAAATTGTCTTGTTCTATTGGCAGATAATTTTGCTTAGTTCAAATAAAATACCCCTCATTTTTGTATTTTTTTTCTTGTTTTGGAAGGTCTTGATAAGCCAAATTTGCTTGTTCTATTGGCAGATAATTTTGCTTAGTTCAAATAAAATACCCCTAATTTTTTTTTTGTTTTTCTTGTTTTGGAAAGTCTTGATAAGCCGAATTTTCTTGTTCTATTGGCAGATAATTTTGCTTAGTTCAAATAAAATACCCCTCATTTTTGTATTTTTTTTTCTTTTTTTGGAAAGTCTTGACAAGTCGGATTTTCTTGTTCTATTGGCAGATAATTTTGCTTAGTTCAAATAAAATACCCCTAATTTTTTTTTTTTTTTTCTTGTTTTGGAAAGTCTTGACAAGCCGAATTTTCTTGTTCGATTGGCAGATAAATTTGCTTAGTTCAAATAAAATACCCCTAATTTCTGTATTTTTTTTCTTGTTTTGGAAGGTCTTGATAAGCCAAATTGTCTTGTTCTATTGGCAGATAATTTTGCTTAGTTCAATTAAAATACCCCTCATTTTTGTATTTTTTTTCTTGTTTTGGAAGGTCTTGATAAGCCAAATTTTCTTGTTCAATTGGCCGATAATTTTTCTTAGTTCAAATAAAATACCCCTCATTGTTGTATTTTTTTTCTTGTTGTGGAAAGTCTTGATAAGCCAAATTTTCTTGTTCTATTGGCAGATAATTTTTCTTAGTTCAAATAAAATACCCCTCATTGTTGTATTTTTTTTCTTGTTGTGGAAAGTCTTGATAAGCCAAATTTTCTTGTTCTATTGGCAGATAATTTTGCTTAGTTCAAATAAAATACCCCTAATTTTTTTTTTTTTTTCTTTTCTGGAAAGTCTTGACAAGCCGAATTTTCTTGTTCTATTGGCAGATAATTTTGCTTAGTTCAAATAAAATACCCCTCATTTTTGTATTTTTTTTCTTGTTTTGGAAGGTCTTGATAAGCCAAATTTTCTTGTTCTATTGGCAGATAATTTTGCTTAGTTCAAATAAAATACCCCTAATTTTTTTTTTTGTTTTTCTTGTTTTGGAAAGTCTTGACAAGCCGAATTTTCTTGTTTTATTGGCAGATAATTTTGCTTAGTTCAAATAAAATACCCCTCATTTTTGTATTTTTTTTTCTTTTTTTGGAAAGTCTTGACAAGTCGGATTTTCTTGTTCTAATGGCAGATAATTTTGCTTAGTTCAAATAAAATACCCCTAATTTTTTTTTTTGTTTTTCTTGTTTTGGAAAGTCTTGACAAGCCGAATTTTCTTGTTTTATTGGCAGATAATTTTGCTTAGTTCAAATAAAATACCCCTCATTTTTGTATTTTTTTTTCTTTTTTTGGAAAGTCTTGACAAGTCGGATTTTCTTGTTCTAATGGCAGATAATTTTGCTTGGTTCAAATAAAATACCCCTACTTTTTGTATTTATTTTTTCTTGTTTTGGAAAGTCTTGACAAGCGGAATTTTCTTGTTCTATTGGCAGATAATTTTGCTTAGTTCAAATAAAATACCTCCGATTTTTATATATATTTTTTCTTGTTTTTGAACACTGACTTTTTGCAGTGTATACCGTACAACCCTAAGCTGCACACACGCACCTGGACTGGTGCGTACAGAACCGCCTCTCAAAACACCCGACAGGCTTCATACCCTTTTTATGTAAACACTGGTGTGTGTGCACTTCCTGATGGGAGCTGATTTAAAATAGCCGGACACTGGGAATACATTTACTGGAGGGTAGTACATGCTTCTATGAAGTTTTGAAATGTTAAAAGCATGCATCTTCCCTTCACCCCCCTCGACACTAACAACTAGAGCTGCTATTCCGTTTCATGTACATCAGACACGGTGGTGTTATCCACTGGGGCTGACCTACACAGCTCATTCTGCTCTACCAGCTTTTCCCCCCCCCCCACCTCCCCGCTTCTTTCCTCCACAGCGTTGGCCTCGCCTGCCCTGCATTAGTCCGCTCACGGAGGCGCCGGCGCCCCCCCAAAAAAACCCCCACTGCCATGGAAGGGAATAATGGAGCTTTGCTACACAGTCGAAACAAGGAGCGTAAAGACGGCATGGTGAGCCTGTCAGGAAATGCGGCTTCTGATCCACTTCTCATCCTCACAGGAACACGTGGAAAAAGTCAGAAAGAGGTTTTTAAACCAAAAAAAAGCACATGTAAAAAAAAAAAAAAAAAGAGACATTTTACCATGAATTAAGTTGAAAAACGTATTCGGGTGTTACCATTTAGTGGTAAATTGTATGTAGGGGTGTAACGGTACACCAAAATTTCGGTTCGGTACGTACCTCGGTTTAGAGGTCACGGTTCGGTTCATTTTCGGTACAGTAAGAAAACAACAAAATATACATTTTTGGGTTATTTATTTACTAAATTTGCAAAATCTTCCACCAAAAATATGTTTCTTAGTGGTATATTTGATGTGAAGTAATAGGAACCTTGGATAGGTCAATAATTCATAATAACATTGATTTTGATTAGGGACGTCCGATAATGTCTTTTTGCCGATATCCGATATTTCGATATTGTCCAACTCTTTAATTACCGATACCGATATCAACCGATACCGATATATACCGTCGTGGAATTAACGCATTATTATGCCTAATTTGGACAACCAGGTATGGTAAAAAAAATGATAAAATAAAATAAGATAAATAAATTAAAAACATTTTCTTGAATAAAAGAAGAAAGTAAAACAATATAAAAACAGTTACATAGAAACTAGTAATTCATGAAAATGAGTAAAATTAACTGTTAAAGGTTAGTACTATTCGTGGACAGCACGCACAATCATGTGTGCTTACGGACTGCATCCCTTGCAGACTGTATTGAAATATATTGATATTTAATGTAGGAACCAGAATATTAATAACAGAAAAAAACTATCCTTTTGTGTGAATGAGTGGGAATGGGGGAGGGAGGTTTTTTGGGTTGGTGCACTAATTGTAAGTGTATCTTGTGATTTAATTTAAAAAAAAAAAAAAAAAAAAATGATACCGATAATAAAAAAAACGATACCGATAATTTCCGATATTACATTTTATAGCATTTATAGGCCGATAATATCGGCAGGCCGATATTATCGGACATCTCTAATTTTGATTCAATATTATGTTTTGAGCAATGACAATTTGAAAGAAAACAAACAGCTTTGTTTTATTAGTCAACATTGGAGCTTTTTCTAAATTACATTTCACCTTTACGCTTTTTTATTTCACTTTTGTTATGTTTTTGTTCATTTTAATAGTATTTTTAGAATGTGCCGTGGGCCTTTAAAACATTAGCTGTGGGCCGCAAATGGCCTCCGGGGCACACTTTCGACACCCCTGCTATAGATAATAAAACATTAAATGTGATAAATCTATGGATAAAAAGCAGAGCCTGGCGACGCATGCGCGTTTATCATAACTCTCTCTCTCTCTCTCTCTCTCTCTGCGCACAATTTGTTTTGTTTTTAACCCCTTCTTAACCCTGAACGTACATTGAAAAAACACGCCACCCTAACTCAAAATGCCGGACTCATTTAAGAAACTCTGCCCTGACAGCCCCGCAAAAGAGGACATGTCCGGTGAAAAGAGGACGTATGGTCAGTCTATCCTAGCCCGTTAGCTGCTAGCATGCCGTGTGTTGTGCCTCGGTGTGCATTGTTTACACAACGTGCGTTACGCTACTTAATATGTCCGTGTGGAAACTCGTTCGGTACACCTCCGAACCGAACCGGAACCCCCGTACCGAAACGGTTCAATACAAATACACGTACCGTTACACCCCTATTTGTACGGATTATGTACTGTACTGTGTAATCTACTAATAAAAGTTGCAATCAATCAATCAAACATTAATAGGAAAAAAGGTCCAGCAGCCACTTAAATTGAAAAAAAAAAAGGGGCCATTCTTTGACTTTACCTCGCACGTAGAGGTTGGCGGGAGCCGAGTAGCGCGTCCCGGCGCTGTTGGTGGCGATGCATTCGTACTTGCCCTGGTCCGACTCCTCGCTGTTCTCAATTTGCAGAGCTCCTACACACACAGGGGGAAGGGATGAATAACTTTAGTCTGCAAATCAAACTTGGCATGACAGCAAAATTCCTTTTTAGTTCCCTGCTAGGAAAAAGCCTGCAGAACAGAATTTAGCAGAGCTAAGGAAAGCTTTTATTTCCAAAGAGAGAGAGAGTCTCTCAAAGGGCCGCGTTTGCAAATATTAGCACCAATTTACACTAAATAAACAGCGCTACAGACGCGATGTAGCGGGGAATGGATGGCAAATCAAGACAATCACGGCGCCCATATGGCCTTCATTTGAGTTGTTAGAACAGAGAGACACGTGAGTCATGCTGCGTTGACACAACATGTACATGACCACCATGGAGAGGAGGACATCGCCAATGGCTGAGAGACACAATGACCAAATAAAACAGACTAACAAGAGCATACTTACCTGTTTTGATTGAAAGAGAAAGTTTGGACGTGTGTTTTGCTGGATTGTACTTTTATAAATTATTCTATGTCAAAGCAAAGCCATAACTCCACTGCCTGCATGACAAACTGCTCATTCTGCTCAGTCATTGGCCACGGATGAAGTGCTGGCTGTCCAAAGTCGGGACCCGGAGTGGACCACTTGTCTGTGCATTGGTTGGGGACGTCTCTGTGCTGCTGACCCGTCTCCGCTCGGGATGGTCTCCTGCTGGCCCCACTATGGACTGGACTCTCACTACTATGTTAGATCCACTATGGACTGGACTCTCACACTATTATGTTAGATCCACTATGGACTGGACTCTCACACTATTATGTTAGATCCACTATGGACTGGACTCACACTATTATGTTAGATCCACTATGGACTGGACTCTCACACTATTATGTTAGATCCACTATGGACTGGACTCACACTATTATGTTAGATCCACTATGGACTGGACTCTCACACTATTATGTTAGATCCACTATGGACTGGACTCACACTATTATGTTAGATCCACTATGGACTGGACTCTCACACTATTATGTTAGATCCACTATGGACTGGACTCACACTATTATGTTAGATCCACTATGGACTGGACTCTCTCACTATTATGTTAGATCCACTATGGACTGGACTCTCACTATTATGTTAACCACTATGGACTGGACTCTCACACTATTATGTTAGATCCACTATGGACTGGACTCTCACTATTATGTTGGATCCACTATGAACTGGACTCTCACTATTATGTTAGATCCACTATGGACTGGACTCTCACACTATTATGTTAGATCCACTATGGACTGGACTCTCACACTATTATGTTAGATCCACTATGGACTGGACTCTCACTATTATGTTGGATCCACAATGGACTGGACTCTCACACTATTATGTTAGATCCACTAAGGACTGGACTCTCACACTATTATGTTAGATCCACTACGGACTGGACTCACACTATTATGTTAGATCCACTATGGACTGGACTCTCACTATTATGTTGGATCCACTATGGACTGGACTCTCACTATTATGTTAGATCCACTATGGACTGGACTCTCACACTATTATGTTAGATCCACTATGGACTGGACTCTCACACTATTATGTTAGATCCCCTATGGACCGGACTCCCACTATTATGTTAGATCCACTATGGACTGGACTCTCACACTATTATGTTAGATCCACTATGGACTGGACTCTCACACTATTATGTTAGATCCACTATGGACCGGACTCCCACTATTATGTTAGATCCACTATGGACTGGACTCTCACACTATTATGTTAGATCCACTATGGACCGGACTCCCACTATTATGTTAGATCCACTATGGACTGGACTCTCACTATTATGTTAGATCCACTATGGACTGCACTCTCACTATTATGTTAGATCCACTATGGACTGGACTCTCACATTATTATATTAGATCCACTATGGACTGGACTCTCACACTATTATGTTAGATCCACTATGGACTAGACTCTCACATTATTATATTAGATCCACTATGGACTGGACTCTCACACTATTATGTTAGATCCACTATGGACTGGACTCTCTCACTATTATGTTAACCACTATGGTGCCTCTGTAGAATATAAATGCAGTTACAAAATGCGTTATTACATCTGATACATAACAGCCTCTCTCCAATTATCGCCTCCTTCCAATTACCGCTGCGTCTTCTTTGGGGTTTAGTTCACATGTCGGCGATGAATTAGAGCGTTTGTGCAATTGGGAGCAGACATCACCAAGATGGCCACTTTAACGGTGCTGCTACCTGGAGCTTCCAGACAACTCAAGTCATGCTTCCCTTCCCGCAGAAACACACATTTCCAAACTTTCCTTTAAAAATCAGAGCGTATGAGAGCAAATATGGCGCTTCACCAACGGTATGGCGCTGGCGTGAAGTCGGCCAGCCACCATGCGATTGGAAAATGACCAAATGCTCCAGCTGAGATGAAGTCGGGGGTATATTCTTCCACACCATGCAGCATGAGATGAATGCGACAAACCAGGCTCGCCAGCGGCCGACCGACCGACTCCAAGGTGAAGGTTAAAAAATAGACGTCGGGGCGGGGGCCGCCAGGATCACCTCAGATCTCGTAACGGCACATCCTTTTTTTTTTCCCCCTGAGGCGTGCGCTCTACACGCTGAACCCGTTGCCGTGTGATTCAGCACTGACACGCACCTGCATACTAATGCCGCTGTCACCAAACTGTCAATCTGCCCGCGCTCACCCGGGAGAAAACCGCGTGAGCCCTGCAGGAATGCAGGCGGTTAAGTTGACAGACCCGCGACACTTACACAAAAAAAGAAAATACCGTCACTTACTTCCGACTCGTTGAACACGAGTCGACGCTCTACAAGGTCACGGTTTCCTTTGCACAGGAAGGAGGAATCAAATTAGCGGAGTTCTGCTCGGGAGCCTGCCTGGACTGCCAAGGCTCTCTTTTTAATACGAGGCACATTGAGAGACAGCCTGCCCCTGCAAACGTCCCACTATTTACCTCAGCATTGTTCAACAGGAAGTCAAAATCAACAATCTTCACAAGGCGCCTCGCTGCACGCCGCGTATGCTAATGCCGCGTATATTTCCATTTGGAGGCAAGGTAGGAGCCTCCTGTGACGGAGCTGACCTTCACTTTAAAAATGCATCTCCTCGCCGCAGAGTTACTGAACATTTTAACCCAGGGGAGTCAAATGTACGGCCCACGGGCCGGATCGGGCCTATGGCCCGTACGTTTGACACCCCTGGGTTAAGAGGCAACTGTGCGTGAAAGGGAACGGAAGAGTTAAATTCTCCGGGTCGCCAGATCTGTGGTCTCCAGCCTAATTAGACCGGTGTGACTTGGCAAGGGGTTGTGTTCGTCAAAGAGACACTGTAGAGCAGGGGTGTCGAACGTACGGCCCGAGGACCGGATCGGGCCGGTTAAAACCGGTTTGCGGTTGTGTATTATTATATATATTGTATATATATAATAAAACATAGAGCAACTTCACCCCCTTGTGGAAATGTGCCGTCACTACTCCCCCTGTATACATAACACTTTCTTGTTGAGATGATGCTAGGCGGCAGCTATCACGAATAACGGGGAGGAGGAAACAATTGTACTGATTGCATTGCAAAAACGCATCGCACACACATCCTCGAGCACTAGCGAGCGAGCGCGACTTGGGCTTTGACTCAGTGGATTATTTTTGAGACTTTCTTGTTGCCTCTGTGATGCTAGGCGGAAGCTATCATGACTAACTGTAGGCAGGAGGGAAAAAATTGCCTTGATAAAATGCACAAATACATTGCACACTCTTGCTCATGCATGACTGGGTGTGACTTGGGCTTTGATTTATTGCAGCAGTGTCAAACGTACGGCCCGAGGGCCGGATCGGGCCCGCGAACAGTGTTTTATTCGGCCCGCGGGATGAGTTTGCTAAGTATAAAAATGAACCGGAATTTTTGAATGAAAGAAACTGCTGTTCCATTTGGAGGCAAGGTAGGAGCCTCCTGTGACAGAGCTGACATTCACTTTAAAAATGCATCTCCTCGCCGCTCGGCCCGCAGAGTTACTGAACATTTTAACCCAGGGGTGTCAAATGTACGGCCCTGGGTTAAGAGGCAACTGTGCGTGAAAGGGAAGGAAATGTTAAATTCCCTGGGTCACCAGATCCGTGGTCTCCAGCCTAATTAGACCGGTGTGACTTGGTAAGGGGTTTGGTTCGTCAAAGAGACAGTGTGACGGCACGCTGTATAGCGGGGGTTTCGAACGTACAGCCCGAGGGCCGGCTCGGACCCGCGGACAGGTTTTATCCGGCCCGCTGGATGAGATTGCTAAGTATAAAAATGAGCCGAAATTTTTGAATGAAAGAAACTGCTGTTCCATTTGGAGACAAGGTAGGAGCCTCCTGTGACAGAGCTGACCTTCACTTTAAAAATGCATCTCCTTGCCGCTTGGCCCGCAGAGTTACTGAACATTTTAACCCAGGGGTGTCAAACGTACGGGCCTTGGTTAAGAGGCAACTGTGCGTGAAAGGGAAGGAAGAGTTACATTCT
Source organism: Entelurus aequoreus (assembly GCF_033978785.1). Classification (NCBI taxonomy): domain Eukaryota; kingdom Metazoa; phylum Chordata; class Actinopteri; order Syngnathiformes; family Syngnathidae; genus Entelurus; species Entelurus aequoreus. The sequence continues at coordinate 5,614,453 of NC_084746.1, forward strand.
CCAGGTCGCCAGATCCATGGTCTCCTGCTTTATTAGACCGGTGTGACTTGGCAAGGGGTTTTGTTCGTCAAAGAGACGCAGTGACGGCACACTGTAGAGCAGGGGTGTCGAACCTACGGCCCGATGACCGGATCGGGCACGCGAACAGGTTTTATCCGGCCCGCGGGATGAGTTTGCAAAGATATAAAAATGAGCCGGAATTTTTGAATGAAAGAAACTGCTGTTCCATTTGGAGGCAAGGTAGGAGCCTCCTGTGACAGAGCTGACCTTCACTTTAAAAATGCATCTCCTCACCGCAGAGTTACTGAACATTTTAACCCATGGGTGTCAAACGTACGGGCCGTACGTTTGACACCCCTGGGTTAAGAGGCAACTGTGCGTGAAAGGGAAGGAAGAGTTAAATTCTCCAGGTCGCCAGATCCATGGTCTCCAGCTTTATTAGACCGGTGTGACTTGGCAAGGGGTTTTGTTCGTCGAAGAGACGCAGTGACGGCACACTGTAGAGCAAGGGTGTCGAACCTACGGCCCGATGACCGGATCGGGCACGCGGACAGGTTTTATCCGGCCCGCGGGATGAGTTTGCAAAGATATAAAAATGAGCCAAAATTTTTGAATGAAAGAAACTGCTGTTCCATTTGGAGGCAAGGTAGGAGCCTCCTGTGACAGAGCTGACCTTCACTTTAAAAATGCATCTCCTCGCCGCAGAGTTACTGAACATTTTAACCCATGGGTGTCAAACGTACGGCCCGTACGTTTGACACCCCTGGGTTAAGAGGCAACTGTGCGTGAAAGGGAAGGAAGAGTTAAATTCTCCGGGTCGCCAGATCCATGGTCTCCAGCTTTATTAGACCGGTGTGACTTGGCAAGGGGTTTTGTTCGTCAAAGAGACGCAGTGACGGCACACTGTAGGGCAGGGGTGTCGAACCTACGGCCCGATGACCGGATCGGGCACGCGAACAGGTTTTATCCGGCCCGCGGGATGAGTTTGCAAAGATATAAAAATGAGCCGAAATTTTTGAATGAAAGAAACTGCTGTTCCATTTGGAGGCAAGGTAGGAGCCTCCTGTGACAGAGCTGACCTTCACTTTAAAAATGCATCTCCTCGCCGCAGAGTTACTGAACATTTTAACCCATGGGTGTCAAACGTACGGGCCGTACGTTCGACACCCCTGGGTTACGAGGCAACTGTGCGTGAAAGGGAAGGAAGAGTTAAATTCTCCGGGTCGCCAGATCCATGGTCTCCAGCCTTGTTAGACCGGTGTGACTTGGCAAGGGGTTTTGTTCGTCAAAGAGACGCTGTAGAGCAGGGGTGTCGAACGTACGGCCCGAGGCTACCAATCCGCTTCAGACCATTAAACTGGACCGTCCACCTCGGCGCAGCTGTCTTTGTCCAGGCAACTCAGTTACAATACGTCAATTGCTCATTCCAGCGGTATACTCAGCCAGCCAATAGTTTGTAAACGGAATCAATCGGGACAGTCGACGTCGTCAACGCCCGATGACGAGCGGGTTGGCGACCGTAGAGGACAGACCATGGGTTGGCTTCACAACAGAACAGCGAGGACACGTGGAAGAAGGCGTTGATGGACCTGAAGAAGTGGCGGGCGGGCGGTGGGGGGTGGTGGGGGGATGGTCTTGTGCAAGGGCGGGTGAGGGGGTCTGATTGATTGTGTAACAGGATGGCATAGATGTGAATGTTTGCCCAACACATTTTTCATCACGGTGCTTACCTCTAATTGGTGTACCACCTAGGTGGGAGTCATTGTGATGCAAGAGAGATTTAGTTAGTAGTCCACTTAATCACCAGTGGGAGGAAAAACAACAATTCTGATAAGAAACGTCACAGAGTATATAAGTGATAACATGTCAACATGTCAGGTCACCCGTGGTTTCCTCCTTGCAGACAACGTGGTCACAAGTGGCATCACAACAAAACATTTGCTACTTTTCTTGCTTTTTTTCGAGCACTTATTGAACGAAGGTGAAACTTGAAGGACGTTATTATTGCAGCACAATGAGAGGTTTGGAAGGTGTGAATAGATCATGTGTCTTTTTGAATGTAGCGATGACCAAAGTGTTTTGTAATGAAACCTAGTTAGGGGTGCACCATATAAGGACTTATGACGTCATACCAAAAAATCTGATAACATAAAAATAGCTCAGTTAACTGAAACAATTAAAAAAGTCTCCTATGAGGTGAGATTACCTGTGCTGTTAAATGGGTTAGGGTGAGTAAATCAAGCGCTCCTTTTATCCAACCTGTATTCCCCCTGAGCTCATTGTAAACAAACCTGGCATCGATCATGTGTGACATTTTTTTTTTTTACTGTTTTTACTTGTCACCTGTTATTTGCACTAAATGTTCTGCAAACATTCCGCCAGGAGGGGAAAAAAAACCCATCACGCTTCAACACATCAAACCTCATCAGCCACCTGAAAGGCCAGCGTCACTACGAAACGCCTGCTATAAAAGAAGCTGCCCCAAAGCCAGTCGCATAAAAGGTGTGCACAGACTACACTTAAATCTACATTTAAAAAATAATAGCAATAATCGTGTTATTAGTTATCTGTATCGGTCTTGAGGAGCAGGAAGTTATTGGTATCAGCTAAAAAAAAAAAACGGCAATAAAAAACGATAACATGTATTATTAGTTGTGCACTAATTACTGATTTGTTAGCATGTCTTGAACTACATTGGATTGCTTTTAGCAATTTTGATGCACTTGAGTTTTTTCCATTTGTGGATATAATATAATATAAAAAGGCAAAATTAGACTTTTTACCCTCCGATCCAAAACTGTCCTTCTACTAAAAACATACTAAACATATTTTCCCAAATAATTATTATCCTCAATTTCATACCTAACCCTAGATAAAGATTTGTTATTTTTATTGTGATTTGTTTATTAGTTTTAATGTTTTATTTTATTTTTTTAGACATGTATCTTGTGCGCAAGAGAAACTTTCTTGTGCACACGAGAAACTTTTTATAAAGTTATAAAAAAAAGGTTTTTAAAATGTAATAATTTTTTTATTTCATTTTTTTTTAGACATGTATCTTGTGCACTAGATACATGTCTAAAAAAATAAAACTATTTAATTTTTTTTTTTAATTTTTATTTTATTATTATTTTTTAATTATAAAAAAACAATTTTTTCCCCCCATGTCCCTTTAGGGGCTCCGTAAAAACAACATTTAAATGTTGTAATAAATGTTGTAAAATATATATTTTTTAAGACATGTATCTCGTGCGCACGAGAAACTTTGTCGTGCGCACGAGATACATGTCTAAAAAAATAAAATAAAAAAATAAAATTATAAAAATGTTTTCTTTTTTTTTTTACAACTTTATAAAAAGTTTCTCGTGCGCACGGGATACATGTCTAAAAAAAAATAACATGGGAAAAACACAAAATATACAACATTTAAAAGTTGTTTCTACGGAGCCCCTAAAGGGACATGGGGGAAACATTTTTTATTTTATTTTTTTAGACATGTATCTCGTGTGCAAGAGAAACTTTCTCGTGCGCACGAGAAACTTTTTATAAAGTTATAAAAAAATAAAAAAAATAAAAAAATGTAATAATTTTTTTATTTCATTTTTTTTTAGACATGTATCTTGTGCACTAGATACATGTCTAAAAAAAATAAAACTATTTAATAATTTTTTAAAATTTTTATTTTATTATAATTTTTTTATTATAAAAAAAATGTTTTCCCCCCGTGTCCCTTTAGGGGCTCCGTAATAACAACATTTAAATGTTGTAATAAATGTTGTAAAATATATATTTTTTAAGACATGTATCTCGTGCGCACGAGAAACTTTGTCGTGCGCACGAGATACATGTCTAAAAAAATAAAATAAAAAAATAAAATTATAAAAATGTTTTCTTTTTTTTTTTACAACTTTATAAAAAGTTTCTCGTGCGCACGGGATACATGTCTAAAAAAAAATAACATGGGAAAAACACAAAATATACAACATTTAAAAGTTGTTTCTACGGAGCCCCTAAAGGGACATGGGGGAAACATTTTTTATTTTATTTTTTTAGACATGTATCTCGTGTGCAAGAGAAACTTTCTCGTGCGCACGAGAAACTTTTTATAAAGTTATAAAAAAATAAAAAAAATAAAAAAATGTAATAATTTTTTTATTTCATTTTTTTTTAGACATGTATCTTGTGCACTAGATACATGTCTAAAAAAAATAAAACTATTTAATAATTTTTTAAAATTTTTATTTTATTATAATTTTTTTATTATAAAAAAAATGTTTTCCCCCCGTGTCCCTTTAGGGGCTCCGTAATAACAACATTTAAATGTTGTAATAAATGTTGTAAAATATATATTTTTTTTTAGACATGTATCTCGTGCGCACGAGAAACTTTGTCGTGCGCACGAGATACATGTGTAAAAAAATAAAATAAAAAAATACAATTATAAAAATGTTTTCTTTTTTTTTTATAACTTTATAAAAAGTTTCTCGTGCGCACGAGACACATGTCTAAAAAAAAACATGGGAAAAACACAAAATATACAACATTTAAAAGTTGTTTCTACGGAGCCCCTAAAGGGACATGGGGGAAATTTTTTTTATTTTTTATTTTATTTTTTTAGACATGTATCTCGTGCGCATGAGAAACTTTCTCGTGCGCACGAGAAACTTTTTATAAAGTTATAAAAAAAAATAAAAAATAAAAAAAAAAATTTTGTATTTCTTTTTTTTTTAGACATGTATCTTGTGCACTAGATACATGTCTAAAAAAATTTTAACTATTTAATAATTTTTTGAAATTTGTATTTTATTATTATTTTGTATTATAAAAAAATGTTTTCCCCCCATGTCCCTTTAGGGGCTCCGTAAAAACAACATTTAAATGTTATAATAAATGTTGTAAAATATATATTTTTTTAGACATGTATCTCGTGCGCACGAGAAACTTTGTCGTGCGCACGAAATACATGTCTAAAAAAATAAAATGAAAACATAAAATTATTACATTTTTTAAAATTTTTTATAACTTTATAAAAAGTTTCTCGTGCGCACGAGACACATGTCTAAAAAAAACTTGGGAAAAACACAAAATATACAACATTTAAAAGTTGTTTCTACGGAGCCCCTAAAGGGACATGGGGGAAATTTTTTATTTTTTTTATTTTATTTTTTTAGACATGTATCTCGTGCGCATGAGAAACTTTCTCGTGCGCACGAGAAACTTTTTATAAAGTTATAAAAAAAAAAATTAAAAAAAATTAATAATTTTTTTATTTCATTTTTTTTTAGACATGTATCTTGTGCACTAGATACATGTCTAAAAAAAAATTTAACTATTTAATAATTTTTTGAAATTTGTATTTTATTATTATTTTGTATTATAAAAAACATGTTTTCCCCCCATGTCCCTTTAGGGGCTCCGTAAAAACAACATTTAAATGTTGTAATAAATGTTGTAAAATATATATATTTTTAGACATGTATCTCGTGCGCACGAGAAACTTTGTCGTGCGCACGAGATACATGTCTAAAAAAATAAAATGATAACATAAAATTATTAAAAATTTTTTTATTTTTTATAACTTTATAAAAAGTTTCTCGTGCGCACGAGATACATGTCTAAAAAAAACATGGGAAAAACACAAAATATACAACATTTAAAAGTTGTTTCTACGGAGCCCCTAAAGGGACATAGGGTAAAAAAAATTATTTTTTTATTTTGTTTTTTTAGACATGTATCTCGTGCGCAAGAGAAACTTTCTCGTGCGCACGAGAAACTTTTTATAAAGTTATAAAAAAAAATATTAAAAAAATAAATAATTTTTTTATTTCATTTTTTTTTAAACATGTATCTTGTGCGCACAAGAAACTTTCTCGTGCGCACTAGATACATGTCTAAAAAAAATAAAACTATTTAATAATTTTTAAAAAAAAAATATTTTATTATTATTTTTTATTATTAAAAAAAAAGTTTTCCCCCATGTCCCTTTAGGGTCTCCGTAAAAACAACATTTAAATGTTGTAATAAATGTTGTAAAATACATATTTTTTTAGACATGTATCTCGTGCGCACGAGATACATGTCTAAAAAAATAAAATGAAAAAATAAAATTATTATTTTTTTTTATTTTTTTTTATAACTTTATAAAAAGTTTCTCGTGTGCACGAGATACAACATTTAAAAGTTGTTTCTACGGAGCCCATAAAGACATGGGGGAAATTTTTTTTATTTTTTATTTTATTTTTTTAGACATGTATCTCGTGCGCAGGAGAAACTTTCTCGTGCGCACGAGAAACTTTTTATAAAGTTATAAAAAAAATAAAAAATAAATTGTATTTCATTTTTTTTTAGACATGTATCTTGTGCACTAGATACATGTCTAAAAAAAATAAAACTATTTAATAATTTTTTTTTAATTTTTATTTTATTTTTAATTTTTTTTATTATAAAAAAAATGTTTTCCCCCCATGTCCCTTTAGGGGCTCCGTACAAACAACATTTAAATGTTGAAACAAATGTTGTAAAATATATATTTTTTTAGACATGTATCTCGTGCGCACGAGAAACATGTCTAAAAAAATAAAATAAAAAAATACAATTATAAAAAAAAAAACTTTTTTTTTATAACTTTATAAATAGTTTCTCGTGCGCTCGAGATACAAGTCTAAAAAAAAAAAAAAAGTATACAAAAAGGTTTCAGGTATTCAATATGCAAGCATTAATTACACATCAGGATTACATTACTTCTACACATGTGCTTATAATTGGAGGCAATGTTGCCATGTTGATCTTAAATGTCAGAATCTATGCCAAACAAAGGCAATGTAAAAGGTTAATAACAATACAACTTTTATTTATTTCATAAAATTAGCCTAAAACTGATATTGAGAATCAAAACAAGGAAAATGTACACTTTTTGTCCCCACAAGAATTGTCCAAGTGTTTTTTCCTCCGTATTTTAGGCACCGATTGTTAAAAGTAATACACAAAAGTAATACACCCCGATGCAGCAGCAGATATTGGCATAAGTGGGGGTGAATAAAAGAGCTGTTAGTCCGAGGTCAGGGTTTTTCCAGGAACCCCCCCACCCCGCTACTTAAGTTTTGTTGAGAAACCAAACAGTAAAGAATTCTCACACAATCACAATAGATTTTGTTCTTATTTGCTAATGAACAAAAACACCGGCACGCTGTTTGCTCGTCTTAATTGTACCACTTTGGTTTTGTTTGTGCCGCCGACCTGCTTTTGAAAGGCAGCAGACATCAACCTCTGAATTAAAACTAATCTTAATCTCTGCGCGGGATTAATTCGATCAGGATAAAGGAAAGAAAAAGCGGGGGAAAGAACAATGGAAAATACACCTGAGCGCATTGTGCTCTGATTGCACATTTCCCCTCCGCCAAGGAGATTATATTCATTGTGTTGTTGGGAGAAAAAGTAGGTCTCAGGCTTCTTTTTGTCAATGTAAAAAAAAAAAAAAATGTTTGAATTTGCGGCATTGCGGAGAAAGTCGAGGGAAAAAGTTGCAATGTTTTGGGGCTGAATCTCCTGGAGATTTTATGAATTTGTTATCAATGTTAACCTAAAGGATTTAATTCATATTGATGTTTACTTGTTTTATAGCACACACCAATAAACAGGTGTACGGGTTTCTCCTCATTGAGCCAAATGTAATTATGTCTCTGTTTAATTCCTTGCTTCTTGTCTTGTTTAATAAATATCATCAGTGTTTGAACCTGACACGATGTTATTTATTTTACGTAGAAATAATATTTTGTTCTATTTTATTCATGTGATACTTAAACAGTTTATTTTCTGTGCTGTTGACTAACTGGGTTAATAAAAGTGTTTACAGTACCGTATTTTTCGGGCTATAAGTCGCAGTTTTTTTCATAGCGATTTATACTCCGAAAAATACGGTAATTGGAGTAGTGATTAATCGCAGCAACAACAACAACAACAAATACATCATTTTAGAATGTTGCTAAAGTCCTTGTAATAAATGTTATTCTACATACAAATGAAATTAAAAAAACAAGACAATGTATGACCATTACCTGAGTGAAGCTGTCTGATGCGTCCATTGCTGGTGCTAATGTCCACGGGGAGCATGTCCTTGAACCAGGAAATCTCCGGGTCGGGGTTTCCGCTGGCCGCGCACAACATGATGGCGGTTCTAGTCCGTTCCACCACCTTGAGCTGGGGGCCCATGTCGATGGTCGGGAAGCCGTGGGGGATCTGGTTCTCTGCAAAAGCGGATGCGTTTGTTTCAGTTAACGTTGACAAAAGACACATTGACTCTGATCTAGTCAAGGTTTGCGTGTGTAAAAAACATGTGCAAACAAAGCTGATCTACCAAGCCAGTGGTTCTTAACCTTGTTGGAGGTACCCAACCCCACCAGTTTCATATGCGCAATCACCGAACCCTTCTTTAGTGAAAAGTAAAATGTAGTTTTTTTTTCAAATTCAAGACAAAATTATATGTTTTTGGTAACACTTTAGTATGGGGAACATATTCTAAGTAACAAAGACTTAATTTAGAGTTTTTTGGACACTAGGGGATAGAGATGTCCGATAATATCGGTCTGCCGATATTATCGGCCGATAAATGCGTTAAAATGTAATATCGGAAATTATCGGTATCGTTTTTTTATTATCAGTATCGTTTAATTTTTTAAATTTTTTATTAAATCCACATAAAAAACACAAGATACACTTACAATTAGTGCACCAACCCAAAAAACCTCCCTCCCCCATTTATTTCTGTTATCAATATTCTGGTTCCTACATTATATATCAATATATATCAATACAGTCTGCAAGGGATACAGTCCGTAAGCACACATGATTGTGCGTGCTGCTGGTCCACTAATAGTACTAACCTTTAACAGTTAATTTAACAAATTTTAATTAATTACTAGTTTCTATGTAACTGTTTTTATATTGTTTTACTTTCTTTTTTATTCAAGAAAATGTTTTTAATTTATTTATCTTATTTTATTTGATTCATTTTTTTAAAAAAGTACCTTATCTTCACCATACCTGGTTGTCCAAATTAGGCATAATAATGTGTTAATTCCACGACTGTATATATCGGTTGATATCGGTATCGGTTGATATCGGTATCGGTAATTAAAGAGTTGGACAATATCGGCATATCGGATATCGGCAAAAAGCCATTATCGGACATCCCTACTAGGGGAACATATTCCAAGTAACAAAGACTTAATTTAGAGTTATTTGGTTAGGGTTAGGGTTAGAGGGTTAGGGCCAGGGTTAGAGGGTTAGGGTTATAATAAGGCCATGCTGAATAAGGCATTAATAAGTACTTAATAATGACTAGTTAAGAGCCAATATGTTACTAATTTGCATGTTAATAAGCAACTAATTAATGGTGAATATGTTCCCCATACTAAAGTGTTACCATGTTTTATTACTGGTGCACAAAATGAAGCGTGCATGAACATCACCTTGTTCAAACAACAAAACCAACACAGTGCATAAACTCACAACAAACTACACACCTGCAAATCAGTCAGCTGTTGCCGTATCCGTAATACGCCGATAGGGAGAAGTTTGTATTTACACGATGAGTCGGGTGTGTCTTGACCTCCGCCGAACCCCTGAGGCCGACTCACCGAACCCCTAGGGTTCCATCGAACCCAGGTTAAGAACCACTGTACTAAGCTCATGTGCAGAGGATTGTGCAATATTGAGTTTGCTTTCGTGAACATGCAGAATATATGCTGGTTATTAGATTGCACAATACTGGGAAGGGGAAATGCAAACACAATTATTTAGCGCTCGCAGGGTGACTTGTCAAGACTAAAACTGTTTTGCTTCTATATTTAGCACTTTTGGAAAGTATGCGCAAAATTTGACAGTTACGGACACATGGCCGTGTGCTTGTCAATATATTTGGAGTGTCAGGAATACAAAATATTTATTTTTATTTATTTTTTAATATCTTTTTAATTTTTAATTTTTATTTTTTAATACACTGAAACACTTTGAGGTTGTTTACTCAATGTAAAGTGCTTTTTTTTTTTACAAATAAAATCTATTATTATTTATTATTATTATTACAAATACGATATTTTCGATACATTGTCTATGCAGGAATATGATTTTATAATTTTATACCTGCTGGATGCACTGCAAAAACTAAAATCTAAGTAAGATGAAATATGTCAAATAAGGGTGATATTTGCCTATTTTCTGTCTGATAAGATCATTCTTCTCACTAAGCAGATTTTATGTTAGAGTGTTTTACTTGTTTTAAGGGTTTTGGTCCTAAATGATCTCAGTAAGATATTACAGCTTGTTGCTGAGATTTGATGAGCTATATTGAGTAAAACATGCTTGAAACTAGAATATCAACTGTTGCAAAGCTGTGTCATCAACACTCACAAATATAAAACTACTTTTTTAAAGGAATAATTTCTAACTTCAAGCGTGAAAAAAAAAATCATGATGCCGAGCGCATATCATTATGTCAAGATAATGGCACTAGCATTTACTTATTTTAAGAATATTTTTCAACATATTGAGCAAAAAGGTCTCTTTTTTTTACCAAGAAAAGTGCACTTATTATTAGTGAGAATATACTTATTTTAAGGTATTTTTGGGTTCATTGAGGTTAGCTAATTTTACTTGTTTTGGTAAGTCTTGACAAGCTGAATTTTCTTGTTCTATTGGCAGATAATTTTGCTTAATTCAAATTAAATACCCCTCATTTTTTAATTTTTTTTTCTTGTTTTTGAACACTGACTTTTTGCATTTTGGAGGGACTGATCGAAATTAATTCAAAGTAGGGCTGGGCGATATATGGAATATACTCGATATATCGCGGGTTTGTCTCTGTGCGATATAGAAAATGACTATATCGTGATACTCGAGTATACGTTCTCACGCAGTTGCTTTTAGCTGCGGGCATTACACTACAGGCTCTTATCACTCTTTCCTGTCTCCTTCTCACAGAGACATAAAACAAGCGCACCTTCTTACATACGTCACATACGTATACGCCCTCGCGGAGCAGAGAGGTAGCGGCATGGGTAACGTTAGCTGTGGTGCGAGTGGTAATACGAGAGAAAGAAGGTGCGAATCTGGCTAACAAATGAAGGAAGAATTAATTCCCGAGAAAAACAGCAGGGGGTCCATCGTCTGGCGGTGGTTTGGCTTCAAGCGGGAAGATGTCGAACAGACAACCGTAATATGTCAAGTGTGCGGCAAAAGCGTTGCTACAAAAAGTAGCATTACTGCTAATATGTAGCATCATTTGAAAAGTCACCCGCTAGAGCAGGGGTCACCAACGCAGTGCCCGCAGGCACCAGGTAGCCCGTAAAGACCAGATGAGTAGCCCGCTGGCCTGTTTAAAAAATAGCTCAAATAGCAGCACTTACCAGTGAGCTGCCTCTATTTTTTAAATTTTATTTATTTACTAGCAAGCTGGTCTCGCTTTGCCCGACATTTTTAATTCTAAGAGAGACAAAACTCAAATAGAGTTTGAAAATCCAAGAAAATATTTTAAAGACTTGGTCTTCACTTGTTTAAATAAATTCATTATTTTTTTTACTTTGCTTCTTATAACTTTCAGAAAGACAATTTTAGAGAAAAAAATACAACCTTAAAAATGATTTTAGGATTTTTAAACACATATACCTTTTTACCTTTTAAATTCCTTCCTCTTCTTTCCTGAAAATTTAAATCAATGTTCAAGTAAATTTATTGTTTTTATTGTAAAGAATAATACATACATTTTAATTTAATTCTTCATTTTAGCTTCTGTTTTTTCGAAGAAGAATATTTGTGAAATATTTCTTCAAACTTATTATGATTAAAATTCAAAAAATTATTCTGGCAAATCTAGAAAATCTGTAGAATCAAATTTAAATCTTATTTCAAAGTCTTTTGAATTTCTTTTAAAATTTTTGTTCTGGAAAATCTAGAAGAAATAATGATTTGTCTTTGTTAGAAATATAGCTTGGTCCAATTTGTTATATATTCTAACAAAGTGCAGATTGGATTTTAACCTATTTAAAATATGTCATCAAAATCCTAAAATTAATATTAATCAGGAAAAATTACTAATGATGTTCCACAAATTCTTTTTTTAATTTTTTCAAAAAGATTGGAATTAGCTAGTTTTTCTGTCCTTTTTTTCGGTTGAATTTTGAATTTTAAAGAGTCGAAATTGAAGATAAACTATGTTTCAAAATTGAATTGTCATTTTTTTCGTGTTTTCTCCTCTTTTAAACCGTTCAATTAAGTGTAAATATCATTAATTATTAACAGTAACATAAAGTTAAAGGTAAATTGAGCAAATTGGCTATTTCTGGCAATTTATTTAAGTGTGTATCAAACTGGTAGCCCTTCGCATTAATCAGTACCCAAGAAGTAGCTCTTGCTTTCAAAAAGGTTGGTGACCCCTGCGCGAGAGAATGAAGAGTGCTTACTCCGCATGTCAACATCTCCGTTCGGTGCCACACCCACAAAATGCCCAAGCAACCATTTCCACATCAACACCGTTGAAGGAGATAACGTCCGCAGGAACCTACCACACAGCGAAGGACATACACTATTTGATTTCCTATTATGCAGCTCATTTTTATTTGACACTTATTGAAATATCTTGTGTGACATCATGCACAAAAGTGCACTTTATTAGTTTTAAACTATTGTAGTGGCGTTCTGTACAAAAAGTGCACTTTAATTTAGTGTTGTTTTGACATGTCATCTTAGTGACATCATGCACAAAAGTGCACTCATAGCTTGTTTTAAAATGTCTCTGACAATCTTGCACTTTCTGTTCTGGAAATGACATGAATGTTTGTGCTACTACTTAATAACTGTTTCATAAATACACTTTTAGTTGTGATTTCCCTCTCTGCATGAAAGTTTAAAAGTAGCATATATTAATGCAGTATGAAGAAGAATGTTTGAATGTAGACACATAGAATCATCATACTGCTGGGATTATATGCATCAAGTGTTCATTCAAAAATAGGTTCTCATGTCTAAAGTGTGCTGCATTGTCTACAATATAAGGAAATATGGATGGAGCAGATGATGTCATGAAGGTGGAGGGAAATGATTGTCTCCATGGTGACAAGTAAACGCTCAAAACCTCATTTGAACCGCTATTGTGTCACCCGCAACACACCCACTATAGTACACACCATGTTATACAATGCGCACGCTGTTTACTTGATATTTGTAAGTAGTTCGGGCGGGTTTTGCGCTGAGAAGACGACTAAAGTGTCGAGCTCTCAGTGCCAAGTGTCTCAGGGTTGGAGGATGAGGAGGCATCCACAGCACATGAATGAAAGCACTAGAAGGGAAGCACTAGAAGGAAAGCACTAGAATGGAAACACGCGCGCACACAGAACATGTACAGTACGAGCATGAAAGGAAAACTGGCGCTGATCTCAAACTCTCGTTCTGTTGATTTTACAGCAGGGGTCACCAACCTTTTTGAAAGCAAGAGCTACTTCTTGGGTAGTGATTAATGCGAAGGGCTACCAGTTTGATACACACTTAAATAAATTGCCAGAAATAGCCAATTTGCTCAAATTTACCTTTAACTCTATGTTATTATTAATAATTAATGATATTTACACTTAATTGAACGGTTTAAAAGAGGAGAAAACACGAAAAAAAAATGACAATTCAATTTTGAAACATAGTTTATCTTCAATTTCGACTCTTTAAAATTCAAAATTCAACCGAAAAAAAGAAGAGAAAAACTAGCTAATTCGAATCTTTTTGAAAAAATTAAAAAAAGAATTTATGGAACATTATTAGTAATTTTTACTGATTAAGATTAATTTTAGAATTTGGATGACATGTTTTAAATAGGTTAAAATCCAATCTGCACTTTGTTAGAATAAATAACAAATTGGACCAAGCTATATTTCTAACAAAGAAAAATCATTATTTCTTCTAGATTTTCCAGAACAAAATTTTTAAAAGAAATTCAAAAGACTTTGAAATAAGGTTTAAATTTGATTCTACAGATTTTCTAGATTTGCCAGGATAATTTTTTTGAATTTTAATCATAGTAAGTTTGAAGAAATATTTCACAAATATTCTTTGTCGAAAAAACAGAAGCTAAAATGAAGAATTAAATTAAAATTGATTTATTATTCTTTACAATAATAAAAAAAAAAAAAATTGACTTGAACATTGTCAGAATTGTCAGGAAAGAAGAGGAAGGAATTTAAAAGGTAAAAAGGTATATGTGTTTAAAAATCCTAAAATCATTTTTAAGGTTGTATTTTTTTTTCTAACATTGTCTTTCTGAAAGTTATAAGAAGCAAAGTAAAAAAAATAATGAATTTATTTAAACAAGTGAAGACCAAGGGCCGTACTTATCAAGCTTCTTAGAGTGCCATTTTACACTTAAGTCCTGAGAATTTGCGAAATTTAGTCCTACTCTCAAACTTAAGAATAAAAGCTTTTTATCAACGTTCTTAAGTGTAAGAATCACTCCTACTCTCCACGATATTTAAGAGACCTTCAGAGGTGTCTTAAGTGGTTAGGAGTTGCCAGCAGGGGATGGCACTGAGGCGAGAGAGACGTGCGCGAACATTCAGGGAGCGGAACGATGTTCTGGATTTGTTTGATGACGAGCAGCTGATCAAACGGTATCGTTTAGACAGAGCGGGTATTATTTTTGTCACAGATTTAATACTTTTCGATTCCATGTTGATTTCTGCACGTGGCTGCAGTGGGCTAGTATATATAGAGCCACCCACACCAGTTTCAAATTAGTTACCTAATTAATCAATTGGAAAGAAAATGTTATGACAGTAGCGTATGTGTGTGGCCGTGAGGTGAGTGACGTCAGTGAGAGTGTGGGCGAGAGAAGAGAGGGAGCGGTAGCGTGAGTGCCGGCGGGGACTAGTTTGTTTTGTATTATTTTGTAGTTTATTGTCAAAATATACACTCCCATTGTCCACTTAAATATTTCCAAGATATTTCTTTATTCTTAGACAACGGATTCCCTTCCGTGATTGGTCATTTCTATGGACACAGAAATGACGTCAGCTAAAATTCCATTTACGGCACATAGTAATGTCGTAATTCAGCTCTGAGTGTGACACTTAAGATTCAGTCCTACACTTCGCTGAAAGTGTGAGTAAGACGCTTGATAACTAACTTTTAAGTGCAGCTTTCAGCGAAGAATTTATTTACTCTTAAGTCAACTCTTAGCAGACTTCTTAGGAGTAATTCTAAGAAGCTTGATAAGTACGGCCCCTGGTCCTTACGGGCTACCTGGTGCCCGCGGGCACCGCGTTGGTGGCCCCTGATTTACAGGGTATCGTACAAGGTGGTGGCAATCATGAATAACTGGCAGGAAGAACACATCGTAATGGTTGTACTACACTGCAAAAAGTGAAATCTAAGTAAGATGAAATATCTCAAATAAGGGTGATATTTGCTTATTTTCTGTCTGATAAGATAATTCTTCTCACTAAGCAGATTTTATGTTAGAGTGTTTTACTTGTTTTAAGGGTTTTGGTCCTAAATGATCTCAGTAAGATATTACAGCTTGTTGCTGAGATTTGATGAGCTATATTGAGTAAAACATGCTTGAAACTAGAATATCAACTGTTGCAAAGCTGTGTCATCAACACTCACAAGTATAAAACTACTTTTTTAAAGTAACAATTTCTTACTTCAAGCATGAACAAAAAAAAAAATCATGATGCAGAGCGCATATCATTATGTCAAGATAATGGCACTAGCATTTACTTATTTAAGAATATTTTTGAAAATATTGAGCAAAAAGGTGAATTTTTTTTGTTATTGTTATTAGTGAGAATATACTTATTTGAAGGTATTTTTGGCTTCATTGAGGTTAGCTAATTTTACTTGTTCTGGAAAGTCTTAACAAGCCGAATGTTCTTGTTCTATTGGCAGGTAATTTTGCTTAGTTCAAATAAAATACCCCTCATTTTTTAAATTGTTTTTCTTGTTTCTGAACACTGACTTTTTGCAGTGTACACCAATACATTGCGCACATGTACTCGAGCATAAGTGAGCGTGACTTGGTGGATCAGTTTGAGTCTTTCTGTCGCGGCACGGGCTCGAACCCGCTTTTCTCCGGCAGCTGGGTCTGCCGGCACCTCCGTTGGCAGCGCGCCCAGACACCCCCCTGTTCGATCAGCAATCAGCACACCTGGGACTGATAAGGACGAGCGGTATAAAGACCAGTGAACCCAAGGATCCTGGCCGGAACTTAGTACTATGTTACGTTATAAGCATCCCGTGTCTCATGACCTTTTGTGTTTCCCGTGTCCTCATCATCGAGCCTCGACTCTCCCTGGACTTTGGACTGCCTCCCTCGATCCTCGACCCCCTCCGCTTTGCACACGGACCTCTTGACGCCTCTCTCAGCCCCACGGACCTACCGCTTGTCTCACGGACCTTCTTCTGCTTTGTCCCTGCTCTACCTATACCATGAATTGATTAACGTGGACCCCGACTTAAACAAGTTGAAAAACTTATTCGGGTGTTACCATTTAGTGGTCAATTGTACGGAATATGTACTGTACTGTGCAATCTACTAATAAAAGTTTCAATCAATCAAAAACTCGCGCCCAACACCTCACGGTAATACACAACAATTAATTACACACATAGTCACACACACACATACACCCCTTTTGGATTAGTCACACTTCATTCTCTTGTTTAGTATATATGTATTTAGTATTGCCTATTATTATATATATTGTATATATATACACACACACACACACACACACACACACACACACACACACACATATATATATATATATATATATATATATATATATATATATATATATATATATATATATATATATATATATATATATATATATATATATATATATATATATATAATAAAACAGAGCAACATCACCCCCTTGTAGAACTGTGCCGTCACTACTCCCTCTGAATACATAACACTTTCTTGTTGAGATGATGCTAGGCGGCGGCTATCACGAATAACGGGGAGGAGGAAACCACTGTACTGATTGCATTGCAAAAATGCATCGCGCACACATCCTCGCGCGTGACTTGGGCTTTGATTTAGTGGATTATTTTTGAGACTTTCTTGTTGCCTCTGTGATGCTAGGCGGAAGCTATCATGACTAACTGTAGGCAGGAGGGAAAAAATTGCATTGATAAAAAGCACAAATACATTGCACACTTGCATGACTGAGTGTGACTTGGGCTTTGATTTAGTGCAGGGGTGTCAAACGTAGGGCCAGCGGGCCAGATCAGGCCCGCAAACAGGTATTATCCGGCCCGCGTGATGAGTTTGCTAAGTATACAAATTAGCCAACATTTTTGAATGAAAGAAACTGCTGTTGTAAATGTGTCCAACAGCAATTATTTGTCTCCATGGAGATGATGCTACATATGTAAAAAAGATAAACCACATGATGTTAGTATATCAGTTGAGGAAAATGAGCAAACTATATAAATAACATCCTGTATTTATATAAAAAACATCTATGTCGTGCGCGCAATACAACTGTGCTGCTTTTATTTTGAAAAGTGTTATTTATGGGCGTATGTCCGTGTGTAACCTGTGAGTGAAGGTGCACAGCGACAAGTGATGAACGGTTTACACCCGAGACGCTAAAAAGAGAAAAGTTGATGAGGAATGGCGTGTTTTCAACAAGACATGGACTGCCAAGCAACGTTCCCTCTAAGGTGCGCGCCTGCGCAATTGCGCACTGCTCAAGCGTCCTCTGCGCACAGCAAATATATGCAGCACACCAAATCAAATCCCATCTGAATTCTAAACAAAATAATCACATTTATTCTGTGTAATTTTGCAATGCAACTCTGAGTGACAGTGACAACAAGCGGCCCTAACGGTGTTCGTCAACACCGTTCAATTGAACACCGTTCAATTATTGTAACGTCTATCGAGATGCTTCGAGGACAGGAATTATATCGATCACTTTATTGAGCAAAACTGTTTATATTCGGCCATAAACACACCAAAAACATGAGTAAAACACTTCTATCTCGAAAAACTAGTCATTTTCTGCCGTACAAACCAGGCCAAAACCAACATGTCATCTGTCACCAACACGCATACCACTAAACCACTGGTGCGTTTATGGCCACACAAAAAGTCGGACAACTCAAAATCACCACACAAAGTTACACTATGACTCCTCAGTCATACGTGTGCTTATTTCACTGTCATTTATTATTAATGTTAATTTATTGATACTAATCATGGAATGCTGTTACTAGAGAAAGTTACAGGAATGCACACTTCATCCTATGCTTACATTTCATTGTGCAACATGAGGACGTTTAAGGGGGAACTAAATGTGATCTCTGAAAGGGGTACACATGATTTCCAAAGCAGTGCTTTTGGTATAAAGTTAAGTTAGGTTAAATGAAAGTATTATTATTATTATTAATTATTATTATTATTATTATTTATCTTACGGTATATATCAAAAATAATATTGAGCAAAATTGAATTGAAATATTGTCGATGTTGCCCTCCAGCAGTGCTCGGGTTGCTCACGCGGCCCCCGGTAAAAATTAATTGCCCACCCCTGGACTATGACTTAGTGGATCATGTTTAGTCTTTCTTATTGCTTCCGCGATGCAAGTCGACGGTTATCAATTATAACTGACGGGACATGAAACATGGACCATACAACAATTCCACATTGAACACAATCAATTTGAGCCAACCTTATTCCACCCTTAAATGTTTTCATTAACGACTTCCTATCCAACTTGTAGTTTTCATTTATCCTCACACTCTTTGGCATCCTTCCTGTTCTTTGTGTGTGCGGTGTTTTTCTTCACTCGGCAGACAATATCGGTACCAAGATTAACGGGAATCAATACAAGCGAGGCAGGAGAATATTCAACAACATTCTTCCTCTGCCCTTTTCCTTTGTCTTAATCTATATTCAAAGTCCTCGCAACAAAAGTGTTGCGAAAATAAATAAGTCTCCGAAGCTCAAATTCTCCTGTTCATTTTCCGCAGCTGATCAAAGGCTGGAGCCAAGTACTGCACTCCATGTTGCCTCCATTGCGTCAATCAGTCGCACAAAAGTTACTTATTACTGAGAAAAGTTGCTTTATAGATAGAAAGCAGTTGTTGTTGTTTTTTTAAATCCATGCTTCAACTGGTAAGCCCTCTGCTGCAGTGTCAAACAGGGACATTTCGCAGCAAACACTGTTCTATTGCTGCCCATATAATATTTATGATTAAGATTATTGGCAAGTGTGTGTCGGGGCTTGTTTGGGGCGGGGGGGAGAAAAATGCAAAGCAAACAGTAAACAAGCCCAAAAACGGAGATATTACACAAGTCAGCGGTTCGGTCACATCAGCAGAGAACAAACAGGGAATAAATCAAAAGGGCGAGCGGCGTGGGCGACAAAGATTACACCTGAACCTGACGTTTCTTTGAATAGCAAGTGAGCTGTGAAATCCGGGCTGTTTTCCCTGGGAATTTAGTGGGGTTTTGCAACACGAGCATTGAGTTACATGTGTGGGTCAAACATTTAACATTTATAACAATTTTGAACAGAAATAGTTCATGCACATCCACATAAATTCTTCAAAATTACAACTTTAAATTTTTTGGCCGGGGTTCCGGGCTGTATATATGCGCAGTAATTGACTGAAAAAGCACGCACTTGGCGCGATGATGTCATGTTATCCATGGAAAAATGCATTTTTAGACAATATGATTTGCCTGAGCGGCTAGGAGACCCCGAGAGTAACAAGCGGTTGCCTTGTTGAATTTCCATTAAGAACAATAAATTAGTTTTTAGTACAAGTAAATGTAATGCCGAGCGCATATCATTATGTCAAGATAATGGCACTAGCATTTACTTCATTTAAGAATATTTTTCAACATATTGAGCAAAAAGTTGTCTTTTTTTTTCTACCAAGAAAAGTGCACTTGTTATTAGTGAGAATATACTTATTTTAAGGTATTTTTGGGTTCATTGAAGATAGCTAATTTTACTTGTTTTAGAAAGTCTTGACAAGCCACATTTTCTCGTTCTATTGGCAAATAAATGTGCTTAGTTCAAATAAAACATCCCTCATTTTTGTATTTTTTTTTCTTGTTTTTGAACACTGACTTTTTGCAGTGCAGGTAAGAGGATGATTTATTTTCCATAAATCAGTCAAGAAAACAAGAATGAACAGAAAAAGCGGGCCGATGGCATGGGAAGCTATGGCGAAGCGTAGCGCAGGAACAAGAATCAAGAATCACAGGAATAACGAAACGTAACTTGTTGCATGAAGCAAACAAAACAGCCGGACCAAGTGTGGCGAGAGGCAGGAATAAATACACTACCGTTCAAAAGTTTGGGGTCACCCAAACAATTTTGTGGAATAGCCTTCATTTCTAAGAACAAGAATAGACTGTCAAGTTTCAGATGAAAGTTCTCTTTTTCTGGCCATTTTGAGCGTTTAATTGACCCCACAAATGTGATGCTCCAGAAACTCAATCTGCTCAAAGGAAGGTCAGTTTTGTAGCTTCTGTAACGAGCTAAACTGTTTTATCATTGCACAAGGGTTTTCTAATCATCAATTAGCCTTCTGAGCCAATGAGCAAACACATTGTACCATTAGAACAATGGAGTGATAGTTGCTGGAAATGGGCCTCTATACACCTATGTAGATATTGCACCAAAAACCAGACATTTGCAGCTAGAATAGTCATTTACCACATTAGCAATGTATAGAGTGTATTTCTTTAAAGTTAAGACTAGTTTAAAGTTATCTTCATTGAAAAGTACAGTGCTTTTCCTTCAAAAATAAGGACATTTCAATGTGACCCCAAACTTTTGAACGGTAGTGTATATATGTTTTTTTTTCCTTCTTTATTATGCATTTTCGGCCGGTGCGACTTATACTCCGGAGCGACTTATACTCCGAAAAATACGGTAATAATAAAGCAGAAAATGTACAGAACACAGCAAATCCAGCCCGAGAATGACCCCAAACTGAGTTCCGTTCAAAACTTGGTAGCCATTGTTTGCAGCAAGCTTAAAAAAAAAGTGCTCCTGTTGTATCGAGGAATTCGGACCACTGTCAACACAGTCAATGACCTTTGACATTTTAACCTTGCGAGCGAACACAGAATGCTGTTCGACGGGTGGCCCACAAGTTCAGTTCAAAAAACTTGAGAGACTCACATTTTTGCGGCAAATTCCTAAAACCACTAGAGCAGGGGTGTCAAACTCATTTTTAGATGGGGGGGGGGGGTGCACATGGAGAAAAATCTACTCTCAAGTGGGCCGTACTGGTAAAATCATGGCACAATAACTTAAAAATAAAGACAACTTCAGATTGTTTTCTTAGTTTAAAAAAAGAACAAGCACATTCGGAAAATGTACAAATCATAATGTTGTTGTTTTTTTACACTTACATGTTGCTGTTAATAGTATTCTATCTTTATTTGTCGTTATTTATACTTTCTGAATAAATGATGGGATAATGTTCATCAGCCAACTCATTGGTGTTCATTTTCAATCAATCAAGATGAAAAAAATATATCAAAATCAAATTACAGGATGTTATTTATGTAGTTTGATCATCTTCCTCAACTGGTGCACTAACATCATGTGGTTCATTTATTTTTGTACATATGTAGCGTCATCTACAAAGGTACACATAATTGTTATTGTGACATCTAGTGGACACGTTTAGAACAGCAATTTCTTTCATTCAAAGATTTCGGCTCATTTTTATACTTAGCAAATTCATCCCGCGGGTCGGATGAATCCTGTTTGCGGGCCCGATCCAGCCCGCGGGCCCTACGTTTGACACCCCTGCACTAAATCAAAGCCCAAGTCACACTCAGTGTGACAGTGTGCATTTTATCAATGCAATGTTTTCCTCCTGCCTACAGTTAGTCATGATAGCTTCTGCCTAGCATCACAGAGGCAACAAGCAAGTCTCAAAATAATCCACTAAGTCAAAGCCCAAGTCGCGCTCGCTCGCTAGCGCTCGAGGGATGTGTGCGCGATGCATTTTTGCAATGTAATCAGTGCAATGGTTTCCTCCTCCCCGTTATCCATGATAGCTGCCGCCTAGCATCATCTCAACAATAAAGTGTTATGTATACAGGGGGAGTAGTGACGGCACAGTTCCATAAGGGGGTAATGTTGCTCTATGTTTTATTATATATATATATATTTATATATATATATATATATACAATATATATAATAATACACAATATTATATACATATATACTAAACAAGAGAATGGAGAGTGACTAATCCAAAAGGGGTGCATGTGTGTAATTAATTGTTGCCCCCAAAACAATTGAGTTGAATGTCCCTGGCATACATGTGGCGTCAGTGCAAGAGGACGAGAACCAATGTTCGTCTTTAACTCGATTAAATGGTTGCAGTTTGACGTTTGTCGAGACAACAGGGATTGTTTCGTACAAATCTCGTCTTACAAATACAAAGGAGACACAATTTAGCTATCACTGTCACTTACGTCTGTGTGGGCTTCTGATGTAATAATGTGCAGCAGATGTGGGCACAACCTCAAACCAGTGACACTGAGCAGAAGTGGGCTTGACACGGAACTGGTGGAGGGGGCCTGGGCGAGGACCAGAGCAGCGCCCGAGGACGTTGGACGTAAATATAGCAACGTAGCAGCACGGTGGGAGAGGGGTTAGTGGATCTGCCTCACAATACGAAGGTCCTGGGTTCTATCCGGCGCTCGGGATCTTCAAGTTAGGAGTTGCCTCGCTCGCAGCTGTTTGTGTTTTTCAGGCTGCTGACAGCCAAGGACGGACATCAAGTACCTCAACGAGGATAAGGCAACATCGGGCAGATAAAGCAGAGACCAGGGCGAAATCACGAGGCTCGGCACATTTCCATTCTGAATAATCACGTATTGTGTCTACTGGGGCTGCCTGCGGAATTTGTGACCCCTCCCTTTAGAACAGGCCCGGGCAATTATTTTGACTCGGGGGGCCAAATTTAGAGAGAAAAAATGTGTCTGGGGGCCGGTATATCTATTTTTAGGAACACTAATACAAAACCTCGCAATAATGTCTGATTGAATGCTAAAAACGTTATGACAGACGGCCTTAAAAAAATGTAATGGGATTGTACACTTTTCTATGAACGATAAAACACTGAATATTGACAACATATGAACGTCACACCCCCTCTCGATTGGCATATTTTACAATGAAGCAAAACGCAACAAAAATGCAACAAACAGTGAAATACCAACGCAAAGGGTAAAAATAACCCCACCTACAATCTGTTATATGTGATATATCACTAAGCTTTAGAACTTAGAACAATCTCCTTCCGCGTCTGTCCCTGACACCCGCATCTCTGGAAAAACTCTGTGGAAACGCTCCCCACCCACACTGCTTGGTGCCTCGTCTGAGATGCTGAGACGTAGATTACCATAGTGACTAATTACATTAACATAGTAACTAGTATATCATGCAAAAGTGCAGATTCCAACCATTGACATACTTTGTATAGTTCAAGACTTCCGGTCATTAGAAAACATCACTGCACATCATAATGGCAGCTACACTTATCATCTTAAAGAGCTAAAAAAAAAATATTTGGGAATGCCCGGCGGGCCAGATTGAAAAGCTTAACGGGCCGCATGTGGCCCCCGGGCCTTAATTTGCCCAGGTCTGCTTTAGAAGCAGCCTAAGCGATGTAACTAGGGAACTCCTGAATAAAACGGGGGGCGCGGGGGCTGTACCTCAGAGCGTGGTGGGCGACTGTAACTGAGTGTGCAGCTCCAAACGTTATCCTCATGAGCAAAATTGAAATCTGTCTCTGCTTGATTCCTCGCTTCTTGTGCTGTTTAATATGCGCCACATATACACACCCCACCCCCAATCCAACGCCCTCGACGCAAATCCCATAGGGGTGATGAATGGATGGTCAGCGCCTGAAAGCTGCGGCCTACCGTCATGACCTCGCACTCCCTTCCCTCTGTTGCTAGATATCTCGAGATGTACGTTGTAATATATATATGTGCTTTGCTATGGAGGTTTTTTCCCTCTCCAGACAGGGCTCCCTTAGGAGCCCAGTCTAGATTGTATTTTTAACTCATCCTTCCCCAGCGTTTTACCTTTTCCCCATCTTTTACGGGGCGCCTTGTGGTGACCCATCAGCGTACCTGTTCTGTAACCCTGTACACTGTTTGTTTTGTCTAATCTTGAACGGGTTTGTGCTGAAAACAAAGTTTCGTTGTACTTGTGCAATGACAATAAAGACCTACCTACCTAATAGATAGTTCAGTAACTGAGTGTGCAGCTCCAAACATTCTCCTCATGAGCAAAATTGAAATCTGTCTCTGCTTGATTCCTCGCTTCTTGTTCTGTTTAATATACGCCACACATACACACCCCACCCCTAATCCAACGCCCTCGACGCAAATCCCATAGGGGTGATGAATGGATGGTCAGCGCCTGAGAGCTGCGGCCTACCGTCATGACCTCGCACTCCCTTCCCTCTGTTGCTAGATATCTCGAGATGTACGTTGTAATATATATATATGCTTTGCTATGGAGGTTTTTTCCCACTCCAGACTAGGCTCCTAGGGGGTATTTTTTACTTATCCTTCCCAGCGTTTTACCTTTTTCCCATCTTTTACGGGGCGCCATGTGGCGACCCATCAACGTTCCTGTTCTGTAACCCTGTACACTGTTTGTTTTGTCTAATCTTGAACGGGTTTGTGCTGAAAACAAAGTTTCGTTGTACTTGTGCAATGACAATAAAGACCTACCTACCTAATAGATAGTTCAGTAACTGAGTGTGCAGCTCCAAACATTCTCCTCATGAGCAAAATTGAAATCTGTTTCTGCTTGATTCCTCGCTTCTTGTTCTGTTTAATATACGCCACATATACACACCCCACCCCTAATCCAACGCCCTCGACGCAAATCCCATAGGGGTGATGAATGGATGGTCAGCGCCTGAGAGCTGCGGCCTACCGTCATGACCTCGCACTCCCTTCCCTCTGTTGCTAGATATCTCGAGATGTACGTTGTAATATGTATATGTGCTTTGCTATGGAGATTTTTTCCCACTCCAGACTAGGCTCCTAGGGGGTATTTTTTACTTATCCTTCCCCAGCGTTTTACCTTTTTCCCATCTTTTACGGGGCGCCTTGTGGCGACCCATCAGCGTACCTGTTCTGTAACCCTGTACACTGTTTGTTTTGTCTAATCTTGAACGGGTTTGTGCTGAAAACAAAGTTTCGTTGTACTTGTGCAATGACAATAAAGACCTACCTACCTAATAGATAGTTCAGTAACTGAGTGTGCAGCTCCAAACATTCTCCTCATGAGCAAAATTGAAATCTGTCTCTGCTTGATTCCTCGCTTCTTGTTCTGTTTAATATACGCCACATATACACACCCCACCCCTAATCCAACGCCCTCAACGCAAATCCCATAGGGGTGATGAATGGATGGTCAGCGCCTGAGAGCTGCGGCCTACCGTCATGACCTCGCACTCCCTTCCCTCTGTTGCTAGATATCTCGAGATGTACGTTGTAATATGTGTATGTGCTTTGCTATGGAGGTTTTTTCCCACTCCAGACTGGGCTCCTAGAGGGTATTTTTTTACTTATCCTTCCCCAGCGTTTTACCTTTTTCCCATCTTTTACGGGGCGCCTTGTGGCGACCCATCAGCGTACCTGTTCTGTAACCCTGTACACTGTTTGTTTTGTCTAATCTTGCACGGGTTTGTGCTGAAAACAAAGTTTTGTTGTACTTGTGCAATGACAATGAAGACCTACCTACCTAATAGATAGTTCAGTAACTGAGTGTGCAGCTCCAAACATTCTCCTCATGAGCAAAATTGAAATCTGTCTCTGCTTGATTCCTCGCTTCTTGTTCTGTTTTATATACGCCACATATACACACCCCACCCCTAATCCAACGCCCTCGACGCAAATCCCATAGGGGTGATGAATGGATGGTCAGCGCCTGAAAGCTGCGGCCTACCGTCATGACCTCGCACTCCCTTCCCTCTGTTGCTAGATATCTCGAGATGTACGTTGTAATATATATATGTGCTTTGCTATGGAGGTTTTTTCCCTCTCCAGACTGGGCCCCCTTAGGAGCCCAGTCCAGATTGTATTTTTTACTCATCCTTCCCCAGCGTTTTACCTTTTTCCCATCTTTTACGGGGCGCCTTGTGGCAACCCATCAGCGTTCCTGTTCTGTAACCCTGTACACTGTTTGTTTTGTCTAATCTTGAACGGGTTTGTGCTGAAAACAAAGTTTTGTTGTACTTGTGCAATGACAATGAAGACCTACCTACCTAATAGATAGTTCAGTAACTGAGTGTGCAGCTCCAAACATTCTCCTCATGAGCAAAATTGAAATCTGTCTCTACTTGATTCCTCGCTTCTTGTTCTGTTTAATAGATTGTGTGGTGCTATTGTGCTGCATTGGACAAATCTAACGGCAAGGATGCCAGTGGAAAGAAACAAGTATTTACGGTGATTGGTGGTATTAGGAAGGCGTGATGAGGTCCTAAACTACTGCGGCAAAGAGGCGAGACGTTCACGCGGCAGGTGCACGGAGATGAGCGAAGGAAAAAAGTAAAAAAGGAGGAGAAAAGGAGAAGAGGGGAAGAGGGTGGGCACTGGGGAGGGGTTGCATGCCAACCTCCTGCCAGCTCCAATTACCAGTGTGAGTGGAGCGTGGCAGCGAGGGCGATGGCTCTAATCAGAGCCCCGCTGAAATGGACCCGTCCTCGTCCTACCGTCCCACTGGGAGGCTGCTGGATCTCAATACCGCACTAATGCCACCCCCCCCCCCCCCCCCCCCCCCGTCCTAACCTAACCACCACCGTCCCTCACACTAAGCCCAAACATCTCAACGGGGGGGGAGGAGGAGACACTTAAGGCGACCCGGTTTCTCCTCGTAACAAGGAAGGCCTGACACTCGGTCCCCTCAAGACACTCCGTGCCTCATTCCCATTTTGCCGCGCGTTCTCATTACTGCCTTCAATCTGGAGTGTGTGCGCGCGGAGACACAAATGACGTGCGCTGCTATGAATTTAAATGTAAAAATTGGCTCACGCCTCCTATGGCGGAGCACATACAGTTATGAAACGTACAAGGGCGGGGAGAATGAAATGGAATATTCATGAGGATACTGTACCGCAGCATGGCCAGCGGTTACTCGTGCAGCTCGTATGTGTGTGTGTGTGTCCATAGGGGCCGATCCCGCGGGTGCCAATGCCGAGCACCCACGTGGGATTGATGGCAACTTTCAATCTTAAAGGCCTACTGAAAGCCACTACTAGCGACCACGCAGTCTGATAGTTTATATATCAATGATGAAATCTTAACATTGCAACACATGCCAATACGGCCGGGTTAGATTAGTAAAGTGCAATTTTAAATTTCCCGCGAAATATCCTGCTGAAAACGTCTCGGTATGATGACGTTTGCGCGTGACGTCACGGATTGTAGCGGACATTTTGGGACAGCATTGTGGCCAGCTATTAAGTCGTCTGTTTTCATCGCAAAATTCCACAGTATTCCGGACATCTGTGTTGGTGAATCTTTTGCAATTTGTTTAATGAACAATGGAGAGAGCAAAGAAGAAAGCTGTAGGTGGGAAGCGGTGTATTAGCGGCCGGCTGCAGCAACACAAACACGTAGCGGCTACGTTGTAGCCGGTGTTTCATTGTTTACATTCCCGAACGATGACAGTCAAGCTTTACCATTGGCCTGTGGCGAACTGGGACAACAGAGACTCTTACCAGGAGGACTTTGAGTTGGATACGCGGTACTGTGAGTACGCAGCTTTGGCTTCCAAACATTTGATCGCTTGCCCGTACGTGCGTGCTCCTATGTGCATGTCACGTACGTAACTTTGGGGAAATATATGTGCTGTATGAACTTTGCGGAGGTGAATGGTACTTTGGGCTGTGGGATTGAGTGTGTTGTGCGGGTGTTTGATTTGTATTGGCGGGTTATATGGACGGGAGGGGGGAGGTGTTTGTTATGCGGGATTAATTTGTGGCATATTAAATATAAGCCTGGTTGTGTTGTGGCTAATAGAGTATATATATGTCTTGTGTTTATTTACTGTTTTAGTCATTCCCAGCTGAATATCAGGTCCCACCCGCCTCTCACAGCATCTTCCCTATCTGAATCGCTTCCACTGCCCTCTAGTCCTTCACTCTCACTTTCCTCATCCACAAATCTTTCATCCTCGCTCAAATTAATGGGGAAATCGTCGCTTTCTCGGTCTGAATCGCTCTTGCTGCTGGTGGCCATGATTGTAAACAATGTGCAGATGTGAGGAGCTCCACGCGCATATCGTCTGCTACTTCCGGTACAGGCAAGGCTTTTTTATCAGCGACCAAAAGTTGCAAACTTTATCGTCGATGTTCTCTACTAAATCCTTTCAGCAAAAATATGGCAATGTCGCGAAATGATCAAATATGACACATAGAATGGACCTGCTATCACCGTTTAAATAAGAAAATCTCATTTCAGGAGGCCTTTAATATAATTTTTGGAAAAATCTATCTTGTTGTTGTTCATTTTGTGGCAAGTTTGTTGGTTTTACATAATTAAAAAAGTCACAAATCATATAGTCTATAATTAACAAAGCCTAACCAAGATTTAATTGTGCCTGATAATGAACTAATGACACGATCATCTTGACTTCGAACACACTTCACACGAGCGAATGAAGGGCATACTTACTCAACAGCCATTAACCCTTGTGTATTGTTCATATTGTTGTTACTCAGCCAGCGTTTGTGGGTCTGATGGACCCGTTGCATTTTGTGGCTTTTTAATGCCTCACAATCAAACACGTTTATGTTAAAATACTGAACAGATGTTTACCTTATCCCAATAAACATCTGTTCAGTATTTTAACATAAAAGTGTTTGATTGTGAGGCATTAAAAAGCCACAAAATGCAACGGGTCCATCAGACCCACAAACGCTGGCTGAGTAACAACAATATGAACGTTGAACGGAAAATTTCCCTGCCAGTTTCTGCATCCCACAGGGATTCTTCTTTTGTGTTTCTGCACCTGCGGTTCCCACACAAGGTTGCAACATTGTTTGTCAACACTGTCTGCTCTCATTTTCTCGCACATTTCACCCTCTGATGTTCTGTGTACCTACACTCTGTCCTCCTCCTGTCTCGGCCTGCTGTGTGTGTGTATACTCTACTCTATGTATTTATGTACACATTGTGTGTATGTTTCATTTTCTACTTATTATGTACATACATTTGTATATGTAGTACATGTTTTGTACATTTATACAATAATGTAAACTGAATGAAAATAGGTTGAGCAATTAGCAAGTTATAATTTATTTTCAATTTAGATGTGTTACCTTCATTGAGTAATTTGCCGTCCTTAAAAATGGCCAACTCACAGAACTTATTACTATGTGTGTGTGTGGTCAAATCTACCTAGCAACTGCGGTCGGTCTTCACAACTACAAAAGTAAAATATTTTTTATACTTTGTGTGTTTTGCATTCTGAAGTGAGGTTGCAACTCTCTACTCCCATCTAGTGCTAGATATATGTTTTTCATCATTCTAGCTATAGTGGAAAGGGGGGCCCTCACAACCTACTGACCAAACGTGGGTCCACACAAAGTAGGCAAGACATGGATGTGTGTGTGTGAGTGTGTGTGTGTGTGTGTGTGGTACAAAGAACATCAATTTCCACACTTCTATTAGCCCCGGGTGCAGTGGACCCGGACATCTTATATGTAATATAAATGTGTAGGGGGTGTGTATGGTGTGTGGTCATTAAATATGTATTCTGATATATGTTCTTCACAGAAAATGAGCCAAAGTCAGTGAGTCTCAGTTTGAAAAATGAATTAATTGTATCATTTTTCTTTTAATAAAAAAAGGAAAACGGGTCCCACAGACCCGAACGCCACACAATGGTTAATGTCACACTAAGGGTGGCAGTATGAACAACGCCAACACTGTCATAAACATGTGCCATATAGTGAAACCGCACTAAACAACAATGACAAATATTTGCACCGCAACACAACATAAACACTATAGAACAAATTCCCAGAATTCCTTGCAGCACCAACTGTTCCGGGACGCTACAATATAAACAAACACCATTGGTGGATCTACCCCTAACATCCACTGTAATGATAGCATGTACAATAGCGTATCTAGTCGATACTACTATGATTACATCGATATTTTTTAACATCACATAAATCTTCTTTCGTGTTTTTTATTTTTATTTTAGCAAAAGTATGTCTGCTGAAAGATAAATAAAGAAGCTTGGCTGTAAAAAATAAGAGAAAAACAACATTTAGAAGTGCACGACTTAGACTATGACTTAGACAAACTTTATTGATCCACAAGGGAAATTGTTCCACATAGTAGCTCAGTTACAAAGGATGGAAAGGGTAAGGATGGAAAGGATAATGCACACAAGGGTACAAAAAGAGGGCGAAAACAAAAGGTATAAAGTAGATAAAAAATGTAACATAGTAGCAACATAAAATAACATATATGTAATATTTACATATTATATATACATTATATACTATACACTGATATATTATATTTCTAGATTATATTATATTGTTATATAATATATACAATATATAACAAATTCCAATTACCATGTGCAATATTACATTATATGCAGAAAAAAAAGGGCAGCATAAATTGAGAGAAGATCCAGCAGGAAATATACATTATAATTGATGACTAATAATAATAAATATAATACTAATAATGATGATTACCAAGTCGATTTAAGGAATTCCGATAAAATCCCTATATCAAAAAAAGGCAAATAAATAAATCCAATAACATTTATAAATAGATCCGATAAAAAAAGGCTCCAATGAGTCCAGATAACCCGTAGGTTGAGCAAATCAAGCGCTCCTTTTATGCTACGTCATAGGAGGTCGTAAACCTCCCCTGAGCTCATTGTAAACAAACATAGCGTCGACCGTGTGAGATTTATTCACTGTTTCAGATGAAAGCTTTGTGTGCGATTTTTTGCACCAAATGTTCTGCATCCATTCCGTGAAGAGGGGAGAAAGAAAAAAAACATTGCGCTTAGACACATCAAACCTTATCAGTCACCGGAACGTCAGCATCGCCATGACGGTGTTTTGAATGCCTACAGAGACGCTCGCTGCTTAAGAAGCTGGCCCAAAACCAGCCGCAAAGAAAGGCCATGGTCTTGTTGCTATTGTTCACCAGCTTTTTGCCATCGTTGAACATAGCACACATGTAGAATATAATAGAATAGAATAGAATACAAAGTACTTTATTGATCCCTGGGGGAAATTCAGCACCACAGTTCGCTCACAATAGACAATAAACACTTGGGTATTTTTTACATGTGAAAAATATATATACAGTCTATTATACAGCATTATTTACATGTAAATAATATAAATAGAGTCTATTATACAGCATTATTCACATGTAAATAATTTTAATACAGTCTATTATACAGTATTATTAACATGTGAATAATATAAATACAGTATTTTATACAGCATTATATTATTTACATGTGAATAACATAAATACAGTCTATTATACAGCGTTATTCACATGTGAATAATCTAAATACAGTCTATTATACAGCGTTATTCACATGTGAATAATATAAATACAGTCTATTATACAGCATTATTCAAATGTGAATAACATAAATACAGTCTATTATACAGAATTATTCACATGTGAATAATATAAATACAGTCTATTATACAGCATTATTCACATGTGAATAATATAAATACAGTCTATTATACAGCGTTATTCACATGTGAATAACATAAATACAGTCTATTATACAGCATTATTCACATGTGAATACCATAAATACAGTCTATTATACAGCATTATTCACATGTGAATAATATAAATACAGTCTATTATACAGCACTATTCACATGTGAATAACATAAATACAGTTTATTATACAGAATTATTCACATGTGAATTACAAATACAGTATATTATACAGCATTATTCACATGTGAATAATATAAATACAGTCTATTACACAGCATTATTCACACGTGAATAACATAAATACAGTTTATTATACAGCATTATTCCCATGTGAATAACATAAATACAGTCTATTATACAGCATTATTCACATGTGAATAATATAAATACAGTCTATTATACAGCATTATTCACATGTGAATAAATTAAGTACAGTTTATTATACAGCATTATTCACATGTGAATAACATAAATACAGTCTATTATACAGCATTATTCACATGTGATTAATATAAATACAGTCTATTATACAGCATTATTCACATGTGAATAAATTAGGTACAGTTTATTATACAGCATTATACACATGTGAATAATATAAATACAGTCTATTATACAGCATTATTCACATGTGAATAAATTAAGTACAGTTTATTATACAGCATTATTCACATGTGAATAAAATAAATACAGTCTATTATACATTTAAGTACAGTCAAAAAGGAACATATGCATTATACAGGTACACTTTGTCAGATCCTGCTTTGTTTGACTCTTTCTTTACCTCCAGGTGTGCACCAACAACACTTACATCTACATTTAGAAAAATCATACTTATAATGTATTGCAAAAAAAAAAACAAACATGCTAGTTATTTAATCAAATCTCCCCTAATGGAGCATTGCACTGACGCACGTTTTAATGCAGTGATTTTAGTGAGAAAACATTTCACGAGCCAACTGGCGATTGGCTGGCGCCTAGACGGTCCCTTGCCCCCCACCCAACATTATCAAAGGAGACATCGTCTTTGATTGTCATCATCCGTCACTTGGCAACAGGCGCAGATATCCACACTGCCTTTTTTATTTTTGACCAGGGCCCGGGCGGAGAATAATGAGGCCCCTTCCATTTTTAATGGCAAAAAACGACTCCCTCGTATAAAAGCTCAGCGTTGTTTATCTACTCAACTGCAGTTAAACTGGCGCTTATTACAAAGAAAAGTCCGAGAAAAGTGTCATCGTCATCGCCGACGGAAAATATGCTTCTTGGTTATTTTCTCGTATCGCATCTGTCGTGGAGTTTTTGCATTCATTCACTCAGACACAGCGATGACTGCCATTATTATTATACGTTTATTGACTCAACTGTGGAGAAACAGGCTTTTAGAGGCGTCTCTCGCCACTTTATGCTTTTAATGTCGCGGCGTCACCCTCTCACATATTTTTCTCCAATTTTTTAAAGCAAATTTGACATGTTTTTGTTTGAAATGAAGCTTTGTATATGTGTTGTACAGTATGTATAGAATAGAATAGAATAGAAAGTACTTTATTGAAAATTAATTACCACAGTTCGCTCACAATAGACAATAAACATTAAGGTATTTTTACATGTGAATAATATAATTACAGTCTATTATACAGCATTATTCACAAGTAAATAATATAAATACAGTCTATTATACAGCATTATTCACATGTGAATAATATAAATACAGTCTATTATATAACATTATTCACATGTGAATAACATCAATACAGTCTATTATACAACATTATTCACATGTTAATAACATAAATACAGTCTATTACACAGCATTATTCACACGTGAATAACATAAATACAGTCTATTATACAGCATTATTCACATGTGAATAACATAAATACAGTCTATTATACAGCATTATTCACATGTGAATAATATAAATACAGTCTATTATATAGCATTATTCACATGTGGATACTATAAATACAGTCTATTATACAGCATTATTCACATGTGAATAACACAAATGCAGTCTATTATACAGCTTTATTCACATGTGAATAACATAAATACAGTCTATTATACAGCATTATTCACAAGTGAATAATATAAATACAGTCTATTATACAGCATTATTCACATGTGAATAATATAAATACAGTCTGTTATACATCATTATTCACATGGGAATAACATAAATACAGTCTATCATACAGCATTATTCACATGTGAATAATATAAATACAGTCCATTACACAGCATTATTCACATGTGAATAACAAATACAGTCTATTATACAGCATTATTCACATGTGAATACTATAAATACAGTCTATTATACAGCATTATTCACATGTGAATAACATAAATACAGTCTATTATACAGCATTATTCACATGTGAATACTATAAATACAGTCTATTATACAGCATTATTCACATGTGAATAACATAAATACAGTCTATTATACAGCATTATTCACATGTGAATAATATAAATACAGTCTATTATACAGCATTATTCGCATGTGAATAATATAAATACAGTCTATTATACAGCATTATTCACATGTGAATAATATAAATACAGTCTATTATATAACATTATTCACATGTGAATAACATCAATACAGTCTATTATACAACATTATTCACATGTTAATAACATACAGTCTATTACACAGCATTATTCACACGTGAATAACATAAATACAGTCTATTATACAGCATTATTCACATGTGAATAACATAAATACAGTCTATTATACAGCATTATTCACATGTGAATAACATAAATACAGTCCATCATACAGCATTATTCACATGTGAATAATATAAATACAGTCCATTACACAGCATTATTCACATGTGAATAACATAAATACAGTCTATTATACAGCATTATTCACATGTGAATACTATAAATACAGTCTATTATACAGCCTTATTCACATGTGAATAACATAAATACAGTCTATTATACAGCATTATTCACATGTGAATAATATAAATACAGTCTATTATACAGCATTATTCGCATGTGAATAATATAAATACAGTCTATTATACAGCATTATTCACATGTGAATACTATAAATACAGTCTTCTATACAGCATTATTCACATGTGAATAACATAAATACAGTCTATTATACAGCATTATTCACATGTGAATAACATAAATACAGTCTATTATACATAATTATTCACATGTGAATAATATAAATACAGTCTATTATACAGCATTATTCACATGTGAATAATATAAATACGGTCTATTATACAGCATTATTCACATGTGAATAATATACATACAGTCTATTATACAGCATTATTCACATGTGAATAATATAAATACGGTCTACTATACAGCATTATTCACATGTGAATAATATACATACAGTCTATTATACAGCATTATTCACACGTGAATAACATAAATACAGTCTATTATACATTCAAGTACAGTCAAAAAGAACAGCATAAGAGAGGTTTTCTGGAGGACTTCCGTGGCTATGGAAATGGTGCCATCGTTTACCATGTAAAGTGGAGAGTAAGACTGTTCTTTTGGCACTCCACTAACAAAACCACATTGGCGATGCTCAATGTTGACAACGCAGCTAATGTCGGCAATATCCTCGCCACAACGATCAAGTTGACCACCTTTTGGCAGAACACCCGTGGTCACAGCACATGGAAGCATTTCGAAATAGAAGAATTACCCAAAAAAGTACTCTCACGTAGTGACCGTGATGGAAGCCTCTACGTAGAACACACTCAAGACCAGAGGTGTAGCACCAAATTCTGGGCCCCCACATCCAAGACTCCTGAAGGGTCCCCTCATCTTACACTAAACCCAACGTTGCATTTAAGTCCCATCTTAAAACTCATTTGTATACTCTAGCCTTTAAATAAACCCCCCCTTTTAGACCAGTTGATCTGCCGTCTCTTTTCTGCTCTGACCCCCCTCTCCTGCGTGGAGAGGTTATTAGGTGACCACAGATGCCCACAACTGCGGTCCCCTCCAAGGTTTCTCATTGTCATCCCATTGGGTTGAGTTTTTCCTTGCCCTGATGTGGGATCTGAGCCGAGGATGTCGTTGTGGCTTGTGCAGCCCTTTGAGACACTTGTGATTAAGGGCTATTATATACACTTTGATTGATTGATTGATTGATTGATTGATTGCACACTTGATATGTTTATATGCTTTACAAAACTAATTATTCATTACTGCATGGATTTATTTAAAACCAGTGTTTTAAAAGACATGTTAATACCTTAATTATGTATTTTGACTTTCTAAAGATGTGATTAATTAGATAAACCATCATAAATTATTTGTTTTTTAAAAATAAAAAAGTTTTACATTTTTTTAACATATTCAATATAAAGAGGTCAGAACATAAACGTGTCTTAAATATTCTTCAATGTTTACTTATATAGCCCTAAATAACGAGTGTCTCAAAGGGCTGCACAAGCCCACAACGACATCCTCGGCTCAGATCCCACATCAGGGCAAAAAAAAAAACTTAATAAGAAACCCTATTAAATCATACTGCTTTACTGCCCCCTTGTGTCTGTGCCGTCAACTCCTCCAGCAAACATAACATCTAGTCTCCTTAGAGTTGACTTGTTGTCTCTATAGACAGCTCTGGTCCTAACTGAGTGACATTGCCAACTACTGGCCTGTCATGCATATTACAATGTCGTCATTAAAAGAACAAACCTTTCTGGATTTTAGTACGTTATTGCAGATTGTAGGCCAGCATTCATGGAAGCGTCTCTCTGCACATTTGACAAACAGAACCCTGTCAAGTAAGCACATGTTGCACCGTGGAGGCCATGTGCGATGGGCAATTTGGGGGGGGGGGGGGACCATTGCAAACGTGTTTTCTTTTGTGGCATGAAAGATAAAGTGCCTTTACAAGAGGGGGTAAATGTGGAATATAAGACGTCGCTACGTGACTCCTGAGCGTCCCGGCGAGCCAAGTGACGATGTCTGCGGGTGTTGTGAAAATTGCCATGGCGACGGGAGCGTGTCAAGCAAAACATTCCGTGCACGCACCCGACACACCTTGATGCGACGCAACAGAGCGTCACCAAAACAAAGTCCCTGCAAAAAAAAACAACAACAACAAGACGGGACAAGACGTAGTAGATCTTTGTCTGCTGTTTATTCTGTTGCTCTTGGAGTAAAGCGTCTGTAATGCATGCTATGACCTTTGAAACAATATACTTTTTTGGTCTGGCTGAGCAGAACATTCGCTCTTATTTCCTGCCCGACAGGCACATAATCAATAACAGTCATCTAATTCCCCGCCCGAGTCTTTCCTCCTTTTTTCTTTCCGTTTTATCAACTCCATCTCTCCACTTTCCTATTTCTCTCTTTCGGGCAATCTGATATCTTACTTCTACTGTCATGGCTATGATCTACGGCCCTGCCACAATCCAGGCGTCTCTTATTTATGCCTCTTTAGCACGTAACCCTGACCTATGACCCATCCCGCAACGACCCGAGGGTGGTTCTCTGGATTCACAAAGTCACCTTGCCTGCTTGTGACCAGCTCGGCTGCACAGTGTCCTGTCCTCCATTGAGCAGCTGAACGCTTATCCTATAGCAACGAACGAGATTTCTCTACAGAATCTCCTCTCTGGTCAACAAAAGCACCTTGAGGATTCTGGCGGGAACTCTCGTTCAACCCTTTTTCGATTACGCATGCACCTCCTGGTACCCTAGCACCTCCAAAACCCTCAAATCTAAACTCCAAACATCTCAGAACAAGCTAGTCAGGTTACTTCTAGACCTCCACCCCAGATCACACCTCACTCCTACCCACTTCTCTAAAGTGGGCTGGCTCAAGGTGGAGGACAGAGTTAAACAACTTGCACTGAGCCTGGTCTATAAAATCCGCTACACCTCCCTGATACCGAAGTACATGTCAAACTACTTCCTTAACGTAAATGACCGCCATAACCAGAACACCAGGGGGAGCGCCACTAACCACGTTAAACCCAGATTCCGAACTAACAATGGTCTTAACTCATTCTCCTTCTATGCCACATCAATGTGGAATGCACTCCCAACAGGTATAAAAGAAAGGGCATCTCTATCCTCCTTCAAAACCGCAATAAAAGTTCACCTCCAGGCAGCTACAACCCTAAACTAACACCCTCCCCGGATTGCTAATAATCAAATGCTAATAATCAAATGTAAACAATCAAATGCAGATACTTTTTCTTTTTCTTATGCCTTCTGATCTCTCTCTCTCTCTCTCTCTCTCTCTCTCTCTCTCTCTCTCTCTCTCTCTCTCTCTCTCTCTCTCTCTCTCTCTCTCTCTCTCTCTTTCTCTCTATGTCCACTACTTGCTGTCCATATCCTACCCCCCCTCCACACCCCTGATTGTAAATAATGTAAATAATTCAATGTGATTATCTTGTGTGATGACTGTATTATGATGATAGTATATATGATAGTATATATCTGTATCATGAATCAATTTAAGTGGACCCCGACTTAAACAAGTTGAAAAACTTATTCGGGTGTTAGCATTTAGTGGTCAATTGTACGGAATATGTACTTCACTGTGCAACCTACTAATAAAAGTCTCAATCAATCAATCAATCAATCCTTGCCTTGTGGTCCCACAATCATTTACCCTATTTTTCGGAGTATAAGTCACTACCGGAGTATAAGTCGCACCGGCCGAAAATGCATAATAAAGAAAGAAAAAAACATATATAAGTCGCACTGGAGTATAAGTCGCATTTTGTGGGGAAATTTATTTGATAAAACCCAACACCAAGAATAGACATTTGAAAGGCAATTTAAAATTAAAGCTGCAAGCAGCGATGGACGGGACCGACTTTGAGGGCTCATTAAATCCAAACCGGAGCAGTAATTAAAACTCTTTCATCAACTTTTAATCAGAAGGGTTCAATCTCTCTCCTGTGCTAATTTGAAGCCGACACGACAAACGCGCTCAGAGGAGATAATGTTTGAAAAAAGGTGACTGTTTTTACTCAACTTTTGTTTTGAAGGGGAATTGTAAACTTCCTGTTGATTTTTCGCTGGGCGTTGTCAGGGTATGAAATGTAGGTCTAAGTGAGACCTACATAGAGGTTTTTGTTTCATGTCTCTACGACATTCCTACTGGGAGTTACAGGCAGTTTTGTCTGTGTTTTCTGCCTAGGGGGCGCTTGAGTGCAATTTTGAGTTTTGGGGTTTGGTTTTTTGAGTAGATCGCAATTTCCGCCAGTCCTGATGTGTGTGTCCAATTTGGTGAGTTTTGAAGCATGTTAAGGGGGTCAAATTACAGCTCAAAGAGGCGGCGGTATAATAATAAAACACTATAAATTCAATAGGGTCCTCTGTCCCAAAGACACTCGGTCCCTAATAAATCAAGAATAGTGAACAACAGGCTGAATAAGTGTACGTTATATGAGGCATAAATAACCAACTAGTATGTTAACGTAACATATTATGGTAAGAGTCGTTCAAATAACTATAACATATAGAACATGCTATACGTTTACCAAACAATCTGTCACTCCTAATCGCTAAATCCCATGAAATCTTATACGTCTAGTCTCTTACGTGAATGAGATCAATAATATTATTGGATATTTTACGCTAATGTGTTAATCATTTCACACATAAGTCGCTCCTGAGTATAAGTCGCACCCCCGGCCAAACTATGAATAAAACTGCGACTCATAGCCCGAAAAATACGGTGCACATTATTTAGATTCAGTTTATAACGTGAGTTTTAATAGAGATGTCCGATAATTGCTTTTTTGCAACTCTTAATGACCGATTCCGATATCAACCAATACCGATATATACAGTCGTGGAATTAACACAATATTATGCCTAATTTTGTTGTGATGCCCCGCTGGATGCATTAAACAATGTAACAATGCTTTCCAAAATAAATCAACTCAAGTTATGGAAAAAAGAATGCCAACATGGCACTGCCATATTTATTATTGAAGTCACAAAGTGCTTTTTTTTTTTTTTTAACATGCCTCAAAACAGCATCTTGGAATTTGGGTGAGGTGGAGGGGAGGTAGGGGGAAGCGGGGGCTATTGTGTTGACCCGAGATCTACAAAGCGAAGAGGAAGCAGGACCTGACTCCCCTCCAGGGACCTCTTCTTTGAACTGTTTTACGACCTTTTCTGTGAGCTACCATGAATTGATTAACGTGGAGCCCGACTTAAGCAAGTTGACAAACTTATTCGGGTGTTACCATTTAGTGGTCAATTGTACGGAATATGTACTGGACTGTGCAATCTACTAATAAAAGTCTCAATCAATCAATGAACTGTTCACGACCTTTTCTTTGAACTGTTCTGTAACCAAAGGCGATGGCTGTTTATGACCCCCCTCCCTTAGAAACAGCTGTTGCCATGTAATCAGGGAAAGTCCAATTAAAACAGGAGGCGTACAATCTTTCGTCAGGGGCGTGGGAGGATACTGCGTCTTTCCTCAATTGAGCCAAATTTAATTCTGTCTCTGCTTAATTCCTTGCTTCTTGTCTTGTTTAATAGATGTCATCAGTGTTTGAACCTGACAGTAACCGTCCTTATCTCCTGAATAAGTCAACAAAACAAACCAGCTTAAACTCGACTTAAGGTGGTATTTGTTTGCTTAGTCTTCCATCCTTAGAGGTTTAAGATTGAAAGTATTGACGCAACGCAAAACAAACGGCGCCTTTATCGCACTGGAATATCAACAACAACAACACAAACGTTGTCAGGCTGTTCCGTCTTAGGGGGTCCAAGCAACAGTACGTGCACGGTTGGTTGGTAAACGTGCACGGAAGGTGGGTCAGGGTGAAAGCCCCCCCCCCCCCCACCCCATTAGCCAGTTCATTGAGTCCCCCGTCGTGAGCCAGGCCCATCCATCCATCCATGGCTAGTCAGGGCCCGGGGAGCCGTTGACTCATTGGCCCGCAAAGCCGTCAGGTGGACCTTGCACTTTACGGCCGGCTTACGGGCTCAGGGAGCAGTTATTAACAAATTGGAGGAATGAACATGACAGAACAGCTTTACTCTCCCTTCAAGTTCTACCGGCAACACAACTTGACCACATGCGGCCTAAACGCACACCGCGGCTTCCACGCTGCAAAAAGTGAAATCTAAGTAAGATGAAATATGTCAAATAAGGGTGATATTTGCTTATTTTCTGTCTGATAAGATCATTCTTCTCACTAAGCAGATTTTATGTTAGAGTGTTTTACTTGTTTTAAGGGTTTTGGTCCTAAATAGGGATGTCGATAAATGCGTTAAAATGTAATATCGGAAATTATCGGTATCGTTTTTTATTATCTGTATCGTTTTTTTTTTTTTTTTTTTTTTTTTTTTAAATCAACATAAAAAACACAAGATACACTTACAATTAGTGCACCAACCCAAAAAACCTCCCTCCCCCCATTTCTTTCTGTTATTAATATTCTGGTTCCTACATTATATATCAATATATATCAATACAGTCTGCAAGGGATACAGTCCGTAAGCACACATGATTGTGAGTGCTGCTGGTCCACTAATAGTACTAACCTTTAACAGTTAATTTTACTCATTTTCATTAATTACTAGTTTCTATGTAACTGTTTTTATATTGTTTTACTTTCTTTTTATTCAAGAAAATGTTTTTAATTTAGTTATCTTATTTTATTTTATTTTTTAAAAAGTACCTTATCTTCACCATACCTGGTTGTCCAAATTAGGCATAATAATGTGTTAATTCCACGACTGCATATATCGGTTGATATCGGTATCGGTTGATATCGGTATCGGTAATTAAAGAGTTGGACAATATCGGAATATCGGATATCGGCAAAAAGCCATTATCGGACATCCCTAGTCCTAAATGATCTCAGTAAGATATTACAGCTTGTTGCTAAGATTTGATGACCTATATTGAGTAAAACATGCTTGAAACTAGAATATCAACTGTTGCAAAGCTGTGTCATCAACACTCACAAGTATAAAACTACTTTTTTAAAGTAATCATATCTTACTTCAAGCGTGAAAAAAAAAATTATGTCAAGATAATGGCACTAGCATTTACTTCATTTAAGAATATTTTTCAACATATTGAGCCAAAAAGGTCTCTTTTTTTTCTACCAAGAAAAGTGCACTTCTTATTATTATTATTATAATTAATTTTATAATTATAATAAATTTTTGTTTCATCTGACACCACATGGACAAAGATAAGACCTTCTAGATGAAAGTTCTGTGGTCAGATGAAACAAAAATGGAGCTGTTTGGCCACAATACCCAGCAATATGTTTGGAAGAGAAAAGGTGAGGCATTTAATCCCAGGAAAACCATACCTACCGTCAAGCATGGTGGTGGTAGTATTATGCTCTGGGCCTGTTTTGCTGCCAATGGAACTGGTGCTTTACAGAGAGTAAATTGGACAATGAAAAAGGAGGATTACCTCCAAATTCTTCAGGACAACCTAAAATCATCAGAGGTTGGGTCTTGGGCACAGTTGGGGGACCCCAAACACACGTCAAAAGTGGTAAAGGAACGGCTAAATCAGGCTAGAATGAAGGTTTTAGAATGGCCTTCCCAAAGTCCTGACTTAAACGTGTGGACAATGCTGAAGAAACAAGTCCATGTCAGAAAACCAACACATTTAGCTGAACTGCACCAATTTTGTCAAGAGGAGTGGTCAAAAATTCAAGCAGAAGCTTGTGGATGGCTACCAAAAGCGCCTTATTGCTGTGAAACTTGCCAAGGGACATGTAAGCAAATATTAACATTGCTGTATGTCAGCCGATTGAGTTTCTGGAGCATCACATTTGTGGGGTCAATTCAACGCTCAAAATGGCCAGAAAAAGAGAACTTTCATCTGAAACTCGACAGTCTATTCTTGTTCTTAGAAATGAAGGCTATTCCACAAAATTATTTGGGTGACCCCAAACTTTTGAACGGTAGTGTAGGTCACCTCCAGGCAGCTACAACCCTAAACTAACACCCTCCCCGGATTGCTAATAATCAAATGTAAACAATCAAATGCAGATACTTTTTCTTATGCCTTCTGATCTCTCTCTCTCTCTCTCTCTCTCTCTCTCTCTCTCTCTCTCTCTCTCTCTCTCTCTCCATGTCCACTACTTGATGTCCACCCCCCCACCCCCCCACCCCTCCACACCCCTGATTGTAAATAATGTAAATAATTCAATGTGATTATCTTGTGTGATGACTGTATTATGATGATAGTATATATCAGGGGTCGGCAACCCGCGGCTCTAGAGCCGCATGCGGCTCATTAGCGCCGCCCTAGTGGCTCTCTGGAGCTTTTTCAAAAATATATGAAAAATGGAAAAAGATGAGGGGGAAAAAAATATTTTTGGTTTTAATATGGTTTCTGTAGGAGGACAAACATGACACAAACCTCCTTAATTGTTATAAATCACACTGTTTATGTTAGACATGCTTCACTGATTCGAGTATTTGCCGAGCGCCGTTTTGTCCTACTAATTTTGGCGGTCCTTGAACTCACCGTAGTTTGTTTACATGTATAACTTTCTCCGACTTGCTAGGACGTGTTTTATGCCACTCCTTTTTCGGTCTCATTTTGTCCACCAAA
This sequence comes from Entelurus aequoreus, assembly GCF_033978785.1. Taxonomy (NCBI): domain Eukaryota; kingdom Metazoa; phylum Chordata; class Actinopteri; order Syngnathiformes; family Syngnathidae; genus Entelurus; species Entelurus aequoreus. Next base: position 5,657,843 of record NC_084746.1, read on the forward strand.
CTTTTAACGTTGTGCGTGAAGGCACAAAGGTGAGTTTTGTTGATGTTATTGACTCGTGTGGAGTGCTAACCACACATATTTGGTCAGTGCATGACTGCAAGCTAATCGATGCTAACATGCTATTTAGGCTAGCTATATGTACATATTGCATCATTATGCCACATTTGTAGCTATATTTGAGCTCATTTAGTTTCCTTTAAGTCCTCTTAATTACATTTATATCTCATGACAACTTGCACTGAGCCTAGTCTATAAAATCCGCTACACCTCCCTGATACCGAAGTACATGTCAAACTACTTCCTTAACGTAAATGACCGCCATAACCACAACACCAGGGGGTGCTCCACTGACCACGTTGAACCCAGATTCCGAACTAACAAAGGTCTTAACTCATTCTCTTTCTATGCCACATCAATGTGGAATGCGCTCCCAACAGGTATAAAAGAAAGGGCATCTCTATCCTCCTTCAAAACCGCAATAAAAGTTCACCTCCAGGCAGCTACAACCCTAAACTAACACCCTCCCCGGATTGCTAATAATCAAATGTAAACAATCAAATGCAGATACTTTTTCTTTTTCTTATGCCTTCTGATCTCTCTCTCTCTCTCTCTCTCTCTCTCTCTCTCTCTCTCTCTCTCTCTCTCTATGTCCACTACTTGATGTCCATATCCCCCCCCCCCCACACCCCTGATTGTAAATAATGTAAATAATTCAATGTGATTATCTTGTGTGATGACTGTATTATGATGATAGTATATATGATAGTATATATCTGTATCATGAATCAATTTAAGTGGACCCCGACTTAAACAAGTTGAAAAACTTATTCGGGTGTTACCATTTAGTGGTCAATTGTACGGAATATGTACTTCACTGTGCAACCTACTAATAAAAGTCTCAATCAATCAATCAATGACACACTATCTGTATGTAATATGGCTTTTAATTTTTTGCGGCTCCAGACAGATTTGTTTTTTGTATTTTTAGTCCAATATGGCTCTTTCAACATGTTGGGTTGCCGACCCTTGGTATATATGATAGTATATATCTGTATCATGAATCAATTTAAGTGGACCCTGACTTAAACAAGTTGAAAAACTTATTCGGGTGTTGTATGGAATATGTACTTCACTGTGCAACCTACTAACAAAAGTCTCAATCAATCAATCAATAACATCTCAGCAACAAGCTGTAATATCTTACTGAGATCATTTAGGACCAAAACCCTTAAAACAAGTAAAACACTCTAACATAAAATCTGCTTAGTGAGAAGAATGCTCTTATCAGACAGAAAATAAGCAAATATCAGCCTTATTTGAGATATTTCATCCTACTTAGATTTCACTTTTTGCAGTGTGAACCGTACCACTTGGTAGAAACGTGCCCTAATGGGCCACCCTTTCACATTGTCGACCTCAGAAGAAAGCAGAGTCACCAGGCCAAACATCAGCTAAGCGTCCTGTTGACACTCGTCTCCTGTCACCGAGGAGGGGGAAAAAAAACTTCCAGAGTGCAAACTTGCAAACATTCCTGATGACTCTGCAGAAGAGCCTAATCTTGCTTGTCTTCATTACCACCAAGCACGCCTCACAAAGGAACCCCCTTTAAATCATGCGGCAGGAATAATTTAGCTTTTGATTTGATTTGCATGACTCCCCCCCACACACAAATTTTTTTTTTTTTAAATTCCCCTGAGCATGGCTGCTGAAGTTCAGCGTCAGCGCAAGCGAGAAGAGTCCGAAGCTGAGGTAACCCGGATAACTTCCAACCAGGCAACATCTGCACGACACACCACTCCCGCTAATTCAATCAGTCGTGCTCTCACGAGCCTTCAATACAATCTCTTATTAACGATAACAACCACAAGCCCGTTGCTATGGCGTCTGTGGAGGATATGAAACAGCACACGTCAATTTGCCCCCCCCCCCTGTCTTGTCCGCTGACAATTGGCAGATATTAAGCGATGTGCATGTCTTGTCACATCTCCAATATCTTCTGCAACATCCAGACAAGGAGTTCAATATATCCTGAGAATGAGCTGTGGCATCAAAGCTGATAAGTGCGATTGCTCTGGTCTTTCAATAAACGTATGCTGGCAACACTTTGACAAGCACACCCGCGCAACAAAGACGGATTATTCCACACTGCAAAAACTGACATCTAAGTAAGATAAAATATCTCAAATAAGGGTGATATTTGCTTATTTTCTGTCCGATAAGATAATTCTTCTCACTAAGCGGATTTTATGTTGGAGTGTTTTACTTGTTTTAAGGGTTTTGCTCCTAAATGATCTCAGTACAGTGTTTCCCATAAACTGCCAAGATGCCTGTGGGGGCGTGGCTATGGGCGTGGTCACCATGACATCTTCAAGTAATTTGCATAATTTACTACAATGATATGATTTTCTCTAAAAAGGCTCAAAAACTGTATACTTACTAATTAATAATAACAGTTTTGTTTTAAACGTCCATCCATCCATTTTACAATATAATTACAACACTTTATGTACATATTTACATACAGATTTGAACAATAAGTTATTCACTGAAATATATGTATTAATTGTGGTTCTTACAAAAAATATATCTTATAAAATATAAAAGCTAAAATGTCTCTTAAAGCTCTGCCCCTTTAATTAGTGCATACTAGATAATTTAACTTTAGCCTAATACTACAACCATATTATTTACCAGCAACATAAAGTGAAACAGAGGCAGAGGTGTCCTGCCACAGTCAGTAACAAATAAACAGAAAACAGTAGTGGTCAAATACAAAATAGGCAACAAGAGAAGTATCCTACACTTCTCTTTTGTAAAGTAAATCTGAACAGCCTATATGGGCATCTACATCAACTATATGATTTGCCTGAGAAGCTGGACAGGACAAAAAAAAAAAAAAAAAAAAAAAAAAAAATTATTTAAAAAAAAAAATTTAAATGTATTTTTATTTGTGGCGGACGTAATTCTTTCGTGGCGGGCCGCCACAAATAAATGAATGTGTGGGAAGCACTGCAGTAAGATATTACAGTTTGTTGCTGAGATTTGATGACCTCTATTGAGTAAAACATGCTTGAAACTATTTTTGTCCAAATGTCCAAAACACACCCAGCAATGGTGCAGAGGAAGGCGGGGAAGAAGAGGGGAAAACGGCGGCCAAAATGGTCAAAAGTCCCAATTTTGTCCAAAATACCGCCCCGGGTTCCAGTCCCACGAGTCCCGCCGCCGGCCGCACAAGTCCCGGGATGCCCAATATGTCCAAAACGAGCCCAGCAAAGTCCCACGGGAAGTGGGGGAGAAAAGTGAGAAAAGTTGTCAAAAGTCCCCAAAAATGTTCAAAATACCTACCCAGGTTCGAGTCCCACACGAACCCGGGTGTGATTTTTGAACATTTTATCGACTTTTCTCACTTTTCTCCTCGCCTTCCCGTGGGACTTTGCTGGGCTCGTTTTGGACATTCTGGGCATCCCGGCCGGCGGCGGGACTTGTGGGACTCGAACTTGGGTAGGTATTTTGAACATTTTCGGGACTTTTGCCGAATTTTCCAACTTTTATGCCCCCCGTCCCCGTGGGACTCGGCTGGGTGTGTTATAATAATAATAATAATAATAATGAATTACATTTGTAACGCACTTTACATTTGTTAAAATCTCAAAGTGCTACAAAATATAAAAAATAAAAAAATTTCAATAGAAAGTTAGAATATATAATAAAAAAATTTCAATAGAAATGAAATCACGACACACACTAGATCAGCGTTTCTCAAAGTGTGGGGCGCGCCCCACTGGTGGGGAATAGAGACATGACAGGTGGGGCGCGAGGAACGGGAGGATTTTTTTTATTTTTTATTATATTCTTAGATTTTTTTTTTTTACTATTCTTTCATTTTCTATACACACTGTAAATCACTGTGATTCTGTCTGTGAAATCCGCTATATAAAAAAATGTAAATTACTTAATTTTCCTGTAGGCTTTAAATTTCTAGGTAGGAGCGAAAATTTGACAGACATACCAACAGTAACTACTGGGGGCGGGGCTAAGCGGAACAAACTTTCGCGCGGATGGGTTGCTACCCATCCGCGCTAATCATCCACTCATCGGGCAGAGAGCTGTGTCCATTCTTCTCCCCTTTGCCCTTTTCCCTTTTCAGCTGTTGCTTCACTCAAAACGGAGTACAGGTCTCAGCTGAACATTGAGCATGACTTAAGAGTGACAGTGTCAAGCCTGCAACCCCCATTTGAAAAGCTGTGCAGTGCAAAACAGGCTCATTGCAGCCACTAATGCTGGAGTACTGTAAAACTCATGTTCACTCGCCCTGTCTTGCCAAAATGCATAGCTCCTCCTTTTTTTTTTTTGCAAAGTGGCACTTTTATTTGATTTATTATTGAACTTGATGCAAGTTATTTGATGTATTATTGAACTTGATGCAAGTTATGACACTTTTATTTGATTTATTATTGAACTTGATGCAAGTTATTTGATGTATTATTGAACTTGATGCAAGTTATAACACTTTTATTTGATTTATTATTGAACTTGATGCAAGTTATTTGATGTATTATTGAACTTGATGCAAGTTATAACACTTTTATTTGATTTATTATTGAACTTGATGCACGTTATTTGATTTATTATTGAACTTGATGCAAGTTATAACACTTTTATTTGATTTATTATTGAACTTGATGCAAGTTATTTGATTTATTATTGAACTTGATGCAAGTTATAACACTTTTATTTGATTTATTATTGAACTTGATGCAAGTTATTTGATTTATTATTGAACTTGATGCAAGTTATAACACTTTTATTTGATTTATTATTGAACTTGATGCAAGTTATTTGATGTATTATTGAACTTGACGCAAGTTATAACACTTTTATTTGATTTATTATTGAACTTGATGCAAGTTATTTGATGTATTATTGAACTTGATGCAAGTTATAACACTTTTATTTGATTTATTATTGAACTTGATGCAAGTTATTTGATTTGTTATTGAACTTGATGCAAGTTATAACACTTTTATTTGATTTATTATTGAACTTGATGCAAGTTATTTGATTTATTATTGAACTTGATGCAAGTTATAACACTTTTATTTGATTTATTATTGAACTTGATGCAAGTTATTTGATTTATTATTGAACTTGATGCAAGTTATAACACTTTTATTTGATTTATTATTGAACTTGATGCAAGTTATTTGATTTATTATTGAACTTGATGCAAGTTATAACACTTTTATTTGATTTATTATTGAACTTGATGCAAGTTATTTGATTTATTATTGAACTTGATGCAAGTTATAACACTTTTATTTGATTTATTATTGAACTTGATGCAAGTTATTTGATTTATTATTGAACTTGATGCAAGTTATAACACTTTTATTTGATTTATTATTGAACTTGATGCAAGTTATTTGATTTATTATTGAACTTGATGCAAGTTATAACACTTTTATTTGATTTATTATTGAACTTGATGCAAGTTATTTGATTTATTATTGAACTTGATGCAAGTTATAACACTTTTATTTGATTTATTATTGAACTTGATGCAAGTTATTTGATTTATTATTGAACTTGATGCAAGTTATAACACTTTTATTTGATTTATTATTGAACTTGATGCAAGTTATTTGATTTATTATTGAACTTGATGCAAGTTATAACACTTTTATTTGATTTATTATTGAACTTGATGCAAGTTATTTGATTTATTATTGAACTTGATGCAAGTTATAACACTTTTATTTGATTTATTATTGAACTTGATGCACGTTATTTGATTTATTATTGAACTTGATGCAAGTTATAACACTTTTATTTGATTTATTATTGAACTTGATGCAAGTTATTTGATTTATTATTGAACTTGATGCAAGTTATAACACTTTTATTTGATTTATTATTGAACTTGATGCAAGTTATTTGATTTATTATTGAACTTGATGCAAGTTATAACACTTTTATTTGATTTATTCTTGAACTTGATGCAAGTTATAACACTTTTATTTGATTTATTATTGAACTTGAAGCAAGTTATAACACTTTTATTTGATTTATTATTGAACTTGATGCAAGTTATTACACGTTTATTTGATTTATTATTGAACTTGATGCAAGTTATAACACTTTTTTGGATTTATTATTGAACTTGATGCAAGTTATAACACTTTTATTTGATTTATTATTGAACTTGATGAAAGTTATAACACTTTTATTTGATTTATTTTTTAACTTGATGCAAGTTATAACACTTTTGTTTTATTTATTATTGAACTTGATGCAAGTTATTTAATTTATTATTGAACTTGATGCAAGTTATACCACAGCTGCACAGTTATTTTAGTTATTATTGAACTTGATGTAATTTTATGTTATTGAGTTTGAATGTATACCACTTGATGTTACTTGATGTTCAATACATTTGAAAATGTTAAGCTTGGCATTAGCGTTCTGTTGGGGTGATGGGGGCAGGTGGGGGCTTGAAAACTCCCCCTTGTCCAAAGTGGGGGATGACAAAAAAAGTTTGAGAACCACTGCACTAGATAAACACTAAATAAAACAGAAACATAGATACAAATAGAAATAAAAGCATGAAAGCACTGGGTAAAACAGATAAGCAAACAGTGCTGTCATATAGATGATCTTTGACTAGCTTTTTCGCTAAAAAAAACCTCTGTAACTTTGACAAACTACATGTCTACTGTAGAGGACACTGGTTGTCCGGAATATACAAAATAAGAATATTCTGGAAAAGTGGCCCCCTAAACACTCCATGCAGAAATAGGACAGTAACATATTTTGTCATGCAAGTAAATATATAAACACTTTTTTGGATGAATACTTTTCATTGCAAAAACTGAATTCTAAGTAAGATGAATTATCTCAAATAAGGGTGATATTTGCTTATTTTCTGTCTGATAAGATAATTCTTCTCACTAAGCAGATTTTATGTTAGAGTGTTTTACTTGTTTTAAGTGTTTTGGTCCTAAATGATCTCAGTAAGATATTACAGCTTGTAGCTGAGATTTGATGACCTATATTGAGTAAAACATGCTTGAAACTACAATATCAACTGTTGCAAAGCTGTGTCATCAACACTCACAGGTATAAAACTACTTTTTTTAAAGTAATAATTTCTTATTTATCCTTTCGAAAGCAGTCCTGCAGCGTGTTTACTTTGCAAAGCTGGACAGTCAGTTAACATGTAAATGTCCTCCAATAAACACACAAGGTTGGTCTTTTCTGGTATTTTAGTCAAATCATTTACAAAAGGTAAACCTGGTTGTTGGAATAATTATATATATATTATCACACAACTCTTATGCTTAAGGGCCGTTGCTATAGTTATCATCAATTGTGCTGAAGTGGTATTTTTCTTTGTCTGTGCAAAGCTGGCAATCCAAAAGATCGCAAACCAGTCTCGTATCAGTGTCTGTGTCCAGGAACGGCCTGCTGACTGCCAAGGCCGAACATCGAGTACCGTGACGCAGACAGAGCAGAGACAAGGCGATATCACGACTCTCAGCATTTTTGTATAATCATATATTGTGTCTAACTGGAGCTGTCGAGATTACCCCCCTTCCCTCGGCAACAGCTTCAGTGATGTAACCAGGGACCTCGCAAATAAATAGAGGAAGCACGTGGGCCGGACTTTTAGAACGTAGTTTGGGTCTGTAACTAGAGTACAGCCTAAAACACGTCTCTCCTCAATTGAGCCCGATTGAACTCTGTCTCTGCATGATTCCTTGCTTCTCGTCTGTTTTAATAGATGTCATCAGTGTTTGAACCTGACACTGGTAGGCTACAGGCTACTAGGAGCTAGCAGCTACACAACAGCTAAGCACACAATAGCACTTAGCAGATATACATAAATGTCCTTAATTGAACAATATTGCAGTCTAAAACAGCACATTTGTCATTGTAAACAAATATCAAATTATAATACCGTAATTTCCGGACTATAAGCCGCTACTTTTTCCCCTCGTTCTGGTCCCTGCGGCTTATACAAGGGTGCGGCTTATTTACGGCCTGTTCTTCTCCGACACCGACGAAGAGGATTTGGGTGGTTTTAGTACGCAGGAGGAAGACGATGACACAATGATTAAAGACTGACTTTTCATATACCGGTAGGCTGGTTATTTTGATAACGTACATGCGAGCACTTCGTTTTACTTTGCACCGTTGTATTATTTGTACTCTGCACGAATGCTGTTCGCCATGTCAAAGATGTGAAAGTTTGATTGAATGATTAAAAGATTTATAGTTAATAAATGGGACGCTTTGCGTTCCCAAACAGTCATCTCTGTCCCGACAATCCCCTCCGTGGTAGCAGGAACCCCTATATACTACGCTAATTACACATCAAAACCCTGCGGCTTATAGTCGGGTGCGGCTTATATATGGAGCAATCTGTATTTTCCCCTAAATTTAGCTGGTGCGGCTTATAGTCAGGTGCGGCTTATAGTCCGGAAATTACGGTAGTTGCATTTTACTTACACATACAAAGTCTCCAAGGCAGAAGCATATTAGAAAGTCTCTAGTAGCATCATTCAATTTGCAGTGTCATGAGCTTAATTGCATGAATTACTGTGACCACTAGGTGTCGCCAAAAACACAATTTATTAGTTTCGACTTTAAGACAGTGTAAGTCAGGGGTCACCAACGCGGTGCCCGCGGGCGCCAGGTTGCCCGTAAGGACCAGATGAGTAGCCCGCTGGCCTGTTCTAAAAATAGCTCAAATAGCAGCACTTACCAGTGAGATGCCTCTATTTTTTAAATTGTATTTATTTACTAGCAAGCTGGTCTCGCTTTGCCCGACATTTTTAATTCTAAGAGAGACAAAACTCAAATAGAATTAGAAAATCCAAGAAAATATTTTAAAGACTTGGTCTTCACTTGTTTAAATAAATTCATTAATTTTTTTACTTTGCTTCTTATAACTTTCAGAAAGACAATTTTAGAGAAAAAATACAACCTTAAAAATGATTTTAGGATTTTTAAACACATATACCTTTTAAATTCCTTCCTCTTCTTTCCTGACAATTTAAATCAATGTTCAAGTAAATTTATTTTTTTTATTGTAAAGAATTACATTTTAATTTAATTCTTCATTTTAGCTTCTGTTTTTTCGACGAAGAATATTTGTGAAATATTTCTTCAAACTTATTATGATTAAAATTAAAAAAAAATATTCTGGCAAATCTAGAAAATCTGTAGAATCAAATTTAAATCTTATTTCAAAGTCTTTTGAATTTCTTTTAAAATTTTTGCTCTGGAAAATCTAGAAGAAATAATGATTTGTCTTTGTTAGAAATATAGCTTGGTCCAATTTGTTATATATTCTAACAAAGTGTAGATTGGATTTTAACCTATTTAAAACATGTCATCAAAATTCTAAAATTAATCTTAATCAGGAAAAATTACTAATGATGTTCCATAAATTATTTTTTAAATTTTTTTCAAGAAGATTCAAATTAGCTAGTTTTTGTCTTTGTTTTTTTCTTTTGAATTTTGAATTTTAAAGAGTCGAAATTGAAGATAGACTATGTTTCAAAATTTAATTGTCATTTTTTTCATGTTGTCTCCTCTTTTAAACCGTTCAATTAAGTGTAAATATCATTCATTATTAATAATAACATAGAGTTAAAGGTAAATTGAGCAAATTGGCCATTTCTGGCAATTTATTTAAGTGTGTATCAAACTGGTAGCCCCATTAATCAGTACCCAAGAAGTAGCTTTTGGTTTCAAAAAGGTTGGTGACCCCTGGTGTAAGTCAATCAATCAAAGTTTATTTATATATATTTATAAAGGTGTATTTGAAATAGGGACAGATACAGAAACATATATATCTGAAACAGATATCCAATGTATGCATCATAGTGTTTGTAGCCAAAGCTAATTTACAACACTTGTCCCCAACAACAACAACACAGATCTAACATCATTCAAATGAATGACAAGTGTCTCAAAGGGCTGCACAAGCCACAACCACATCAGGGCAAGGAAAAACAATGCGAACAACGAGAAACCTTGTCTAACCTAAGTCCACTATAGGCAGTTAATAACAAATGTGTTAATGTTTTTTCGGACTTATTATTGTTCTCTGACTCATTTCTAAAATTCCACACTACAAAATAATACAAGTATGTAGGATTCCTGCTGATATCATATTGGATCAATATAAGTATCGGCCAATACTCAAGACTCTAATATGGGTACCAGAAGTGAACAAGATGGGACACCCCTAGTGGCAACAAACTAATATGGTACATTTTGCTATACAAGACTGATTGTGTTTGGTCCTCAATCTGGATCTAATTACCATCTGGTCCAGAGACTAAGTGGTTGCATTAAATTCTAAGTAGGGTTCTAAGCTGGATTTGTCACATTGGCATCTGTTTATGAGCGCCAAACATGAGAGAAAAAATAAAAAAAATAACGTCCTCGATTGTTTGTGTCACAATAATTGTATCTAAGTTATCACACAACGTTGTGTTGCCATGAGTTCCCGGCGAGAAGACAAAAGCTGTCTTTGATCCTACCAAGAAGAAGGCTTGTAAAACTCCACTGTGTAGGATGGGGAGCGACATGAAGATGTTCTGTTTCTTTCATGTATTGTAATCCACAGAAATATATTGTCTTGACCCGAGATCTACAAAGTGGAGAGGACTTAGAGTTAAACAACTTGCACTGAGCCTGGTCTATAAAATCTGCTACACCTCCCTGATACCGAAGTACATGTCAAACTACTTCCTTAACGTAAATGACCGCCATAACCACAACACCAGGGGGAGCTCCACTAACCACGTTAAACCCAGATTCCGAACTAACAAAGGTTTTAACTCATTCTCCTTCTATGCCACATCAATGTGGAATGCACTCCCAACAGGTATAAAAGAAAGGGCATCTCTATCCTCCTTCAAAACCGCAATAAAAGTTCACCTCCAGGCAGCTACAACCCTAAACTAACACCCTCCCCGGTGTGTTAATAATCAAATGTAAACAATCAAATGCAGATACTTTTTCTTATGCCTTCTGATCTCTCTCTCTCTCTCTCTCTCTCTCTCTCTCTCTCTCTCTCTCTCTCTCTCTCTCTCTCTCTCTCTCTCTCTCTCTCTCTCTCTCTCTCTCTCTCTCTCTCTGTTTCTCTTTCTCTCTCTCTCTATGCCAACTACTTGTTGTCCATATCCTACCAAGTCAGGCCTACACTGTTTCAATGTCCATTTCTCTGTTCTCAATTGTTGATGACTGATGATAACGACCAAACCTACCCCCCACCCCCCCCCCCCACACCCCGGATTGTAAATAATGTAAATAATTTGTGTGTGTGATGACTGTATTATGATGATAGTATATATCTGATAGTATATATATGTATCATAAATCAATTTAAGTGGACCCCGACTTAAACAAGTTGAAAAACTTATTCGGGTGTTACCATTTAGTGGTCAATTGTACGGAATATGTACTTCACTGTGCAACCTACTAATAAAAGTCTCAATCAATCAATCAAAGCAGGACCGGCCCAAGCTCCAGGGACCTTTTCTATGAACTGTTTTACGACCTTTTCTTTGAACTGTTTTGGAACCAAAGGCGATGGCTGTTTACGACCCCCGTCCCTTAGAAACAGCTGTTGCCATGTAATCAGGGAACGTCCAAACAAAAGAGGAGGCGTACAATCTTTCGTCAGAGCGTGGAACACCGTAGGGTACACGTTTCTCCTCATTGAGCCAAATTTAATTCTGTCTCTGTCATACTTGCCAAACTATACACAAACTATTCTCCCCTTCTCCCCTCTCCCCTCAGGCAGGAGACTACGCGCCATCCAGACCCACACCTCCCGCCACCTGAACAGTTTTTTCCCCTCGGCCATCAGGCAAATGAACAATAACTCCTAACAGTAGCTCTTTGAATTCCTTGAATTCCTTCTAAGTCTATCTGATAGCTCAGTTACAGCTCTTTTTATTACCAAATATGTGTTATATGTGTTTTATGTTGCACGATTGCACCAAGAAAAATTCCTAGTTTGTGAACCCGTTCTCAAACAATGGCAATAAAACTATTCTGATTCTGATTCAACCTTGAGACCTCCGAATTCGGGAGATTGGGGAGGGGGGGTTTGTATATTGTAGCCCGGAAGAGTTAGGGCTGCAAGGGATTACGGGTATTTGTTCTGTTGTGTTTATGTCGTGTTACGGTGCGGATGTTCTCCCGAAATGTGTTTGTCATTCTTGTTTGGTGTGGGTTCACAGCGTGGCGCATATTTGTAACAGTGTTAAAGTTGTTTATACGTCCACCCTCAGTGTGACATGTATGGCTGTTGATCAAGTATTCCTTGCAGTCACTTACGTGTGTCTGTAGAAGCATCATACGACGTGTGACTGGACCGGCACGCTATTTGCATGGAGAAAAAGAGGACGCGACGACAGGTTGTAGAGGACGCTAAAGGCAGTGCCATCACGGCACGCCCTCGATATTGTTGTCCGGGTGTAAATCGGGAGAATTTCGGGAGAATGGTTGCCCCGGGAGATTTTTGGGAGGGGCACTGAAATTCGGGAGTCTCCCGGAGAAATCGGGAGGGTTGGCAAGTGTGGTCTCTGTTTAATTCCTTGCTTCTTGTCTTGTTTAATAAATGTCATCAGTGTTTGAACCTGACAGTTTGCTCCACTTTCGAGGGAAGAGGCGCTCAAATGGGCGAAGGCTTCACAACACTTCTTAAAATAAAGTCTAACTGTCCGTGAACTTTGGCAACAAACCGCAGTGCTCTTTTAATACACGTGTGGTTGTCACAAACTACGATGGCAAAAAGACGGACGTTCTAACCGTATTGCTCATGTCCCATCGTCTATTTGCATCCACTTAGCAGTTGCTGGAAGGATGAGGTGATTGTCCGCAGCTGCGCTGAATTGGAGCGGGAATAAAGAGCTCCTCAAAATAACTGAATTGGCTGCAAAATGTTCTGACACTCAAGAGAAAATGACTTAATGTGTCTTCGCAAAGACCGCTTGGCGTCCGAGCATTAGCCGTTTCCCAAAAGCCTTTCATGGCTGTTTCAGGGATTTGTCCGAAAGAGAAATGGGACGTCCGTCCTTGAAGCTGCAGATGTTTTTTTTTTTTTGGGGAGGGGGGTGGGTTCTAATAGCCCAAAATGACACGAGAAGTTATGAGCACTATAATCTCATTCAGCATGCATGCTGCAAACAAAACACAGAACTCCAAATTGCATGTCTGCCTCGTGGTTTTCCTCGTCCGAGGCTCACCCAAACGTTTTTAGTCATTGATAAGAGTTTTTTTTTTTTCCCCCTCCCTTTTTTCTGCCCACTTTCTCCTTTCCTTCTTCCCTTCCTTCCCCCCCTCCCCTCCTCGGCTCCCCCGAGGCCACAGACGTGATGATCATCACTGACAGTGCAGCGTTTGCTCTTTACAGATACAGCTCGCCACAAGCAGCGAACGGAAAATTGATGGACAAGCCGAGATGATAAAAACGTTGCCTGAGAGCATCCAACTGTGAATGATGATACTAGAAAACCCAATTTAAACTTTTGGAGGACATTTATCAGTCACTTTTTTCCGAGGTAGTAGTACCACTGATCATGGATCGTGCGCAGGTAGATGTGTGTGTGTGTGTGTCAAAAGCTAATTATTTTGGCAGTACCGCCCCAGGGTTGCACCCCATTTTTGAAGCTACCACGTCCCCAAGTATAGTAAAAATACTTTAATCACCATTATCAAGCGAAAGCATTGACAGAAATGTAACAATGTGCCAAAGATGCACAGTCGTGGTCAAAAGTTTACATACACTTGTAAAGAACATAATGTCATGGCCGTCTTGAGCTTCCAATCATTTCTACAACTCTTATTTTTTTTGTGATAGAGTGATTTGAGCACTACGGGCCATGGGGGAATTTTTTTTTTTAAATAATTGTTATTTTTTTATTTTTTTAGACATGTATCTCGTGCGCACAAGAAAGTTTTTATCTTGTGCGCACATTTTATAAAGTTATAAAAAAATTTTTTAAAAAATATATTTCTATTACACATGATACATGTCTAAAAAAAAATAAAATACAATTTTTTTTTTTTTTGTAACCAACAAGTATATGCTCTACAGAGCCCCTAAAGGGACATGGGGGAATTGTTTTTATATATATATATATATATATATATATATATATATATATATATAATTTAAAAAAAAAAAAAAATATATATATATATATATATACACTACCGTTCAAAAGTTTGGGGTCACATTGAAATGTCCTTATTTTTGAAGGAAAAGCACTGTACTTTTCAATGAAGATAACTTTAAACTAGTCTTAACTTTAAAGAAATACACTCTATACATTGCTAATGTGGTAAATGACTATTCTAGCTGCAAATGTCTGGTTTTTGGTGCAATATCTACATAGGTGTATAGAGGCCCATTCCCAGCAACTATCACTCCAGTGTTCTAATGGTACAATGTGTTTGCTCATTGGCTCAGAAGGCTAATTGATGATTAGAAAACCCTTGTGCAATCATGTTCACACATCTGAAAACAGTTTAGCTCGTTACAGAAGCTACAAAACTGACCTTCCTTTGAGCAGATTGAGTTTCTGGAGCATCACATTTGTGGGGTCAATGAAACGTTCAAAATGGCCAGAAAAAGAGAACTTTCATCTGAAACTCGACAGTCTATTCTTGTTCTGAGAAATGAAGGCTATTCCACAAAATTGTTTGGGTGACCCCAAACTTTTGAACGGTAGTGTAAGTCGCTACTGAGTATAAGTCGCACCCCCGGCCAAACTATGAAAAAAACTGCGACTTATAGTCCGAAAAATACGGTAGTAAAAATACTTTAATCACCATTATCAAGCCAAAGCATTGACAAAAATGTAACAATGTGCCAAAGATGCACAGTCGCGGTCAAAAGTTGACATATACGTGTAAAGAACATCATGTCATGGCCGTCTTGAGCTTCCAATAATTTCTACAACTCTTATTTTTTTTGTGATAGAGTGATTGGAGCACATACTTGTTGGTCACAAAAAAATGTATTCATGAAGTTTGGTTCTTTTATGAATTTATTATGGATCTACTGTAGGGGTGTAACGGTACACAAACATTTCGGTTCGGTACCTACCTCGGTTTAGAGGTCACGGTTCGGTTCATTTTCGGTACAGTAAGAAAACAACAAAATATACATTTTTGGGTTATTTATTTACCAAATTTGCAAAATCTTCCACCAAAAATATGTTTCTTAGTGGAATATTTGATGTGAAGTAATGGGAACCTTGGATAGGTCAATAATTCATAATAACATTGATTTTGATTCAATATTATGTTTTGAGCAATGACAGTTTGAAAGAAAAAAAAAACAGCTTTGTTTTATTAGTCAAAATTGCAACTTTTTCTAAATTACATTTAACCTTTAAGCTTTTTTATTTCACTTTTGTTATGTTTTTGTTTATTTGAATAGTATTTTTAGAATGTGCCATGGGCCTTTAAAACATTAGCTGTGGGCCGCAAATGCACACTTTTGACACCCCTGCTATAGATAATAAAACATTCAATGTTTTTAATTAAATCTATGGATAAAAAGCAGAGCCTGGCGACGCATGCGCGTTTATCATAACTCTCTCTGTCTCTGCCCCTCCCTCACCAATGCTGCTACGCGCACAATTTGTTTTGTTTTCAACCCCTTCTTAACCCTGAACGTACCTTGAAAATACACGCCACCCTAACTCAAAATGCCGGACATTTGAGGCATTTAAGAAACTCCGCCCTGACAGCCCCGCAAAAGAGGACATGTCCGGTGAAAAGAGGACGTATGGTCGGTCTATCCTAGCCCGTTAGCTGCTAGCATGCCGTGTGTTGTGCCTCGGTGTGCATTGTTTACACAACGTGCGTTACGCTACTTAATATGTCCGTGTGGAAACTCGTTCGGTACACCTCCGAACCGAACCGGAACCCCCGTACCGAAACGGTTCAATACAAATACACGTACCGTTACACCCCTATAGTCTATTGAAAATGTGAGCAAATATGCTGTGTCAAAAGTATACATACAGCAATGTTAATATTTGCTTACATGTCCCTTGGCAAGTTTCACTGCAATAAGGCGCTTTTGGTAGCCATCCACAAGCTTCTGCTTGAATTTTTGACCACTCCTCTTGACAAAATTGGTGCAGTTCAGCTAAATGTGTTGGTTTTCTGACATGGACTTGTTTCTTCAGCATTGTCCAGTCAGGACCTTGGGAAGGCCATTCTTAAATCTTAATTCTAGCCTGATTTAGCCATTCCTTTACCACTTTTGACGTGTGTTTGGGGTCATTGTCCTGTTGGAACACCCAACTACCGCCCAAGACCCAACCTCGGGGCTGATGATTTTAGCTTGTCCTGAAGAATTTGGAGGTAATCCTCCTTTTTCATTGTCCCATTTACTCTCTGTAAAGCACCAGTTCCATTGGCAGCAAAACAGGCCCGGAGCATAATACTACCACCACCATGCTTGACGGTAGGGATTGGTGTTCCTAGGATTAAAGGCCTCACCTTTTCTTCTCCAAACATATTGCTGGGTATTGTGGCCAAACAGCTCCATTTTTGTTTCATCTTACATCCCTTGGACAAAGATAAGACCTTCTGGAGGAATCGGTACTTTTCAGAGGCGGTATGGTACCAAATATCAGTGTTTCCCACGCATTCATTTATTTGTGGCGTCCTGCCACGAAATAATTAAGGCCGCCACAAAAAAAATGTTTTACATTTTTTTTATTTTTTTTTTAATTTTTTGTCCTGTCCAGCTTCTCAGGCAAATCATATAGTTGATGCAGATGCCCATATAGGCTGTTCAGATTTCAGAAGAGAAGTGTAGGATCAAGATTTTTGGAGCTCTTTGTTCAGTGGATCAGATGTTTGATGAAGCTTTGTGTCTATCTACCACCACTACTGTTTTCTGTTTATTTGTTACTGACTGCGGCGGGACACCTCTGCCTCTGTTTCACTTTATGTTGCTGGCAAATAATATGGTTGTAGTTGTAGGCTAAAGTTAAATTATTTAGTATGCACTAATTAAAGGGGCAGAGCTTTAAGAGACATTTTAGCTTTTATATTTTTATGAGATATATTTTTTGTAAGAACCACAATTAATAAAAATATTTCAGTGAATAACTAATTGTTCAAATCTGTATATAAATATGTACATAAAGTGTTGTAATTATATAGTAAAATGGATGGATGGATGGACGTTTAAAACAAAACTGTTATTATTAATTAGTAAGCATACATTTTTTGAGCCTTTTTAGACAAAATCATATCATTGTAGTAAATTATGCAAATTACCACGCCCACAGGTATCTTGGCAGTTTATGGGAAACACTGGAATATGATTCATTAGTATCGCGGTACTATACTAATACCGGTATACCGTACAACCCTAATAGCATATGTGAAGGAAAAGAAGGAACAAACACAGCATTAAAGCTACAGACACACAGTGGCCCTTACTAAAAAAAAGTGCTTTTCAGTACTGCTGTGTGAACTCTGAGACTTATTTGGCCAAAAACTACTCGATTATAGATTGATCGGCACGACAATACAGCGAAGAAAAGCTGTCCTCCCGTCCTTGGAAGTGCAAGGATGCGGGCCGAGCGGTCCACCCCGGCCATATTGTCTAAGTCCTTGGGAGAGGCGCACGAAAGACAGATGCAGTTTGTAATTGTCAGCCCGGATATGATCTATGACGCCGGGCCTCCAGCCGGCAGATGGTGGGAGATATTAAACCTTGGGACGCGGCGAACACACCTGAAGAGGTAAACTTTTTTTGTGTGCCTGCATGTTGTGACAGCAAACACTAGCAACACCCGCCCCGGCAGGCCGTTTAACGACAAGCTGCCGTTAAGGCGGTTGGACGTTGCATACAAACACAAAGGGCGTAATGTGTGGGATTAGCAGTTACACAACATACCTTATTTCTGCTCATTGTGCACCATTTGAACGGCAGCGGAAGGGATTAAGTTGTCGGCGGAGCGCGGCTGGGCGTTAAATCATTCCAATATGGCTGATGGACGTATTCATATTTGCCCGCTGAAGAGGCGCAATGAGATTCCCGAGCTATTTATCCATACCGTTGTGTTGTCAAGCACTTTCCTGGCTGTTTAGATACGTATTGCTGCATTGTGCTGTGCTCCTTTGCCTCGGCACCCACACTGCAGAAAGTCAGTGTTCAAAAACAAGAAGAAAAAAAATACAAAAATGAGGGGTATTTTATTTGAACTAAGCAAAATTATCCGCCAATAGAACAAGAAAATTTGGCTTGTCAAGACTTTCCAAAACAAGTAAAATTAAAGCTGCAAGCAGCGTTGGTCGGGCCCGCATATTTGGCAGGTGCTAGTCGCAATTTCCGCCAGTCCTGATGTGTGTAAAAAGTTTGGTGAGTTTTGAAGTATTTTAAGGGGGTCAAATTACAGCTCAAAGAGGCAACAATTTGTGTTTTTATGAAACTTTTGTTTTGAAGGGGTGATTGCCAACTACCTGTTGAATATATATATATATATATATATATATATATATATATATATATATATATATATATATATATATATATATATATATATATATATATATATATATATATATATATATGTCTTAATTAGATTATCCAAAAAAATAGTGCTCGATACCGTGGTAAAGCGTAAAATCTCCTGATGATTGAGGAAACCCCTCATGAAACAGGCCTATAGAGATGAAATAGTCTTGTGATTTTTTTCCCCACACACACATATATATATATATATATATATATATATATATATATATATATATATATATATATATATATATATATATATATATATATATATATATATATATATACAGGTAAAAGCCAGTAAATTAGAATATTTTGAAAAACTTGATTTATTTCAGTAATTGCATTCAAAAGGTGTAACTTGTACATTATATTTATTCATTGCACACAGACTGATGCATTCAAATGTTTATTTCATTTAATTTTGATGATTTGAAGTGGCAACAAATGAAAATCCAACATTCCGTGTGTCACAAAATTAGAATATTACTTAAGGCTAATACAAAAAAGGGATTTTTAGAAATGTTGGCCAACTGAAAAGTATGAAAATGAAAAATATGAGCATGTACAATACTCAATACTTGGTTGGAGCTCCTTTTGCCTCAATTACTGCGTTATGTCAGCGGATGTCAGTGTATGAAATCTAGCTCTAAGTCAGACCTACATAGAGGTTTTTATTTCATGTGTCTACGATATTCGTACTGGGAGTTAGAGGAAGTTGTGTCTGTGTTTTTTTCCTAGGTGCTGCGGCGCAGTGGTTCTTTTCAAGGCTCGTAAAATCAAAACCGTAGCACTTATCCAAACTCTTTGAGTATCCTTCAATCAGAAGGGTTCAATCTCTCTCCTGTAGTAGTTTGAAGCTGAAACGACAAACGCGCTCAGAGGAGATAATGTTTGATGTTTGGTGACCGCTTTTTACAAAAAATGTAGTTTTGAAGGGGAGATTGCAAACTTCCTGTTGATTTTTGCTGAAGGATGTCAATCTATGAAATGTAGGTCTAGGTGAGACCTACATAGAGGTTTTTGTTTCATGTCTCTAAGATGTTCCTACCGGAAGTTACAAGCAGTTTTGTCTGTGTTTTCCTCTGAGGAGCAGTTTTGTCTCTGTTTTATTCAAAAATTGCAGTGCAGGGACTGGCATGGCAGACCAGCAAATAAAATAAAAAATATATTAAAAAAAGGCTGCACTGCAAAAAGTGAAATCTAAGTAAGATGAAATATCTCAAATAAGGGTGATATTTGCTTATTTTCTGTCTGATAAGATCATTCTTCTCACTAAGCAGATTTTATGTTAGAGTGTTTTACTTGTTTTAAGGGTTTTGGTCCTAAATGATCTCAGTAAGATATTACAGCTTGTTGCTGAGATTTGATGAGCTATATTGAGTAAAACATGCTTGAAAATAGAATATCAACTGTTGCAAAGCTGTGTCATCAACACTCACAAGTAGAAAACTACTTTCTTAAAGTAATCATTTCTTATTTCAAGCATGAAAAAAAAAATCATGATTTTGACACAATTGTGTCTCATAATTAAAACAGATGACAGCCAAATGGACTTTGCTGTGATGAAACAATAGAAAACACGTACTCATATTGTAGTACAGTTGGCACAGTACAGTAAACTGACAGTTAATATTTAAACATTTAACATTTCAAACAATTTGGAACAGAAATAGTTCATGCACATTCAGATAAATTCTTCACAATTACAATTAAAAAAATGTTGGCCGGGGGCCGGGCTGTATATATGCGCACTAATTGACTAAAAGAGCACGCACTTGATGCGATGATGTCATGTTATCCATGGAAAAATGCATTTTTAGACAATATGATTTGCCTGAGCGGCTAGGAGACCCCGAGAGTAACAAGCGCTTGCCTTGTTGCCTTTCCATTAAGAACAATAAATTAGTTTTTAGTATAAGTTTGCTGGTTTCAAGAAATGTATATCATTATGTCAAGATAATGGCACTAGCATTTACTTCATTTAAGAATATTTTTTAACATATTGAGCAAAAAGGTGTCTTTTTTTTCTACCAAGAAAAGTGCACTTGTTATTAGTGAGAATATACTTATTTGAAGGTATTTTGGGGTTCATTGAAGTTAGCTAATTTTACTTGTTTGGGAAAGTCTTGACAAGCCGAATTTTCTTGTTCTATTGGCAGATAATTTTGCTTAGTTCACATAAAATACCCCTAGTTTTTGTATTTTTTTTTGCTTGTTTTTGAACACTGACTTTTTGCAGTGTGCTTCACGAAGCGGCGAGGCAGTAATTTGTTGACTGCCACTAAATACAGTCGAGCTGCAAAGTGACGCCAACAACCAATGAGGGTTTCACTCTTTTTAGAGCCTAAATCAAACGCACATGTCAGTGCTATTAATATTCCCCAGCAGCAGCATCATCCCCATGTTTCTTTCTTTCTCGCCACTCTTTTGCTTACCACCCCCTTCTACACAGGACCTGCTTCTCACTTCTTTGCGTGACCTTTACAAACACCAGAACTTTCTGAGATAACAAGTTCAAAGGGAGTTGACAGGCGGGTTCACTTCAAAAAGTTTGTGCAGCAAAAAGAAGAACATTTTCTAATTTGCAACTCCGGCAGGGGAGGACTTTGGTAATGATGGAGCTTTTGATCTGTTACCATTAGAAAGCATTTCTTCTTTCCAGAGATATACGTCTGCAGTCTTCCTCGTGACGAGACGGGGCTCTCTGAACAGGGAGCACCTCAATCTTTTCAATCTCATATACTTTCATTTAAGAACTAGTTCATTGAAGTATATACACCAGGGGTCACCAACGCGGTGCCCGCGGGCACCAGGTAGCCCGTAAGGACCAGGGGCCGTACTTATCAAGCTTCTTAGAGTGCCATTTTACACTTAAGTCCTGAGAATTTGCGAAATTTAGTCCTACTCTCAAACTTAAGAATAAAAGCTTTTTATCAACGTTCTTAAGTCTAAGAATCACTCCTACTCTCCACGATATTTAAGAGACCTTCAGAGGTGTCTTAAGTGGTTAGGAGTTGCCAGCAGGGGATGGCACTGAGGCGAGAGAGACGTGCGCCAACGTTCAGGGAACGGAACAATGTTGTTTTTTTTTTTGATGACGAGCAGCTGATCAAACGGTATCGTTTAGACAGAGCGGATATTATTTTTGTCACAGATTTAATACTTTTCGATTCCTTGTTGATTTCTGCATGTGTCTGCAGTGGGCTAGTATATATAGAGCCACCCACACCAGTTTCAAATTAGTTGCCTAATTAATGAGTTGGAAAGAAAATGTTATGACAGTAGCGTATGTGTGTGGCCGTGAGGTGAGTGACGTCAGTGAGTGTGTGGGCGAGAGAAGAGAGGGAGCGGTAGCGTGAGTGCCGGCGGGGACTAGTTTGTTTTGTATTATTTTGTAGTTTATTGTCAAAATATACACTCCCATTGTCCACTTAAATATTTCCAAGATATTTCTTTATTCTTAGACAACGGATTCCCTTCCGTGATTGGTCATTTCTATGGACACAGAAATGACGTCACCTAAAATTCCGTTTACGGCACATAGTAATGTCGTAATTCAGCTCTGAGTGTGACACTTAAGATTCAGTCCACCACTTCGCTGAAAGTGTGAGTAAGACGCTTGATAACTAACTTTTAAGTGCAGCTTTCAGCGAAGAATTTATTTACTCTTAAGTCAACTCTTAGCAGACTTCTTAGGAGTAATTCTAAGAAGCTTGATAAGTACGGCCCCAGATGAGTAGCCCGCTGGCCTGTTCTAAAAATAGCTCAAATAGCAGCACTTACCAGTGAGCTGCCTCTATTTTTTAAATGTTATTTATTTACTAGCAAGCTGGTCTCGCTTTGCCTGACATTTTTAATTCTAAGAGAGACAAAACTCAAATAGAATTTGAAAATCCAAGAAAATATTTTAAAGCCTTATCTTCACTTGTTTAAATAAATTCATAAATTGTTTTACTTTGCTTCTTATAACTTTCAGAAAGACAATTTTAGAGAAAAAATACAACCTTAAAAACGATTGTAGGATTTTTAAACACATATACCTTTTTACCTTTTAAATTCCTTCCTCTTCTTTCCTGACAATTTAAATCAATGTTCAAGTATTTTTTTTTTTATTGTAAAGAATAATAAATACATTTTAATTTAATTCTTCATTTTAGCTTCTGTTTTTTCGACGAAGAATATTTGTGAACTATTTCTTTAAACTTATTATGATTAAAATTAAAAAAAAATATTCTGGCAAATCTAGAAAATCTGTAGAATCCAATTTAAATCTTATTTCAAAGTCTTTAGAATTTTTTTTTACATTTTTGTTCTGGAAAATCTAGAAGAAATAATGATTTGTCTTTGTTAGAAATATAGCTTGGTCCAATTTGATATATATTCTAACAAAGTGCAGATTGGATTTTAACCTATTTAAAACATGTCATCCAAATTCCAGAATTAATCTTAATCAGGAAAAATTACTAATGATGTTCCATAAATTGTTTTTTTAATTTTTTCAAAAAGATTCGAATTAGCTAGTTTTTCTCTTCTTTTTTTTCGGTTGAATTTTGAATTTTAAAGAGTCGAAATTGAAGATAAACTATGTTTCAAAATGTAATTGTCATTTTTTTTCGTGTTTTCTCCTCTTCTAAACCGTTCAATTAAGTGTAAATATCATTAATTATTAATAATAACATAGAGTTAAAGGTAAATTGAGCAAATTGGCTATTTCTGGCAATTTATTTAAGTGTGTATCAAACTGGTAGCCCTTCGCATTAATCACTACCCAAGAAGTAGCTCTTGCTTTCAAAAAGGTTGGTGACCCCTGATATACACCGTATTTTCTGGACCATAGGGCGCACCGGATTAAAAGGCGCATTGCCGATGAGCGGGTCTAGTCAGGTCTTTTTTCATACAAAAGGCGCACCGGATTATAGGGCACACTAGTGTGCTGTGAGATACAGTCTGGTGTGCCGTGGGAGATTATGTAATTTCACCTATTTGGGGTAAAAAAATATTTTTTGCAAAGCAGTAATTATAGTCTGCAAATGATGTGTTGTTGTTGAGTGTCGGTGCTGTCTAGAGCTCGGCAGAGTAACCGTGTAATACTCTTCCATATCAGTAGGTGGCAGCAGGTAGCTAATTGCTTTGCAGATGTCGGAAACAGCGGTAGGCAGTGTGCAGGTAAAAAGGTGTCTCATGCTTAAACCAAAAATAAACAAAAGGTGAGTGCCCCTAAGAAAAGGCGTTGAAGCTTAGGGAAGGCTACGCAGAACGAAACTACAACTGAACTGGCTACAAAATAAAGAAAAGCAGAATGCTGGACGACAGCAAAGACTTACAGCGTGTGGAGCAGAGATGGCGTCCACAAAGTACTTCCGTACATGACAACAATGTCCACACAAAGAAGGATAGCAACAACTGAAATAGTCTTGATTGCTAAAACAAAGCAATATCGCTCAAAGGAAGACATGAAACTGCTACAGGAAAATACCAACAAAACAGGAAAATCCACCAAAATAGGAGCGCAAGACAAGAACTAAAACACTACACTGCAAAAAGTGAAATCTAAGTAAGATGAAATATCTCAAATAAGGGTGATATTTGCTTATTTTCTGTCTGATAAGATAATTTTTCTCACTAAGCAGATTTTATGTTAGAGTGTTTTACTTGTTTTAAGGGTTTTGGTCCTAAATGATCTCAGTAAGATATTACAGCTTGTTGCTGAGATTTGATGACCTATATTGAGTAAAACATGCTTGAAACTAGAATATCAACTGTTGCAAAGCTGTGTCATCAACACTCACAAGTATAAAACTACTTTTTTAAAGTCATCATTTCTTATTTCAAGCATGAAAAAAAAATCATGACTTTGACACAATTGTGTCTCATAATTAAAACAGATGACAGCCAAATGGACTTTGCTGTTTTATTTTTAATGAAACAATAGAAAACACGTACTCATATAGTAGTACAGTTGGCACAGTACAGTAAACTGACAGTTAATATTTAAACATTTAACATTTCTAACAATTTTGAACAGAAATAGTTCATGCACATTCAGGTAAATTCTTCAAAATGACAATTAAAAAAATGTTGGCCGGGGGCCGGGCTGTATATATGCGCACTAATTGACTGAAAGAGCACGCACTTGGCGCGATGATGTCATGTTGTCGATGGAAAAATGCATTTTTAGACAATATGATTTGCCTGAGCGGCTAGGAGACCCCGAGAGTAACAAGCGATTGCCTTGTTGCCTTTCCATTAAGAACAATAAATTAGTTTTTAGTATAAGTTTGCTGGTTTCAAGAAATGTAATGCCGAGCGCATATCATTATGTCAAGATAATGGCACTAGCATTTACTTCATTTAAGAATATTTTTCAACATATTGAGCAAAAAGGTCTCTTTTTTTTTCTACCAAGAAAAGTGCACTTGTTATTAGTGAGAATATACTTATTTTATGCTATTTTTGGGTTCATTGAGGTTAGCTAATTTTACTTGTTTTGGAAAGTCTTGACAAGCCAAACTTTCTTGTTCTATTGGCAGATAATTTTGCTTAGTTCAAATAAAATACCCCTCATTTTTGTATTTTTTTTTCTTGTTTTTGAACACTGACTTTTTGCAGTGTTCACACAGGAAAACGCCAAAAAACTCCAAATAAATCACGGCGTGATGTGACAGGTGGTGACAGTACTTTGAGTATAGTGAAGCATGGTTGGTTATGGTTTAAATTAATATTCAAACAATTGCAACAACGACTTTTTATTGTCAATATCGAGTTACATTTTTTTATGATTTCTGCTAGTGGTGAGCCTTTGGATTTTTTCAATGAAAAAAATGTGCCTTGGCTCAAAAAAAGGTTGAAAAACACTGCCGTACAGTATATTGCGAATTCCATCCAACTACCGCTTGTATAATGATGTCATTAATACATAAAAATATATCAATTTAAACCAGGGGTCCCCAAACTTTTTGACTCCATATATATATATATATATATATATATATATATATATATATATATATACACTACCGTTCAAAAGTTTGGGGTCACATTGAAATGTCCTTATTTTCAATGAAGATAACTTTAAACTAGTCTTAACTTTAAAGAAATACACTCTATACATTGCTAATGTGGTAAATGACTATTCTAGCTGCAAATGTCTGGTTTTTGGTGCAATATCTACATAAGTGTATAGAGGCCCATTTCCAGCAACTATCACTCCAGTGTTCTAATGGTACAATGTGTTTGCTCATTGGCTCAGAATATATATATACACACATATATACACATAAACATATATATATATATATATATATATATATATATATATATATATATATATATATATATATATATATATATATATATATATATATATATATATATATATATATATATATATATATTAGGGCTGCAACAACTAATCGATTAAAATCGATTATAAAAATAGTTGCCGATTAATTTAGTCATCGATTCGTTGGATCTATGCTATGCGCATTCGCAGAGGCTTTTAAAATAAGAAATAAAAAATAAAAAATAAATAAATAAACCTTTATTTATAAACTGCAACATGTACAAACAGCAGAGAAACAATAATCAAAATAAGTATGGTGCCAGTATGCTGTTTTTTTCCAATAAAATACTGGAAAGGATAGAAATGTAGTTTGTCTCTTTTATCTGATTATTAATCGATTAATCGAAGTAATAATCGACAGATTAATCTATTATCAAATTAATCGTTAGTTGCAGCCCTAATATATATATATATATATATATATATATATATATATATATATATATATATATATATATATATATATATATATATATATATATATATATATATATATATATATATATATGTATTCATACATATATATTATATTATATTAATATATAATATAATATTAAGTCAATTATTCTAATTGACTTAAAGAGCACACTTGCTGCATGTCACGTTATCGATGGTAAAATGCATTTTTAGACAATATGATTTGCCTGAGTGGCTAGGAGACGGTAGAAAATGGACTAGTGAGGACAAATTTAAAAAATAATATTAATTAAAAAAATAAATTAAAAAAAAGCTATTTTTTCATTTTTATTTTTTTTAACTTGGGACTTCCCGCGGGCCGGATTTTGGACGCTGGGGGGCCGTATCCGGCCCGCGGGCCATAGTTTGGGGACCACTGTTTTAAACAATTACAATATAATTTAAAAAATAAATAAAACATTTAAGTGAAAATACAACTAAGTTATTATAAAATGTATATGCAATATACATACACTGTAAATGTAGTTAAATTCTAATTAGAAAATACATATAAAATGCAAGAAAAATATATATTTAAATCGAAGTGTATGTGGTCTCTCGTGACATTATCCAGGGGTTTTTTGTTGTTGTTGTTTTATTTATTTTTTTCTTCTCCAGAGGCTTTTGTTCAAATTTCAAGCTGCATAACTTAAGGGCCGTTAACATTCCCACAAGCTAACAGGGAAAAGGTCAAGGAAGAAAGGAGGGTGGCGGCGGTTAAAGCAGGTTAGCAACCTCCAGCCAAGTTGGGACTTTGGCAGTCATGAGTCTTGAGTTACTCTGTAATTCTGTCACGCTGTCAAAGTCCCGCTCTTTGTTGGCGGACGTTCTCACGCCCTCTACGTCACTACAGAGGTCACGTCAAGGAGAGTCTCTAACGCAGGGGTGTCCAAACTTTTTCCACCGAGGGCCGCACACTGAAAAATCAAAGCCAGCGGGGGCCATTTTGATATTTTTTATTTTTAAAAACCAATACATTATACGTATAAAAAATATACATTCAAGCCTCCACTCAAGCTTAAATTTAAATTTAAAAAAAATTAAAAAAATTACATAAAAAACACAATATATACATTATATATCAATATAGTCTACAGGGATACAGTCCGTAAGCACACATGATTTCATTTCTTTATGAAAAAAAAAAAAAAAAAAAAAAAAAAATTTCAAGCGTTGACCGGTCCCCAGCTACAAACCATAGGCTTTTGGTTAAAAAAATAAATAAAAAATGTGTCATTATTTAATGGTAGTATTATTATTATTCAAAGTTTAAATATCTAGATCAACATTAGGTATATCTGTCAATATAACGTTTTTTTTTTAAAGATTTAAGTTGTATGCCCTTTTTGTCAAAGAAAACCCTGTTTTTTTATGAAAAAAAAAACAAAATATGCAATAGTTTCCCCCAATAAAATGTTAAAGTGGAACATTTCAGATTATATAATAATTGGAGCTCATAACATAACTCATAACAACATTGATTTTGATGTATTATTATTTTTTGAGCAATGACACTTAAAATGATTGGGGATCCAAAAGGGTCCTACTCAGTAAAGTGTTAAAAAATAAATCGTATTTTTAAAAAAAAACTTAACACAATAGTCTCGAGATCAACTTCAGATCTATCCGTCAATTATAACTTGTATTTTGTTGCTTATTATGTTCCTTGTTTGTTCATTTTAGGCCCTTCTTTAAAAAAAAACCAACAACATAGTTTTTTATATGGCAAACACAAAATATGCAACATTTTCCCCAAAAAAATATCTCAAAGTGGAATATTTAATGTGACCTAATTAGAGCCTTGAATAGGTCAATAATTCATAATAACATTGTTTTTGATTCATTATTATGTTTTAAAGACAGAAAAAGCCTGCATGACAGCTTAGTGTTATTAAGGTCAACATAGCAACATTATATTGTCACCTGTTTACTCTTTTATACTACTTTTTATGTTTTTTTAATCGTATTTTTAGAATGTGCCGTGGGGCCGTTAAAAAATGACCTGCGGGCCGCAAATGGCCCCCTTTGGTAATCCCTGCTCTAACGGGTCCAAAGTCACTATGAGGCACGCAGAAAAGAACCTCAAATGGATACATTTCACTTTTATTGTAGTATTTGTTTGTTCGACAGCAATATTATTAGTTATATATGCCCCGTCTCTAACAATATAACGTTTACTAATGTAAACGCCTCGCAAACTGATGTGTGACTTTGCTGGCTTTAAGCATTTTTTCCATGTGACGGTTTGAGGTGGAGACTTGTCCAGCCCTGCCTTCCGCCCGAGTGCAGCTGGAATAGACTCCAGCTCCACCGCAACATCCCGAGAGACAAGCGGTAGATAAATAGATGGATGGGTTGAGGAGGTATCAAGTAGCTTTTTCAGTTTACTCATATTTCCCGCGTTTAACTCGTCTTTTTTTTTTTGTGGACATATACCACAATAATATCGTACCATGGCCTTAATATTTGACACTGTTACATCCCTAATATATATATATATATATATATATATATATATATATATATATATATATATATATATATATATATATATATGTTGCCAAAAGTATTTGCAGCGTGGAACTGTGATAGGATGCCAACTAGGGATGATGTTCGAAACCGGTTCTCCCGGTTGTTAGATAAGAAAAGAACCGATTCCATGGACTCGGATCCCTTTTTGAGAACCGGTTCCCGTTATTGAGGCCACTATAGTAAAGAAAAAGAGTTGGTTCTTTATTCAAATCCCTGGGAACGAATCCCGTCACACAGGAA
Source organism: Entelurus aequoreus (assembly GCF_033978785.1). Taxonomy (NCBI): domain Eukaryota; kingdom Metazoa; phylum Chordata; class Actinopteri; order Syngnathiformes; family Syngnathidae; genus Entelurus; species Entelurus aequoreus. The sequence continues at coordinate 5,686,996 of NC_084746.1, forward strand.
ATGCCCTGTGGGACATCACAGGAAATGACGTAGCTCGGTCATTAGGCGGCAGATACAGAAGCAGCAACAACAATGGACCGGAAAAAACGCCTCAAGGCATGGCTTCATTTTACAAAAAAATATGACGAGGAAACGGCAATATGCAATTATTGCCAGGCTTCGCTCTCATGTGAGGGGAGCAGTACAAAACAAACATGTTGAAACATGTTCAGGCTGTACATAACCTGAAGGTTAGAGAAACGTGTCGTGTCTTCGACACGTGGAGAAGCAGCGACAGAGATGACGAAGCACACCCCTCTTCCTCTGCTTCAACCTGCAGTCCAAGTGATAGTGCCGGTGAGTAACTAACGTAAACTGTTGCCGGTTAATTTCCATATCTGCTCACTTGTAGCCTTTAGGCTAAAATAAGGTTACCTCTTATGTCAACCAGGACTGCAGAATTTTTGATTGATGACTGTGGCATTCTTAGTGTAATAGTGTGTGTAAATAGTATGTTCCAATAGCAGCAGAAGTGCACTTTTTGGAGAGCTGTATTATTTTCATTTTTTTGCCCAAGGGACTGATTTTATTTAACACTATATTATTATTTATACACCTATAGTGATCACACAAACATGTTGTTTTTGTGTTACTGTATATATTTGTTTTTCTGAAAAATCCCACTTAATATACTTTGGGTAACAACAGTGAATATTTATGTATTTTATTTTATTTTTTTAGGGGGATAACAACATTTAATATTTATTTTATTTTTTTCTTATAAAATAAAAGTGAGCTTTTGTTAAACCAAATATTGTGTTTTTTTTTTACCATATACAACAACCTATGTGGATTCCATAAGAGAACCGATAAGGAATCGGTCCGATAAGAGGATTCGATAATGGGCACGAACTCGATAATTTATTTTCAAACATCATCCCTAATGCCACATGTGCAACAAATCCAGTCGTGAAATTTCCTCGCTCCTAAATATTTCCAAAGTCAACTTTTTTATAAGAAAAGTAAAGAGTTTGGGAACAACAGCAACTCAGCCACCAAGTGGTAGGCCACGTAAACTGACAGAGAGGGGTCAGCGGATGCTGAAGCGCATAGTGCAAAGACTTTCTGCACAGTCAGTTGCTACAGAGCTCCAAACTTCATGTGACCTTCCAATTAGCCCACGTACAGTACTCAGAGAGCTTCATGGAATGGGTTTTCATGGCCGAACAGCTGTATCTAAGCCATACATCACCAAGTCCAATGCAAAGCGTGGGATACAGTGGTGTAAAGCACGTCGCCACTGGACTCTAGAGCAGTGGGGACGTGTTCTCTAGAGCAGTGGTCCCCAACCTTTTTGTAACTGCGGACCGGTCAACGCTTGAAAATGTGTCCCAAAGACCGGGTGGCAGTGGGTGGGTGTGGGGGGTATGTTTTTTTTAAAAAATTTAATTGTATTTTTTATTTTGTCATAAAAAATACAATCATGCATGCTTACGGACTGTATCCCTTGCAGACTGTATTGATATATATTGATATATAATGTAGGAACCAGAATATTAATAACAGAAAGAAACAACCCTTTTGTGTGAATGAGTGTAAATGGGTGAGGGAGGTGTTTTGGGTTGGTGCACTAATTGTAAGTGTATCTTGTGTTTTTTATGTTGATTTAATAAAATAAAAAAATATATATAATACATGGGGTTTTTTTGGGGGGTTTTTTCTATTTCCGGTACCTATCGATCCACAGACCAGTACCACTGCTCTGGAGTGATGAATCACGCTTTTCCATCTGGCAATCTGATGGACCAGGCTGGGTTTGGAGGTTGCCAGGAGAACGCTACATGTCGGACTGCATTGTGCCGAGTGTGAAATTTGGTGGAGGAGGAATTATGGTGTGGGGTTGTTGGTTTTTCAGGAGATGAGCTTTGCCTCTTAGTTCTAGTGAAAGGAACTTTGAATGCTCCAGGATACCAAAACATTTTGGACAAACAATTTTGTGGAATAGCCTTCATTTCTAAGAACAAGAATAGACTGTCGAGTTTCAGATGAAAGTTCTCTTTTTCTGGCCATTTTGAGCGTTTAATTGACCCCACAAATGTGATGCTCCAGAAACTCAATCTGCTCAAAGGAAGGTCAGTTTTGTAGCTTCTGTAACGAGCTAAACTGTTTTCAGATGTGTG
>NC_084746.1:6036654-6111654 GCF_033978785.1 Entelurus aequoreus
ATGTTGGAGGAAAAAAAAAAAGAAAAAAAGTTGGTACTATTATTTCTAAATACAAAAAATAATCCACGTTAATTAAAATGCAAAGTAAAGCCTATTTAATAGAAATATTATTTGTTACAACATTACGCCCCCCCCCCCCCCCATCCCCCCGCACGGTGCGCCCCCTCCCTTCCCGTATCATGACTCTTACCACATCAAAAAAATCAACACAAGATGTCAAAACGGCCAAAACTGTCAGGTGCCCAGGGAAGAAAAAACAGAAAAGAAGAGGAGGAGAAACGAGAAAAAGACAAAGGTAGCATGTAGGTAACATTAGCCTACATGAAATGATTTGTCTGTTACAGAATGTGATAGTAACCTGGCTTTTTAGCATTAAGCTAATGTTACATGATTCGGCAATTGCTAATCAATAAATAGCTAGTTCTGTTTTAACGTCGGGTTAATATTGTGGAGGGGGCTAAATTGTTATAGAAAATAATAATGTAACATTAGGTAATTACAGTACTCCCACCTTACATTCCTCAGGGACATTTGTATTAGATCTTTTAAGCAGGTGTTTTTTGTTTACATTGTTATTGCCTTCTGGTTAGCTAATGTTTGCCCTGAGCAGAGCAGAGCAGAATAATAGCAGGTAATAGTCACTTTTCCACCCCTTTATATATTAGGTATAGTTGTAAGCCTAGTTGTTAAAATGCACATCATTAATGTTAATTAAGCAATATCACATGAGAGGGAATGCTGTTTTTTAATTTGAGCACTGCTGTGATTCGGTTAAAGATAATCATAACATAACATTCTCATATAATATGTTAATTTGCTTTCTTTAAGTTAAAAAAAAAGGTCAAAGACAAAGCTATTCGGTTTCTTGTGAGTATATACACTTCACTGCCGATGTGGGGGGGTGGGGGGGCGCCACCTAAAATCTTGCCTAGGGCACCAGATTGGTTAGGGCCAGGCCTGGTTTGCAGTGTATAACTTCACTGTCCATTCGTCATCTGTCCATATTTTCCTACCTGCTGTAGTACTGCTTTTATCATCAGCCTTCGTAGTTACCTAAAGTAGTATTGTCATTGTTTTGACATCTGTTCATCGGTTGGTATAAGGGTTGTCCTAATATAACCTTCCCATTTCCAATATGATACTGATATTGTAGCCTAGAGTATTGGCAGATACCTATATAGATCTGATACAGTACCAGCAGGAATCACACATACCGTATTTCCTTGAATAGACGCAGGGGTGCTAATTAATTTAAAACCTCCTGTCACTCCGGCGCTTACCAGAAGCCTGCGAGATGGCCATGCATGCGCTAATTATTTTAAAACCTCTTCTCACTCCGGCGCTTACCTTATCATGAAAAGCACATTTAATGAAAAAAACGTGATTATGGTCTTACTTTTAGGTATAAATGAGTCCATGCCAGCTCCTTTTGAAGAAAAGCATCGATATAGAAGTCTTCCTTCAGTTTTAAAAGTCTCTCTGTCTCGATGGAGATCTTCCTTTTAAGTATTACCTCCTGCTTCGATTGAAAGTCCAGTTTAGAAAACTGTTTTATTTTAGATATGTAATCCTCCATGGTGAAACAATGGCTGCGCACTTTTGCTGGTGTTGTCTTCTTCTGCAGCACAGGTATACTGCAGTACCAGCAGTCGCAAGAAGGATCACTAGCGCCCTCTACCACCAGGAGGCGGGAGTCATTTAATGACTATTATTTGACACGGCGGAAGTGCCAAGCATGCGCTAATTATTTTGCGAAACGAGTTCGACCCGGCTGTAATTCTAGGCATGCGAATACCATATTCCCGGCGCCAATTCAAGGAAATACGGTACTTACATTTTTTTGTGTAATGTTAGATAATGTTTGATCAAGTGAAATGAGTCAAACAGAAAACAATGGTGGGTATGAAAATCACTTAACTTTTTATCATTAACCTTCCGAAATGGACTTATGATGTGAGTCCCTACGTTCCATGTTGGTCTGTTGTCTTATTGGGACTCATATCCAATTAGCAAAATGGACAAAACTTGTCAAAAGGCACACATGGGGAAGTGTTGATAAGTGACTAGTAGTCTACGCCGCCCCAAAAATTGTCACAGGCGAGCAGTCCACCCCGGGTCCCGACTCTGGACAGCCAGCACTTCATCCGTGGCCACCAGACCTGTGCCCCCCCCCCCCCCCACTTCCCCCTCTCCACGAGGGAGAGGGGGGCAGAGCAAAAAAGTAAAGAAAACGGCAGATCAACTGGTCTAAAAGGGGGGTTTATTTAAAGGCTAGAGTATACAAATGAGTTTTAAGATGGGACTTAAATGCTTCTACTGAGGTAGCATCTCTAACTGTTACCGGGAGGGCATTCCAGAGTACTGGAGCCCGAATATAAAACGCTCTATAGCCCGCAGACTTTTTCTGGGCTCTGGGAATCACTAATAAGCCGGAGTTCTTTGAACGCAGATTTCTTGCAGGGACATATGGTACAATACAATCGGCAAGATAGGATGGAGCTAGACCGTGTAGTATTTTATACGTAAGTAGTAAAACCTTAAAGTCACATCACAGGAAGCCAGTGCAGGTAAGCCAGTATAGGTATACAGTATATATAGGTATATATGTATATAAGGTATATACAGTATAGGCGTAATACAGGGGTCACCAACCTTTTTGAAACCAAGAGCTACTTCTTGGGTACTGATTAATGCGAAGGGCTACCAGTTTGATACACACTTAAAGAAATTGCCAGAAATAGCCAATTTGCTCAATTTACCTTTAACTCTATGTTATTATTCATAATTAATGATATTTACACTTAATTGAACGGTTTAAAAGAGGAGAAAACACGAAAAAAATGACAATTAAATTTTGAAACATAGTTTATCTTCAATTTCGACTCTTTAAAATTCAAAATTCAACCGAAAAAAAGAAGAGAAAAACTAGCTAATTCGAATCTTTTTGAAAAAATTAAAAAAATAATTTATGGAACATCATTAGTAATTTTTCCTGATTAAGATTAATTTTAGAATTTGGATGACATGTTTTAAATAGGTTAAAATCCAATCTACACTTTGTTAGAATATATAACAAATTGGACGAAGCTAGACAAATCATTATTTCTTCTAGATTTTCCAGTAACATTTTTTTAAAAGAAATTCAAAAGACTTTGAAATAAGATTTAAATTTGATTCTGCAGATTTTCTAGACTTGCTAGAATAATTTTTTTGAATTTTAATCATAATAAGTTTGAAGAAATATTTCACAAATATTCTTCGTCGAAAAAACAGAAGCTAAAATGAAGAATTAAATTAAAATGTATTTATCATTCTTTACAATAATAAAAAAAAAAATTACTTGAACATTGATTTACATTGTCAGGAAAGAAGAGGAAGGAATTTAAAAGGTAAAAAGGTATATGTGTTTAAAAATCCTAAAATCATTTTTAAGGTTGTATTTTTTCTCTAAAATTGTCTTTCTGAAAGTTATAAGAAGCAAAATAAAAATTTTTATGAATCTATTAAACAAGTGAAGACCAAGTCTTTAAAATATTTTCTTGGATTTTCAAATTCTATTTGAGTTTTGTCTGTCTTAGAATTAAAAATGTCGGGCAAAGCGAGACCAGCTTGCTAGTAAATAAATAAAATTTAAAAAATAGAGGCAGCTCACTGGTAAGTGCTGCTATTTGAGCTATTTTTAGAACAGGCCAGCGGGCTACTCATCTGGTCCTTACGGGCTACCTGCGCGGGCACCGCGTTGGTGACCCCTGGCGTAATATGATCAAAGTTTCTTGTTCTTGTCAAAAGTCTAGCAGCCGCATTTTGTACCAACTGTAATCTTTTAATGCTAGACATAGGGAGACCCCAAAATAATGAATGACTGAATGAAGTGTTTGTACACAGACGTGGTTCACACACGGCTAGATCCAAAAGTTTGTCAAATCAAAATGTTCGCAAATAGAAGGGTTCATAAATCGAGGTTCCATTGTAGTCCCATACTTGTTTTCTGCTGATATCAGATTGATATCTGATATCAATATCAGATCGGGACACCACTAGTTTGTTTGTTCTTTTGTTTACATTCCTACCTTGTGTCTACCAATTGTTGCCATGGCATTAACACCTGTCCTTTGCTTGATCGAGAGTTTGTCCATTTTGTCCACAAGCGACGCTGAGATCATTATCCATGCGTTCGTTACGTCTCGTCTCGATTACTGTAACGTTTTTCGGGTCTCCCTATGTCTAGCATTAAAAGATTACAGTTGGTACAAAATGCGGCTGCTAGACTTTTGACAAAAACAAGAAAGTTTGATCATATTACGCCTATACTGGCTCACCTGCACTGGCTTCCTGTGCACTTAAGATGCGACTTTAAGATTTTACTACTTACGTATAAAATACTACACGGTTTAGCTCCAGCCTATCTCGCCGATTGTATTGTACCATATGTCCCGACAAGAAATCTGCGTTCAAAGAACTCCGGCTTATTAGTGATTCCCAGAGCCCAAAAAAAGTCTGCGGGCTATAGAGCGTTTTCTGTTCGGGCTCCAGTACTATGGAATGCCCTCCCGGTAAAAGTTAGAGATGCTACCTCAGTAGAAGCATTTAAGTCCCATCTTAAAACTCATCTGTATACTCTAGCCTTTAAATAGACCCCCTTTTTAGACCAGTTGATCTGCCGTTTCTTTTCTTCTCTCCTCTGCTCCCCTCTTTCTTGGAGGGGTGGTTGCACAGGTCCGGTGGCCATGGATGAAGTGCTTGCTGTCCAAAGTTGGGACCCCGGGTGGACCGCTAGCCTGTGCATCGGTTGGGGACATCTCTGCGCTGCTGACCCGTCTCCGCTCGGGACGGTTTCCTGCTGGCCCCATTATGGACTGGACTCTCGCTGATGTGTTGGATCCACTGTGGACTGGACTTTCACAATATTATGTCAGACCCACTCGACATCCATTACTTTTGGTCTCCCCTAGAGGGGGGGGGTTACCCACATATGCGGTCCTCTCCAAGGTTTCTCATAGTCATTCACATTGACGTCCCACTGGGGTGAGTTTTTCCTTGCCCGTATGTGGGCTCTGTACCGAGGATGTCGTTGTGGCTTGTGCAGCCCTTTGAGACACTTGTGATTTAGGGCTATATAAATAAACATTGATTGATTGATTCGTTTGTCCCCTCCAAGACAACTATCAACCAATTGTAATTGATTGATTGATTGATGGAAACTTGTATTAGTAGATTGCACAGTACAGTACATATTCCGTACAATTGACCACGAAATGGTAACACCCCAATAAGTTCTTCCACTTGTTTAAGTCGGGGTCCACGTAAATCAATTCATGGCATGAACGCCTTGTCTGTCTGTCCACCCATCTTTGTGTACCTTACTTTTAGTGATGAGGCTTAAAGACATAAGTCAATATGTAGACATATTGTTTATTAATGTGCTTACAGTGGCGCAGAACTGCACTGCATCATCCTGACAGCTGGCTCATTTAGTAACATGACTACAAATACAACCACAATACACATGTTAAATCAATACGTCTCTGACAGTGTCACTCAAAACCAACCCTTATTTTTCCTCATAAATTTACATTTTTGACACCACTACAAATTACATGACCCAAACCATATGGTGCCCATAGTGAAAATATATTACCCCATTCTTTCAGAAAGCCAGTTGAGTGATGGATTGGAGCGACTAATTGATTGTGATGCTGGCTATAATGAATGGAAAGGCAACAGCAAATACATTGAAACATCTGAGAAAATTGGTGTACGTATGATTTGCGGGTGACAATGGAAAATGAAAACCAACCCACATGTTTCCTTAATTTACATAATTGACACAATGATGAATCAACTGATTGATTTCTGTCTTAATGAGGGACATTTGCATGAGGATGTCCATCTCTCTATTCTTACCTTTTCTATACTGCTTGTTTGTAATTAGGCTCGTATCTTAGCTGGAGCCTATCCCAGCTGACTTTGGCAGGGTACACTCTGGACCTGGTGCCAGTCAATCACAGGACACATAGAAACAAACCACCATTTCCTTCATACCGACAGCCATCAGACTGTATAATGCATATGTTCCTTTTGACTGTACATGTACTGTAAATGTATAATGTATTTATATTATTCACATGTGAATAATGCTGTATAATAAACTGTATTTATATTATTCACATGTGAATAATGCTGTATAATAGACCGTATTTATGTTATTCATATGTGAATAATGCTGTATAATAGACCGTATTTATATTATTTACATGTGAATAATGCTGTATAATATACCGTATTTATGTTATTCACATGTGAATAATGCTGTATAATAGACTGTATTTATATTATTCACATGTGAATAATGCTGTATATTATACCGTATTTATGTTATTCACATGTGAATAATGCTGTATAATATACCGTATTTATATTAATCACATGTGAATAATGCTGTATAATATACCGTATTTATGTTATTCACATGTGAATAATGCTGTACAATATACCGTATTTATATTATTCACATGTGAATAATGCTGTATAATATACCGTATTTATGTTATTCACATGTGAATAATGCTGTATAATAGACTGTATTTATATTATTCACATGTGAATAATGCTGTATAAAAACTGTATTTATGTTATTCACATGTGAATAATGCTGTATAATAGACTGTATTTATATTATTCACATGTGAATAATGCTGTATAATAGACAGACTGTATTTATGTTAATTACATGTGAATAATGCTGTATAATAGACTGTATTTATATTATTCACATGTAAACAATACCTAAGTGTTTATTGTTTATTGTGAGCGAACTGTGGTGCTGAATTTCCCCCAGGGATCAATAAAGTACTTTCTATTCTATTCTATTCTATTCTATTCTATTCTATTCTATTCTATTCTTACTTATAGACAATTTAGAGTTCCATGCATGTTTTGGTATGTTGGAACTAGGGTTGTACGGTATACCGGTATTAGTATAGTACCGCGATACTAATGAATCATATTCGGTACTATACCGCCTCTGAAAAGTACCGGTCCAATCCAAACTTATATTATGTTTATAAACTCAGGAAATATGCCCCTGGACACATGAGGACTCTGAATATGACCAATGTATGATTAAGGAACTACTTGGTATCGGATTGATACCCAAATTTGTGGTATCATCCAAAACTAATGTAACGTATCAAACAACAGAAGAATAAATGATTATTACATTTTAACAGAAGTGTAGATAGAACATGTTTAAAGAGAAAGTAAGCAGATATTAACAGTAAATGAACAAGTAAGATTAATAATTCATTTTCTACCACTTGTCCTTAATAATTTTGACAAAATAATAGAATGGAAAAATGACACAATATGTTACTGCATTCTTCAGCAGACTAAATTAGGAGCCTTTGTTTGTTTACTTACTACACTGCAAAAACTGAAATCTAAGTAAGATGAAATATCTCAAATAAGGGTGATATTTGCTTATTTTCTGTTTGGTAAGATAATTCTTCTCACTAAGCAGATTTTATGTTAGAGTGTTTTACTTGTTTTAAGGGTTTTGGTCCTAAATGATCTCAGTAAGATATTACAGCTTGTTGCTGAGATTTTATAACCTATATTGAGTAAAACATGCTTGAAACGAGAATATCAACTGATGCAAAGCTCTTTCATCAACACTCACAAGTATAAAACTACTTTTTTAAAATAATAATTTCTTACTTCAAGCATGAAAAAAAAAATCCTGATGCCGAGCGCATATCATTATGTCAAGATAATGGCACTAGCATTTACTTAGTTTAAGAATATTTTTCAACATTTTGAGCAAAAAGGTCTCTTTTTTTCTACCAAGAAAAGTGCACTTGTTATTAGTGAGAATATACTTATTTTAAGGTATTTTTGGGTTAGCTAATTTTACCTGTTTTGGAAAGTCTTGACAAGCCGAATTTTCTTGTTCTATTGGCAGATAATTTTGCTTAATTCAATTAAAATACCCCTATTTTATTTTTATTTTTTTCTTGTTTTTGAACACTGACTTTTTGCAGTGTACTAAAAGACAAGTTGTCTTGTATGTTCACTATTTTATTTAAAGACTGGACTAACTTGCAATAAGAAACATATGTTTAATGTACCCTAAGATTTTTTGTTAAAATAAAGTCAATAATGCATTTTTAGTGGTGGCCTTTATTTAGAAAAGTATCGAAAAGTACCGAAAAGTACCAAAAAGTACCAAAAAGTACCAAAAAGTATCAAAATAATTTTAGTTCCGGTACCTAAATATTGGTATCGGGACAACACTAGTTGAAACCCATGCAAGAACAGAGAGAACATGCAACCTCCACACAGATATGAAAGGGCGCAGCACCAAATTCTAGACCCCCATATAAGACTCCTGAAGTGCCCCCATCCACCCTAAACTTGAATGCCGCCGCCCAGGCCTGGCCCTAACCAATCTGGCGCCCTAGGCAAGATCTTAGGTGGCGCCCCCCCCACATCGGCAGTGAAGTGTATATACTCACAAGAAACCGAATAGCTTTGTCTTTGACCTTTTTTTTTACTTAAAGAAAGCAAATTAACAATCAGAATAGTTAACAAGTTAAAAAAAAATATGGATAAATAAATGAATACAAAAAATAAAAAATGAATATATGAAATACAATATTTTTTACATACAAAAACACAAAGTTGCATAAAATAAATTAAAAATACAATATAAATAAGGCATTGCACAAAACAAGATATCAAACCAGTATGACTTTAACAACTATATTACACAAAAAGGGGATCCTACAGAATTCTCTATTTGTGCTTTTTAATATTGCATTAACTAGAATGACTTACAAATTACTGTACACCAGGAAGTACTGTAATTACCTAACGTTACATTATTATTTTCCATAACAATTTAGCCCCCTCCACAATATTAACCCGACGTTAAAACAGAACTAGCTATTTATTGATTAGCAATTGCCGAATCATGTAACATTAGCTTAATGCTAAAAAGCCAGGTTACTATCACATTCTGTAACAGACAAATCATTTCATGTAGGCTAACGTTACCTACCTGCTACCTCTGTCTTTTTCTCGTTTCTCCTCTTCTTTTCTTTTTTTTCCTCACTGGGCACCTGACAGTTTTGGCCGTTCTGACATCTTGTGTTGATTTTTTGATGTGGTGACGTCCAAAAAGAGTCATGATACGGGAAGGGAGGGGGCGCACCGTGCCGGGGGAGGGGGGGCGTAATGTTGTAACAAATAATATTTCTATTAAATAGGCTCTACTTTGCATTTTAATTAACGTGGGATTATTTTATGTATTTAGAAATAATAGTACCAACTTTTTTTTTTTTTTCCTCCAACATTTGTGGCACTGGCGTGGCGCCCCCTGATGGACGGCGCCCTTAGCATTTGCCTATACGGCCTATGCCACGGGCCGGCCCTGCCGCTGCCTCATTCACACACACTTGGTATGTTAAAATTCATAAAAATAAATAATTATTGCATGTGTTTGGTTTTAAACCATCTTATCCTGAAACTTGCACCACATGTCGCCATTGGAGGGTCTTTTTCCACATCAGGCTGTAAATCGCAGTGCTGAATAGTCCGTAAATTCTGATGTCCCCTCTTGCTGACGAATCAAGTTCTCTTGAGACAACAGAAATGCAGGTGCAATCCAGTGGGCGGTGAGGCACGCAGTCACTTAAATTGTGTTGCAGGCTCAAGGGAATACTTGCCTGGTCAGCACTGGACTCACAAACACACCAGAGCTACTGTACTGTGTGTTCCCTCCATAATGAGGTCAAATAAAGCTAAGATTACACCACTTATATTAGTCCATGTGAAAGTCAGGGGTGGTGTCTATATTTTGATGGACCATATCCAATTATTCTCATTGATCGCTCATTTAAACCACAGGAACACAAACTCAGCACCTAGATGTTTTAAGATGCAAACTATATTAAACCTATACAACTCTGTTTAATAAGGTGAAGATTTTAGTCAGCTACTGGGAAAATATGTAGTCTGGATGTCTTTATTTTTTTAATTTCTGAATGAGCAGAATAATCTACAGTGGTACCTCAACCTACAAGCACATTGCGTTCCATGACTAAAATCATAATTTGGAATACTTGGACTAAGGCAGACCTGCCCAATTTCTATCAAAGTCAATCAATCAATCAATCAATGTTTATTTATATAGCCCTAAATCACAAGTGTCTCAAAGGGCTGCACGAGCCACAACGACATCCTCGGTTCAGATCCCACATAAGGGCAAGGAAAAACTCACAACCCAGTGGGATGTCAATGTGAATGACTATGAGAAACCTTGGAGAGGGGAGACCGGATGCAATGGACGTCGAGTGGGTCTAGCATAATATTGTGAAAGTCCAGTCCATAGTGGATCTAACATAATAGTGAGAGGCCAGTCCATAGTGGATCTAACATAATAGTGAGAGTCCAGTCCATAGTGGGGCCAGCAGGAGACCAACCCGAACGGAGACGGGTCAGCAGCGCAGAGATGTCCCCAACCGATGCACAGGCGAGCGGTCCACCCCGGGTCCCGACTCTGGACAGCCAGCACTTCATCCATGGCCACCGGACCTGTGCCCCCCCCCCATCCACGCAGGAGAGGGGGGCAGAGCAGAAAAGAAAAGAAACGGCAGATCAACTGGTCTAAAAAGGGGGTCTATTTAAAGGCTAGAGTATACAAATGAGTTTTAAGATGGGACTTATATGCTTCTACTGAGGTAGCATCTCTAACTATACAGAAGGGCATTCCAGAGTACTGGAGCCCCAATAGAAAACGCTCTATAGCCCGCAGACTTTTTTTGGGCTCTGGGAATCTCTAATAAGCCGGAGTTCTTTGAACGCAAGATAGGATGGAGCTAGATCGTGTAGAATTTTATACCTAAGTAGTAAAACCTTAAAGTCACATCTTAAATGCACAGGAAGCCAGTGCAGGTGAGCCAGTATAGGTATATATATATATAGGTATATAAAGGTATATACAGTATAGGCGTAATATGATCAAACTTTCTTGTTCTTGTCAAAAGTCTAGCAGCCGCATTTTGTACCAAGTCAATCAAAGTTTATTTATATAGCCCTTAATCACAAGTGTCTCAAAGGGCTGCACAAGCCAATCCCACATCAGGGCAAGAAAAAACTCAACCCAATGGGATGACAATGAGAAACCTTGGAGGGGACTGCAGATGTGGGGACCCGTGGGTTGCTGACCCCCGACTTAAAGTCTTGAGTCAGTCTAACATTGCGTCCGTCTTCCAAATGTATTTCTCTCCATGCCAAACCCCATAGATAAATATGTGCCACGGCGTGAGATGCAGTCTGGTGTGCTGTGGGTGATTATCTAAATTCACCTATTTGGGTTAAGAATATTTTTTGCAAACGAGTAATTATAGTCTGCAAATGATGTGTTGTTGTTGAGTGTCGGTGCTGTCTAGAGCTCGACAGAGTAACCGTGTAATACTCTTTCATATCAATAGGTGGCAGCAGGTAGCTAATTGCTTTGTTGATGTCGGAAACAACGGGAGGCAGTAAAAGGTGTCTAATGCTTAAACCACAAACAAACAAAAGGTGAGTGCCCCTAAGAAAAGGCATTGAAGCTTAGGGAAGGCTACGCAGAACGAAACTAAAACTGAACTGGCTACTAAGTAAACAAAAACAGAATGCTGGACGACAGCAAAGACTTACTGTGGAGCAAAGACGACGTCCACAATGTACATAACCGAACATGACATGACAATCAACAATGTCCCCGCAAAGAAGGATAAAAACAACTAAAATAACAAGTAGGTGGGGGAAATATCGCTCAAAAGAAGACATGAAACTGTTACGGGAAAATACCAAAAAAAGAGAAAAAGTCACCAAAATAGGAGCGCAAGACAAAAACTAAAACACTACACACAGGAAAACAGCAAAAAACTCAAAATAAGTCAGGGCGTGATGTGACAGGTGGTGACAGTACACCTACTTTGAGACAAGAGCTATAGTGATGCATGCTTGGTTATGCTTTAAATTCTTATCCAACAATTTGGACTTTTTACTGTCGATTGAGTTTCGTTTTTTTATGATATCTGCTGGTGGTGTGCAACGCAAAAAATGTGCCTTGGCTCAAAAAAAAGGTTGAAAAAATACTGTGTTAAGGAAACAAGTTCTATTGGTGCGGAAATGGCGTAATGTCACCCCACCTGTGAGTGACATTGCGACCGCCTGTGGCACTGGCATCAAGTGACATTTTGTCATTGGCAGGCGGAGTAGGTGGCGGGGGCGGGGGCGGGGGGCGGGGAGGTTAGGATGCGATTAGAGGTCCTGTTTATAATCTCCCCCGCTCCGTCCTTTCGCCACACATCATTACGGTAATACGACAGGCTCTATTACCCCTCAGCAGCCTTCCAACGGACCGGACCGACACGCCTCTCCTACTTCCCCTTGATGAGGATGCCGGGCTTCGGTCGAGGGCCCAGGGCCTCTTTTTTTTTTTCTTCCCCTCCAGCATGGCAGCATTAATTTCACGCTTTGTTAATGGCACCCCCAAGTGCTTGTCCTGTCCTGATGCTCTCTTCTCCAAGCCCGGCCAGGGTCACGTCCATCCCGGGTCGGGTGCACCAGTGAGACTCTTCCTGGCTTCGCCATCTGTTTGTAAAAATGTCCTGTGTCTTGCACTCTGTCACTGTCTGCTTCACTCTCCGCCGACCCCCCGCTCTCATTATTACCTCTAACCCAACCTTGATTATCTGTCTCTCTTACGTTGCTGTTTTTTCCCCCCCTGATAAACAGCTTTTTCTGTCCCCTCACTTCCAGTTGATTACTTACCCCCCCCTCCTTTAATTCCAACATCTCACTTGGGATGTCTCATAGCATCCTCCCCATTTGCTTGTCCCTCCTCCGCCCTCCCCCGTTTACATCCTTAAAGCCCTTCTTTTACACACTTTGGCGGTCTGGATTTGCTAAGCAGCAATAGAGGATGGGAGTCATCATCATTCTGTCAACCTGCTTCTTCTGCATGAGTCGGCACACAGACCCACAAAATGTCACGGTAAGCACAAATGTGTTGAACTGCACTTTTTTCTAAGAGGCAGTCCGATAACACAAGCCTTACTTTGGCAGTAATACTGCTGGAAGTGCATTGTGGTCACAGCCAATAATTGCAGAATCTATCCGTCTATTAACCTCCCTACCTACTGTAGTCAGGACATAAACACCTGACTTTGCATCTATACCCCGACCAATCGGCGTAGTCATGACTTAAACATCTGACCTTGCAACTATACCCCGACCAATCGGCATAGCCGTGACTTAAACATCTGACCTTGCATCTATACCCCGACCAATCGGCGTAGTCGTGACTTAAACATCTGACCTTGCATCTATACCCCGACCAATCGGCGTAGTCATGGCTTAGATCTTGTGTGTGACAATCATTGGTACTTTAACTTTAACTTTAAACATCTGACCATGCATCTATACCCCGACCAATCGGCGTAGTCGTGGCTTAAACATCTGACCTTGCAACTATACCCCGACCAATCGGCGTAGTCGTGGCTTAAACATCTGACCTTGCATCTATACCCCGACCAATCGGCGTAGTCATGACTTAAACATCTAACCTTGCATCTATACCCCGACCAATCGGCGTAGTCGTGACTTAAACATCTGACCTTGCATCTATACCCCCACCAATCGACGTAGTCATGACTTAAACATCCGACCTTGCATCTATACCCTGACCAATCGGCGTAGTCATGACTTAAACATCTAACCTTGCATCTATACCCTGACCAATCGGCATAGTCGTGACTTAAACATCTGACCTTGCATCTATACACCGACCAATCGGCGTAGTCATGACTTAAACATCTAACCTTGAATCTATACCCCGACCAATCGGCGTAGTCGTGGCTTAAACATCTGACCTTGCATCTATACCTCGACCAATCGGCGTAGTCATGACTTAAACATCTAACCTTGCATCTATACCCCGACCAATCGGCGTAGTCGTGACTTAAACATTTGACCTTGCATCTATACCCCGACCAATCGGCATATTCATGGCTTAAACATCTGACCTTGCATCTGTACCCCGACCAACCGGCGTAGTCATGACTCAAACATCTGACCTTGCATCTATACCCCGACCAATCGGCGTAGTCATGACTTAAACATCTGACCTTGCATCTATACCCCCGACCAATCGGCGTAGTCGTGACTTAAACATCTGACCTTGTGTCTATACCCCGACCAATCGGCGTAGTCATGACTTAAACATCTAACCTTGCATCTATACCGTGACCAATCGGCATAGTCATGGCTTAAACCTCTGACCTTGCATCTATACCCTGACCAATCGGCATAGTCATGACTTAAACATCTGACCTTGCATCTATACCCCCGACCAATCGGCGTAGTCATGACTTAAACATCTAACCTTGCATCTATACCCCGACCAATCGGCGTAGTCATGACTTAAACATCTGACCTTGCATCTATAACCCCACCAATCGGCGTAGTCATGACTTAAACATCTGACCTTGCATCTATACCCTGACCAATCGGCGTAGTCATGACTTAAACATCCAACCTTGCATCTATACTCTGACCAATCGGCGTAGTCATGACTTAAACATCTGACCTTGCGTCTATACCCCGACCAATCGGCATATTCATGGCTTAAACATCTGACCTTGCATCTATACCCCGACCAATCAGCGTAGTCATGACTTAAACATCTGACCTTGCATCTATACCCCGACCAATCGGCGTAGTCATGACTTAAACATCTGACCTTGCATCTATACCCCGACCAATCAGCGTAGTCATGACTTAAACATCTGACCTTGCATCTATACCCCGACCAATCGGCGTAGTCATGACTTAAACTTCTGACCTTGCATCTATACCCCAACCAATCGGCGTAGTCATGACTTAAACATCTGACCTTGCATCTATACCCCGACCAACCGGCGTAGTCATGACTCAAACATCTGACCTTGCATCTATACCCCGAGCAATCGGTGTAGTCATGACTTAAACATCTGACTTCGCATCTATACCCCGACCAATCGGCATAGTCATGACTTAAACATCTGACTTTGCATCTATACCCCGACCAATCGGCGTAGTCATGACTTAAACATCTGACCTTGCATCTATAACCCGACCAATCGGCGTAGTCGTGACTTAAACATCTGACCTTGCATCTATACCCCGACCAATCGGCATAGCCGTGACTTAAACATCTGACCTTGCATCTATACCCCGACCAATCGGCGTAGTCGTGACTTAAACATCTGACCTTGCATCTATACCCCCACCAATCGGCGTAGTCATGGCTTAAACCTCTGACCTTGCATCTATACCCCGACCAATCGGCGTAGTCATGACCTAAACATCTAACCTTGCATCTATACCAATCGGTGTAGTCATGACTTAAACATCTGACCTTGCGTCTATACCCCGACCAATCGGCATATTCATGGCTTAAACATCTAACCTTGCATCTATACCCCGACCAATCAGCGTAGTCATGACTTAAACATCTGACCTTGCATTTATACCCCGACCAATCAGCGTAGTCATGACTTAAACATCTGACCTTGCATCTATACCCCGACCAATCAACACACGCATTTTGTGATGTGGGCCAAAAATAAGCTTCCATCCATCCATTTTCTACCGCTTGTACCCTCTTTAAATGACTGGTAGCTGCCACTGCTACCAACCTACCTAGTACCCACTTACCTTGTCCATTCCTTTGTCCAGCCTACATTATAGTCATGTCATTAACATATCACCTTCTAGTATATCTCTGCCTACCTATCAGTCTGTTTATTTAGGATGGCAATCGAACATTTTCTCTTGTTCAGAACCGGTTCCCAGTGTATCAATTCCTTGGAATTGCATGGCATTTTTTCAAACTGTTCCTTTAACGATTCTTCCGGGTGGGAACGTGCGTAGTGACGTCAGATAGCAAAATGGCGGTGCCCGGGTGGAACAAACGCTAACATTTTACAAGAAAGGCTTGCAGTAGCGCTACTTGGAATAACTAAAAGGCTGGTATTTCATCAAGAGGAGGACATACGAGCAACATGACAAAATTCCAGAGACTAAGTTTGTGGTCAAAAGTTTGCATTTTCGGTAGATGAATGTTCAATTGTAGTCAGAGTTTTCCTGCAACCAAATTTCCTCGTAATTATATTATACAGGTCGAACTCATAAAATTAGAATAGGGTGTAAAAGTTAGTGATTAACTTCAAACATCACTGTCTCTTTAACCGTCCACCGTTTTGTACCTACCCACCCAGTATTGACCTATTACTTGGAGGAAAATACCTCCTAAAAGGCTAAAATGTTAAAGACTAATACAGAATCACGCCAGAGAAAAAACTCAACAACAAGTCCTGTCCTTGCATTTATGTAGCGCCAAGTAGCCAAATAAAGACCTGACAATGAAATGCCGACAACCAAAAGGAGAGTTGTGGTCCGTGTGGGTTATCTTGTGTTTGACGAGTGTCTTGTTTCCTAGACGATGGGGGAAAAGGGTAACCAAATCTCTCTTTCAGTGAAGTCATGGCTTCTCTAATGGGAGGGAATTGATCAGAAGGGTAATACAGTGTACAAAACGAGACCACCTATCAGTTTCCAACCTCACACACATTCCATGTACTGAATTCCCATCCCTTCAGAGACTATTGACTAACACTCTCTTCCTGGACTTAGAACTCCGAACAGCTATGCAAACTTTTGTGTCTCTAACCCTGTCAGGTTCAAACACTGATGACATTTATTAAACAGACGAGAAGCAAGGAATCATGCAGAGACAGAGTTAAATTTGGCTCAATTGAGGAGAATTTTTTTTTGAGCTGTACTCTAGTTACAGATCCAAACTACGCTCTAAAAGTCCAGCCCACGTGCTTCCTCTATTTATTTGGGAGGTCCCTGGTTACATCACTGAAGCTGTCGCTGAGGGAAGGGGGTAATCTCGACAGCTCCAGTTAGACACAATATATGATTATACAAAAATGCAAATGTGCTGACAGTCGTGATATCGCCTTGTCTCTGCTCTGTCTGCGTCACAGTACTCGATGTTCGGCCTTGGCAGTCAGCAGGCCGATTCTGGAAACAAACACTGATACGAGACTGGCTTGCAATCTTTTGGATTGCCAGCTTTGCACAAAGAAAAATACAATTTCAGCACAACTGATAATAACTATAGCAACGGCCCTTAAGCATAAGAGTTGTGTGATATACATAATTATTCTATCAAACTCTTCAGCAAGTTGATCCCCTCCTAAAATGTAACCGTCCAAATGGACAAGTCTTGTTATTATCCAGGGCCACAAAACCCCATGCTCCTAGTTAAACTGGGTGTACATAGTCTGATGTGAGGTGATCAATGTTGAAGTCCTTAGACAATGTATCTCCTCATTGGACCTAGGCGTTGAAACGTTGGTATTTGCCACAGTCTACCACAAAATAAAAGGGCTCTGAGGGCGGAAAAAAGGCTGATTTGATGAATGTTGGCAGTTCTGATAAAACTGCCACCATGGCGAGTTTATCTCTATGAGGGGTGCCATTGTTTGGAATATTGCAGTTATTTATTGTGGACCACACATCCTAACTGCCATCAAAGGATGCTGAGTTAGTGCATGTAATTTATATTGAATTATTTAAGGTGTTGTCCAGCTCCGAGTTTACCCATCCCGTGTGTGTGTGTGCCCTTTGTACAGAGCAGCTACTTGCACAAAAGGCGGATCACAGCTTGAACCAGCTGTGCAAATATGTATTTTATTAGAAAGCATTTTCTTTGACATTTTCTGATTAATGGCAAATACAGGACAGCAGCTACTGGAGATCTACAGTAACTATATTGACATTTCATATAACGGTGATTGTGACCAGAAATATCACGATTACCATTGTTACCACGTTATTATTGAATGTGCTCAAAAAGTACTTATACACACACTGAAATATTTTGACTGACTTTTATTTTGAAAATAAATGAATAAGCAACACACACAATATATTTTCCTGGAATTCTTAAAAGCCATTTTATTATTATTTTTATTTCACGTCCTGTTGTCGACGCATCTTTGTATAGTTCCTGCATTCTGTGCTAAGAGAGCACAGTCTGTACAGTATATCAACTTAATATCTTATTTGCTTGCACAACAATGTGTTTATACAAGTTTATATTGTGGGATGTCGTTAATGTGCCTTATATTATTGTGAGCATTTAAGCTAGCTCGTGACAGTATATATATATATATATATATATATATATATATATATATATATATATATATATATATATATATATATATATATATATATATATATATATATATATATATATGTATATATACTGTAAATGTGTATATATATATATATATACTGTAAATGTGTATATATAATGTATGTAAGTATATATATATATATATATATATATATATATATATATACTGTAAATGTGTATATATAATGTATGTAAGTATATATACATATATACAGTATATATATATGTATATATATATATATATATATATATATATATATATATATATATATATATATATATATATATATATATATATATACTGTAAATGTGTATATATAATGTATGTAAGTATATATACATATATACAGTATATATATATATATATATATATATATATATATACTGTATGCATATGTGTATATATATATATATATATATATATATATATAGTGTAAATGTATATAGATATAATGTATGTAAGTATATATATATATATGTATATATATATATATATATATATATATATATATATATATATATATATATATATGTATATATATATATATATATATATATATATATATATATATATACGTTAGGTCAGAAAAAACACAGAGGCTATATCATCCCTACAAGCCTGTTTCGCAGGTTTCCATGCTCGTCAGGGGATTTTGTATTATAATAGGGGATTTATTTCATGAAATCGCAGGGTAACTCTTTTTCATCAACTTTTCAGTCTTTCGGCTGCTCTTCCGCTTACGGCGTGGTCTTTCGTGCGCATGTGTGGCTCCTCTAGCTCAAACTCCAACACCAACTGACTTGTCTCGTCTCGGCTGCTGCTAATGAGCATGGCAGGTGATTGGATGATCATCCCCAGCTGGGTAATCCAATCACCTGCCAGCTGTGCTTCGAGGCTGGTCCTTCCACACCCCGCTCCGCGGCAGGCCCGCAGACCACGCCCCCCTCCACAATAGACAAACCCCGTTTCCATATGAGTTGGGAAATTGTGTTAGATGTAAATATAAACGGAATACAATGATTTGCAAATCATTTTCAACCCATATTCAGTTGAATATGCTACAAAGACAACATATTTAATGTTCAAACTGAATAACATTTTTTTTTTTTGCAAATAATCATTAACTTTAGAATTTGATGCCAGCAACACGTGACAAAGAAGTTGGGAAAGGTGGCAATAAATACTGATAAAGTTGAGGAATGCTCATCAAACACTTATTTGGAACATCCCACAGGTGTGCAGGCTAATTGGGAACAGGTGGGTGCCATGATTGGGTATAAAAACAGCTTCCCAAAAAATGCTCAAGTCTTTCACAAGAAAGGATGGGGCGAGGTACACCCCTTTGTCCACAACTGCGTGAGCAAATAGTCAAACAGTTTAAGAACAACGTTTCTCAAAGTGCAATTGCAAGAAATTTAGGGATTTCAACATCTACGGTCCGTAATATCATCAAAAGGTTCAGAGAATCTGGAGAAATCACTCCACGTAAGCGGCATGGCCGGAAACCAACATTGAATGACCGTGACCTTCCATCCCTCAGACGGCACTGTATCAAAAACCGACATCAATCTCTAAAGGATATCACCACATGGGCTCAGGAACACTTCAGAAAACCACTGTCACTAAATACAGTTGGTCGCTACATCTGTAAGTGCAAGTTAAAGCTCTACTATGCAAAGCGAAAGCCATTTATCAACAACACCCAGAAACGCCGCCGTCTTCTCTGGGCCCGAGATCATCTAAGATGGACTCGTGTTCTGTGGTCTGACGAGTCCACATTTAAAATTGTTTTTGGAAATATTCGACATCGTGTCATCCGGACCAAAGGGGAAGCGAACCATCCAGACCGTTATTGACGCAAAGTTGAAAAGCCAGCATGTGTGATGGTATGGGGGTGCATTACTGCCCAAGGCATGGGTAACTTACACATCTGTGAAAGCACCATTAATGCTGAAAGGTACATACAGGTTTTGGAACAACATATGCTGCCATCTAATCGCCGTCTTTTTCATGGACGCCCCTGCTTATTTCAGCAAGACAATGCTAAGCCACATTCAGCACGTGTTACAACAGCGTGGCTTCGTAAAAAAAGAGTGCGGGTACATTTCTGGCCCACCTGCAGTCCGGACCTGTCTCCCATCGAAAATGTGGGGCGCATTATGAAGCGTAAAATACGACAGCGGAGACCCCCGGACTGTTGAACGACTGAAGCTCTACATAAAACAAGAATGGGAAAGAATTCCACTATATATATATATATATATATATATATATATATATATATATATATATATATATATATATATATATATATATATATATATATATATATATATATAGTGGAATATATATATATATATATAGTGGAATATATATATATATATATATATATATATATATATATATATATATATATATATATATATATATATATATATATATATATATATATATATATATATATATATATATATATATATATGTATGTATATATATGTATATATAGTGGAATATATATATATATATATATATATATATATATATATATATATATGTATGTATATATATGTATATATAGTGGAATATATATATATATATATATATATATATATATATATATATATATATATATATATATATATATATATATATGTATGTATATATATATATGTATATATATATATATATATATATATATATATATATATATATATATATATATATATATATATATATATATATATATATATATATATATATATATATATATAGTGGAATATATATATATATATAAATATATATATATATATATATATATATATATATATATATATATATATATATATATATATATATATATATATATATATATATATATATATATATATATATATATATATATATATACATACACTACCGTTCAAAAGTTTGGGGTCACATTGAAATGTTCTTATTTTTTAAGGAAAAGCACTGTACTTTTCAATGAAGATAACTTTAAACTAATCTTAACTTTAAAGAAATACACTCTATACATTGCTAATGTGGTAAATGACTATTCTAGCTGCAAATGTCTGGTTTTTGGTGCAATATCTACATAGGTGTATAGAGGCCCATTTCCAGCAACCATCACTCCAGTGTTCTAATGGTGCAATGTGTTTGCTCATTGGCTCAGAAGGCTAATTGATGATTAGAAAACCCTTGTGCAATCATGTTCACACATCTGAAAACAGTTTAGCTCGTTACAGAAGCTACAAAACTGACCTTCCTTTGAGCAGATTGAGTTTCTGGAACATCACATTTGTGTGGTCAATTAAACGCTCAAAATGGCCACAAAAAGAGAACTTTCATCTGAAACTCGACAGTCTATTCTTGTTCTTAGAAATGAAGGCTATTCCACAAAATTGTTTGGGTGACCCCAAACTTTTGAACGGTAGTGTATATATATATATATATATGTGGGTTAGGGTTAGTGTGTATTGAATGCGACATACAGTTTTTTTTCAACAAAATAAATAAAACAAAAGCAAAAACTATTCCCATTTAAATCATTTGGCTTCGAGAACCGCTTTGAGTCGAGAATCAATTCTGAATCGAATCGTTACCCCCAAGCATCAAATGGAATCGTGTGGTGCCCAAATATTCACAGCCCTTTATAGCGTTCATCATCACATCTCTTGTTGGTACAGTCTCCATGCAGGTGTACAGGCTCCGCCTCCAAACCTTAAACAAAACAACACTGTCAACCGGAGAGAGAGAAAAAAAAAAGATGCGTTTTGAGTTCATACTTAGGGACACTTGTTGCTAGGTAACCGGCATTTATCAAGCCCCCCCGGCTCTAATGTCTTTATACTGTGGCTTTTTACTTTTATTGGCTCGTCTTAAGTTGCTGGCTTACCAGGCGCGTTCCGCATGTGGTGAAAGTGTCTTTTGTGTTTACTGTAATGGGCGCCAGATGCACTGTCATACCAGAGGCTATGTTGCTGCCATGCGTCAATACTTCATCTTGCGCGTCTGTTTTTGGTACGCCTGCCGTCTCGCATATGTTTGTGTGGACGCAGGCCAGGTTTGATGCGGAACATGGCAGAAGGCACTCCTTTATCTGCACGGCCGCTGAAGAAAATACGACCATTTTGTGGGGGCAAACACTTGCCGCCATCTGAGTTCATCACTTTTCTCCTATTTATATAGCAATATCCCGGGATGCAGTGCAGCTAGGTAAGATATATGGCCAGGTGAAACACGGCCTTGTCCACGGCGAGAAGCTATTGAATGCTATTTTGTGATGAGAGGGGGGAGCGGGACAAGGTGACCCTTAGGTAATACGTTAGTGCCGGCTGCCAAGGCCTCCCAGGAAGGTATTTGTCATCTGCGGGCCCGATGTGTAAGGTTATGGCAAATCAGGTTATCAGTCTAGTGCAGACTTGGGAAAAATCAGGCCCGGGGGCCACATGCGGCCCGCTAAGGGTTTCAATCTGGCCCAAATATTTAATTTTAGATGTTTAAGATGGAACGTGTAGCTGCCATTATGATGTGCAGTCACGTTTTATGTTAGAAGCATTTAAGTCCCATCTTAAAACTCATTTGTATAATCTAGCCTTTAAATAGACCCCCTTTTTAGACCAGTTGATCTGCCGTTTCTTTTCTTTCTCCTCTGCCCCCCTCTCCTTTGTGGATGGGGGGGGGCACACAGGTCCGGTGGCCATGGATGAAGTGCTGGCTGTCCAGAGTCGGGACCCGGGGTGGACCGCTTGTCTGTGCATCGGTTGGGGACATCTCTGCACTGCTGACCCGTCTCCGCTCGGGATGGTCTCCTGCTGGCCCCACTATGGACTGGACTCTCACACTATTATGTTAGATCCACTATGGACTGGACTCTCACACTATTATGTTAGATCCACTATGGACTGGACTCTCACTATTATGTTAGATCCACTATGGACTGGACTCTCACACTATTATGTTAGATCCACTATGGACTGGACTCTCACACTATTATGTTAGATCCACTATGGACCGGACTCTCACACTATTATGTTAGATCCACTATGGACTGGACTCTCTCACTATTATGTTAGATCCACTACGGACTGGACTCTCTCACTATTATGTTAGATCCACTATGGACTGGACTCTCACACTATTATGTTAGATCCACTATGGACTGGACTCTCACACTGTTGTGTTAGATCCACTATGGACTGGACTCACACTATTATGTTAGATCCACTATGGACTAGACTCACACTATTATGTTAGATCCACTATGGACTGGACTCTCGCTATTATGTTTGATCCACTATGGACTGGACTCTCACACTATTATGTTAGATCCACTATGGACTGGACTCTCACACTATTATGTTAGATCCACTATGGACTGGACTCACACTATTATGTTTGATCGACTATGGACTGGACTCACACTATTATGTTAGATCCACTATGGACTGGACTCTCACACTATTATGTTAGATCCACTATGGACTGGACTCTCACACTATTATGTTTGATCCACTATGGACTGGACTCACACTATTATGTTAGATCCACTATGGACTGGACTCACACTATTATGTTAGATCCACTATGGACTGGACTCACACTATTATGTTAGATCCACTATGGACTGGACTCTCGCTATTATGTTTGATCCACTATGGACTGGACTCTCACTATTATGTTAGATCCACTATGGACTGGACTCTTGCTATTATGTTAGATCCACTATGGACTGGACTCTTGCTATTATGTTAGAACCACTATGGACTGGACTCTCACACTATTATGTCAAATCCACTATGGACTGGACTCTCACACTATTATGTTAGATCCACTATGGACTGGACTCTCACTATTATGTTAGATCCACTATGGACTGGACTCTTGCTATTATGTTAGATCCACTATGGACTGGACTCTCACACTATTATGTTAGATCCACTATGGACCGGACTCTCACACTATTATGTTAGATCCACTATGGACTGGACTCTCTCACTATTATGTTAGATCCACTACGGACTGGACTCTCTCACTATTATGTTAGATCCACTATGGACTTGACTCTCACAATTATGTTAGATCCACTATGGACTGGACTCTCACACTATTATGTTGGATCCACTATGGACTGGACTCTCACACTATTATGTTAGATCCACTATGGACTGGACTCTCACACTATTATGTTAGATCCACTATGGACTGGACTCTCACACTATTGTGTTAGATCCACTATGGACTGGACTTTCACACTATTATGTTAGATCCACTATGGACTGGACTCTCACACTGTTGTGTTAGATCCACTATGGACTGGACTCACACTATTATGTTAGATCCACTATGGACTGGACTCACACTATTATGTTTGATCCACTATGGACCGGACTCACACTATTATGTTAGATCCACTATGGACTGGACTCTCACACTATTATGTTAGATCCACTATGGACTGGACTCTCACACTATTATGTTAGATCCACTATGGACTGGACTCACACTATTATGTTTGATCCACTATGGACTGGACTCACACTATTATGTTAGATCTACTATGGACTGGACTCTCACACTATTATGTTAGATCCACTATGGACTGGACTCTCACACTATTATGTTTGATCCACTATGGACTGGACTCACACTATTATGTTAGATCCACTATGGACTGGACTCACACTATTATGTTAGATCCACTATGGACTGGACTCACACTATTATGTTAGATCCACTATGGACTGGACTCTCACACTGTTGTGTTAGATCCACTATGGACTGGACTCACACTATTATGTTAGATCCACTATGGACTGGACTCACACTATTATGTTAGATCCACTATGGACTGGACTCACACTATTATGTTAGATCCACTATGGACTGGACTCTCACACTGTTGTGTTAGATCCACTATGGACTGGACTCACACTATTATGTTAGATCCACTATGGACTGGACTCACACTATTATGTTAGATCCACTATGGACTGGACTCTCGCTATTATGTTTGATCCACTATGGACTGGACTCACACTATTATGTTAGATCCACTATGGACTGGACTCACACTATTATGTTAGATCCACTATGGACTGGACTCTCGCTATTATGTTTGATCCACTATGGACTGGACTCACACTATTATGTTTGATCCACTATGGACTGGACTCTCACTATTATGTTTGATCCACTATGGACCGGACTCACACTATTATGTTAGATCCACTATGGACTGGACTCTCACACTATTATGTTAGATCCACTATGGACTGGACTCTCACACTATTATGTTAGATCCACTATGGACTGGACTCACACTATTATGTTTGATCCACTATGGACTGGACTCACACTATTATGTTAGATCTACTATGGACTGGACTCTCACACTATTATGTTAGATCCACTATGGACTGGACTCTCACACTATTATGTTTGATCCACTATGGACTGGACTCACACTATTATGTTAGATCCACTATGGACTGGACTCACACTATTATGTTAGATCCACTATGGACTGGACTCACACTATTATGTTAGATCCACTATGGACTGGACTCTCACACTGTTGTGTTAGATCCACTATGGACTGGACTCACACTATTATGTTAGATCCACTATGGACTGGACTCACACTATTATGTTAGATCCACTATGGACTGGACTCACACTATTATGTTAGATCCACTATGGACTGGACTCACACTATTATGTTAGATCCACTATGGACTGGACTCTCGCTATTATGTTTGATCCACTATGGACTGGACTCACACTATTATGTTAGATCCACTATGGACTGGACTCACACTATTATGTTAGATCCACTATGGACTGGACTCTCGCTATTATGTTTGATCCACTATGGACTGGACTCACACTATTATGTTTGATCCACTATGGACTGGACTCTCACTACCCTACTAGTTACTATGGAAATCTACGTCACAGCAGGTCAGACGAGGCACCAAGCAGTGTGGGTGGGGAGCGTTTCCACAGAGTGTTTCCAGAGCCTGAAATGCGGGTGTCAGGGACAGATGGGGAAGGAGATTTTTACAACAAAGTTCTAAATCTTACTGATATATCACATATATCAGATTGTAGATGTTTTTTGTTTTTTTTTACCCTTCACGTTCATATTTCGCTGTGTTTGTTGCATTCTGCTTGATTGTAAAATATGTGGATGGAGAGGGGGTGTGACGTTCATATGTTTCTCAATATTCCGGGTTTTATCCTTCATAGAAAAAAAGAAAAAAAATTCCATTCCGTTTTCAAGGCGGTCTGTCATAACATTTTTAGCATTCAATCAGACTTTATTGTGAGGTTTTGTATTAGTTTTCCTAAAAAATAGATATACCGGCCCCCAGACACATTTTTTTACTCTAAATTTGGCCCCAGAGTCAAAATAATTGCCCAGGCCTGGTCTAGTGTGTTTGAAACACAGACTACCTGCAGGAGACGCAAACAAAACACATGAACTGATGTCGTGTGTTCATTTCTTCACCCTTAACCCCGCTCACTACGCGCCTGTTACTTCACTTTCCTTAAAGGCCTACTGAAAGCCACTACTACCGACCACGCAGTCTGATAGTTTATATATCAATGATGAAATCTTAACATTGCAACACATGCCAATACGGCCGAGTTAACTTATAAAGTGACATTTTAAATTTCCCGCTAAACTTACGGTTGAAAAACTCCTTCGGATATGATTTATGCGCGTGACGTCACAAAATCCACGGAAGTGGTTGGAACCCATCTGACCCGATATAAAAACCTCTTGTTTTCTTTGACAAAATTCCACAGTATTCTGGACATCTGTGTTGGTGAATCTTTTGCAATTTGTTTAATGAACAATGGAGACTGCAAAGAAGAACGTTGTAGGTGGGATCGATCGGTGTATTAGCGGCTAAGTACAATACTTACAGCAGGGGTCACCAACGCGGTGCCCGCGGGCACCAGGTAGCCCGTAAGGACCAGATGAGTAGCCCGCTGGCCTGTTCTAAAAATAGCTCAAATAGCAGCACTTACCAGTGAGCTGCCTCTATTTTTTAAATTGTATTTATTTACTAGCAAGCTGGTCTCGCTTTGCCCGGCATTTTTAATTCTAAGAGAGACAAAACTCAAATAGAATTTGAAAATCCAAGAAAATATTTTAAAGACTTGGTCTTCACTTGTTTAAATAAATTCATTATTTTTTTTACTTTGCTTCTTATAACTTTCAGAAAGACAATTTTAGAGAAAAAATACAACCTTAAAAATGATTTTAGCATTTTTAAACACATATACCTTTTTACCTTCCTCTTCTTTCCTGACAATTTAAATCAATGTTCAAGTAATTTTTTTAATTTTTATTGTAAAGAATAATAAATACATTTTAATTTAATTCTTCATTTTAGCTTCTGTTTTTTCGACGAAGAATATTTGTGAACTATTTCTTCAAACCTATTATGATTAAAATTCAAACAAATTATTCTGGCAAATCTAGAAAATCTGTAGAATCAAATTTGAATCTTATTTCAAAGTCTTTTGAATTTATTTTTAAAAAAAATTTCTGGAAAATCTAGAAGAAATAATGATTTGTCTTTGTTAGAAATATAGCTCGGTCCAATTTGTTATATATTCTAACAAAGTGTAGATTGGATTTTAACCTATTTAAAACATGTCATCAAAATTCTAAAATTAATCTTGATCAGGAAAAATTACTAATGATGTTCCATAAATTCTTTTTTTAAGTTTTTGTCTTCTTTTTTCGGTTGAATTTTAAAGAGTCGTAATTGAAGATAAACTATGTTTCAAAATTTAATTGTCATTTTTTTTGTGTTTTCTCCTCTTTTAAACCGTTCAATTAAGTGTAAATATCATTAATTATTAATAATAACATAGAGTTAAAGGTAAATTGAGCAAATTGGCTATTTCTGGCAATTTATATAAGTGTGTATCAAAATGCCCTTCGCATTAATCAGTACCCAAGAAGTAGCTCTTGGTTTCAAAAAGGTTGGTGACCCCTGACTTACAGCAACACAACAAGGACTACTTACTACGCCTAGCCGATGCTTGCCGCCAAACCCACGGATGAAGTCCTTCGTCGCGCCGTCGATCGCTGGAACGCAGGTGAGCACGGCTGTTGATGGGAAGATGAGGGCTGGCTGGCGTAGGTGGAGCGCTAATGTTTTTATCATAGTTCTGTGAGGTCCGGTTGCTAAGTTGCTAAATTAGCCTTAGCGTCGTTAGCAACAGCATTGTTAAGCCTTACCAGGCTGAGAATTTTTAACCGTGTAGTTACATGTCCACGGTTTAATAGTATTGTTGATCTTCTGTCCATCCTTCCAGTCAGGGATTTATTTATTTTGTTTCTATCTGCATTTGAGACAGATGCTATCACGTTAGCTCATGCTACAGAGGTTCGTCGATGATGGGTGTCCTTCTCGCGCCGTCGATCGCTGGAACGCAGGTGAGCACGGCTGTTGATGTAACCGTGTAGTTACATGTCCATGGTTTAATAGTATTGTTGATCTTCTGTCTATCCTTCCAGTCAGGGATTTATTTATATTGTTTCTATCTTCATTTGAGAACGATGCTATCACGTTAGCTCAGTAGCTAAGTGTGTCACTGATGTATTGTCGTGGAGATAAAAGTCACTTTAAATGTCCATTTCGCGTGCTCGACTCTCATTTTCAAGAGGATATAGTATCCGAGGTGGTTTGAAATATAAATCCGTGATCCACAATAGAAAAAGGAGAGAGTGTGGAATCCAATGAGCCAGCTTGTACCTAAGTTACGGTCAGAGCGAAAAAAGATACGTCCATCACTGCCTCTCTAGTCCTTCACTGTAACGTTCCTCATCTATGAATCTTTCATCCTCGCTCAAATTAATGGGGTAATCGTCGCTTTCTCGCTCCTAATCTCTCTCGCTCCATTGTAAACAAAGGAAAATTGTGAGGAATATTACCTCCTGTGACGTCACGCTACTTCCGGTACAGGCAAGGCTTTTTTTTATCAGCGACCAAAAGTTGCGAACTTTATCGTCGATTTTCTCTACTAAATCCTTTCAGCAAAAATATGGCAATATCGCGAAATGATCAAGTATGACACATAGAATGGATCTGCTATTCCCGTTTAAATAAAAAAAAATCTTTTCAGTAGGCCTTTAACAACAACAACAACACCTGGGATTTATATAGCGCTTTTCTAAGTACCCAAAGTCGCTTAACATGTTAAAAACCCATCATTCATTCACACCTGGTGGTGGTAAGCTACTTTCGTAGCCACAGCTGCCCTGGGGTAGACTGACGGAAGCGTGGCTGCCAATTTGCGCCTTTAATGTACTTCTATTTCCAGGCCTGGCTTTTTTTTTGTTTGCTTGTTCTTGTTGTAATCCTTCACAAACAATTACAGCCGCGGTGACCTGAATGTGTTGGAGCGTGTTACGTGTGCAAAAAAAAATTAAAAAAAATAAATGATGGTTTCAGCGTTTTCCGCCACAGATTTTTCCTTAAAAGTGCAGCAAAACGAGGTCGGAAAATGCTCAAATCGCTTAAATAGGAAGAAATTGTTTCTTTGCCGATTGGCTGGGGGAGAAGTCACATGACCAGTGGTGTCCATTTTGACAAATAGGGTGACCTTTAAACCAGGGGTGGAAAACGTTTTCCAAGCCAAGGAACCAAAACTGATGAAGTGATGTTATAAAGCAGGGGTCCCCAAACTACGGCCCGCGGGCCCGCCAGCGTCCGCAGGCCCTCGGGTAGTCCTGAGTAAAAAAAATAAAAAAATTTTTTTTAAATTAAAATAATAAATATATACACTACCGTTCAAAAGTTTGGGGTCACCCAAACAATTTTGTGGAATAGCCTTCATTTCTAAGAACAAGAATAGACTGTCGAGTTTCAGATGAAAGTTCTCTTTTTCTGGCCATTTTGAGCATTTCATTGACCCCACAAATGTGATGCTCCAGAAACTCAATCTGCTCAAAGGAAGGTCAGTTTTGTAGCTTCTGTAACGAGCTAAACTGTTTTCAGATGTGTGAAGATGATTGCACAAGGGTTTTCTAATCATCAATTAGCCTTCTGAGCCAATGAGCAAACACATTGTACCATTAGAACACTGGAGTGATAGTTGCTGGAAATGGGCCTCTATACACCTATGTAGATATTGCACCAAAAACCAGACATTTGCAGCTAGAATAGTCATTTACCACATTAGCAATGTATAGAGTGTATTTCTTTAAAGTTAAGACTAGTTTAAAGTTATCTTCATTGAAAAGTACAGTGCTTTTCCTTCAAAAATAAGGACATTTCAATGTGACCCCAAACTTTTGAACGGTAGTGTGTGTGTATATATATATATATATATATCATTTTATTTTTTTTATTATTATTTTTTGTGTGGTGTTCGGGTCTGTGGGACCCGTTTTCATTTTTTATTAAAAGAAAAATGATACAATTAATTAATTTTTCAAACTGAGACTCACTGACTTTGCCTCATTTTCTGTGAAGAACATATATCAGAATACATAATTAATGACCACACACCATACACCCCCCTACACATTTCTATTACAAATTATCGGTATTGGTTTTTCTATTATCGGTATAGTTTTTTTTTTTTGAATGTTATTTTTTTTATATAATTAAATCAACATAAAAAACACAAGATACACTTACAATTAGTGCACCAACCCAAAAAACCTCCCTCCCCCCATTTACACTCATTCACACTCATTCACACAAAAGGGTTGTTTCTTTCTGTTATTAATATTCTGGTTCCTACATTATATATCAATATATATCAATACAGTCTGCAAGGGATACAGTCCGTAAGCACACATGATTGTGCGTGCTGCTGCTCCACTAATAGTACTAACCTTTAACAGTTAATTTTACAAATTTTCATTAATTACTAGTTTCTATGTAACTGTTTTTGTATTGTTTTACTTTCTTCCTTATTCAAGAAAATGTTTTTAATTTATTTACCTTATTTTATGAATTTTAAAAAAAAGGACCTTATCTTCACCATACCTGGTTGTCCAAATTAGGCATAATAATGTGTTAAAGGCCTACTGAAATGAATTTTTTTTATTTAAACGGGGATAGCAGATCCATTCTATGTGTCATACTTGATCATTTCGCGATATTGCCATATTTTTGCTGAAAGGATTTAGTAGAGAACATCGACGATAAAGTTCTCAACTTTTGGTCGCTGATAAAAAAAAGCCTTCCCTGTACCGGAAGTAGCGTGACGTCACAGGTTGAAAGGCTCCTCACATTTCCCCATTGTTTACACCAGCAGCGAGAGCGATTCGGACCGAGAAAGCGACGATTACTCCATTAATTTGAGCGAGGATGAAAGATTTGTGGATGAGGAATGTGAGAGTGAAGGACTAGAGTGCAGTGCAGGACGCATCTTTTTTCGATCTGACCGTAACTTAGGTACAAGCTGGCTCATTGGATTCTACACTCTCTCCTCTTTCTATTGTGGATCACGGATTTGTATTTTAAACCACCTCGGATACTATGTCCTCTTGAAAATGAGAGTCGAGAACATTCAGAGTGACTTTTATCTCCACGACAATACATCGGCGAAACACTTTAGCTACTGAGCTAACGTGATAGCATCGGGCTTAACTGCATATAGAAACAAAGGAAATAAGCCCCTGACTGGAAGGATAGACAGAAGATCAACAATACTATTAAACCATGGACATGTAACTACACGGTTAATGCTTTCCAGCATGGCGAAGCTTAACAATGCTGTTGCTAACGACGCCATTGAAGCTAACTTAGCAACGGGACCTCACAGAGCTATGCTAAAAACATTAGCTATCCACCTACGCCAGCCAGCCCTTATCTGCTCATCAACACCCGTGCTCACCTGCGTTCCAGCGATCGACGGTGCGACGAAGGACTTCACCCGATCACCGATGCGGTCGGCGGCTAGTGTCGGATAGCGCGTCTGCTATCCACCTCAAAGTCCTCCTGTTTGTGTTGCTGCAGCCAGTCGCTAATACACCGATCCCACCTACAGCTTTCTTCTTTGCAGTCTCCATTGTTCATTAAACAAATTGCAAAAGATTCACCAACACAGATGTCCAGAATACTGTGGAATTTTGAGATGAAAACAGAGCTTTTTGTATTGGATACAATGGCGTCCCAATACTTCCGTTTCAACGATTGACGTCACGCGCATACGTCATCATACATAGACGTTTTCAACCGGAAGTTTAGCGGGAAATTTAAAATTGCATTTTATAAGTTAACCCGGCCGTATTGGCATGTGTTGCAATGTTAAGATTTCATCATTGATATATAAACTATCAGACTGCGTGGTCGGTAGTAGTGGCTTTCAGTAGGCCTTTAATTCCATGACTGTATACACTACCGTTCAAAAGTTTGGGGTCACATTGAAATGTTCTTATTTTTGAAGGAAAAGCACTGTACTTTTCAATGAAGATAACTTTAAACTAGCCTTAACTTGAAAGAAATACACTCTATACATTGCTAATGTGGTAAATGACTATTCTAGCTGCAAATGTCTGGTTTTTGGTGCAATATCTACATAGGTGTATAGAGGCCCATTTCCAGCAACTATCACTCCAGTGTTCTAATGGTAAAATGTGTTTGCTCATTGGCTCAGAAGGCTGATTGATGATTAGAAAACCCTTGTGCAATCATGTTCACACATCTGAAAACAGTTTAGCTCGTTACAGAAGCTACAAAACTGACCTTCCTTTGAGCAGATTGAGTTTCTGGAGCATCACATTTGTGGGGTCAATTAAACGCTCGAAATGGCCAGAAAAAGAGAACTTTCATCTGAAACTCGACAGTCTATTCTTGTTCTTATAAATGAAGGCTATTCCACAAAATTGTTTGGGTGACCCCAAACTTTTGAACGGTAGTGTATATCGGTATCGGTTGATATTAGAGATGTCCGATAATATCGGTCTGCCGATATTATCGGCCGATATATGCGTTAAAATGTAATATCGGAAATTATCGGTTTCGTTTTTTTTATTATCGGTATCGTTTTTTAAAAATTTTTTAAATTTTATTTTTTTTATTAAATCAACATAAAAAACACAAGATACACTTACAATTAGTGCACCAACCCAAACAACCTCCCTCCCCCATTTACACTCATTCACACAAAAGGGTTGTTTCTTTCTGTTATTAATATTCTGGTTCCTACATTATATATCAATATATATCAATACAGTCTGCAAGGGATACAGTCCGTAAGCACACATGATTGTGCGTGCTGCTGGTCCACTAATAGTACTAACCTTTAACAGTTAATTTTACTAATTTTCATTCATTACTAGTTTCTATGTAACTGTTTTTATATTGTTGTACTTTCTTTTTTATTCAAGAAAATGTTTTTAATTTATTTATCTTATTTTACTTTTTTTTTTTTAAAGGACCTTATCTTCACCATACGTGGCTGTCCAAATTAGGCATAATAATGTGTTAATTCCACGACTGCATATATCGGTTGATATCGGTATCGGTTGATATCGGTATCGGTAATTAAAGAGTTGGACAATATCGGAATATCGGCAAAAAGCCATTATCGGACATCCCTAGTTGATATCGGTATCGGTAGTTAAGAGTTGGACAATATCGTATATCGGCAAAAAAGCCAATATCGGACATCCCTAATTACATCGATATTTTTCATCTTCTTTCGTTTTTTTACTGCTGCTATAGCAGGGTGGTGCGTTCAGTGACACTCTGGAAACACGAACTCCAAGGCTCTGATTGACTTTGATTGTACTACTACTGCATGTTACAACTTTAATCGTCTTATTTTTTTTCGTCCTACGCAAATAAAAAAATCAATTAAAAAAAAGCCCAAAGACTGAATCGTGGGAAGCCTACCTAGAACATATCCTGCAAAGGATCACACGGACACAACAATTGCGCGTTCATGACTAAAACATTTGATTGAATAATGAATGTGTTTGCCAGCAAGAGCGTGACAGCGGTGAACCCGACTGTACATCTGCAATGGAGTGTTAGTGTGGGAGGTGGAGGGCGGGGGTGGGGGTGATACATGTGTAGCATTACGTGAGCAGAGGCAGGAAGTCCAGCTACGAGTCAGGATGCAGCGGAGTTTCAACCCACAGCTTTAATTGTGTTTGCCAGTGTCAGCGGAGCGGGGGTTAAAGTAAAGGATGGGACATGCTCTCCACCTATTAGGTTACATAATTACTGCAGCCAGCACATACCTCATGTCCAGTTCATTGTTGCACACCACAATTAGCTTCACACACACAAGTGCTGGCATCATTTGCTGGTATTGATCCAACGGATGGACAATATGAAGCATTTTTTATGACGAGTCCAAAGGCTCTATGGAGCCTAGACCTCAGCCAGGTTTAACAAATGTATTTTCATGCAGTAGACTGGGTGTTGTTGTCTTTTTGTCTTTTCACATTTTGTTACTTTGGTTTGTCGATTGTCAATTGTTTTGTCTTCTGTTATTTTTTTGGTTTGTGTAATTGTAAGTTGTTTCGCCTTTTTGGTTATTGTGTTTACCTTAAACTGTCAGATGTCGCACATTTTTGTTATTTTGGTGTGTGTACTTGTAGAGTGTTTTACATCAGTCAATGTTTATTTATGGAGCCCTAAATCACGAGTGTCTCAAAGGGCTGCACAAGCCACGACGACATCCTCGGTTCAGAGCCCACATAAGGGCAAGGAAAAAACTCACAACCCGGTGGGATGTCGATGTGAATGACTATGAGAAACCTTGGAGAGGACCGCATATAAGGGTGACGCCCCCGTCCCCTCTAGGGATGACCGGATGCATTGGACGTCGAGTGGGTCTAGCATAATATTGTGAAAGTCCAGTCCATAGTGCATCTAACATAATAGTGAGAGTCCAGTCCATAGTGGATCTAACATAATAGTGAGAGTCCAGTCCATAGTGGATCTAACATAATAGTGAGAGTCCAGTCCATAGTGGATCCAACATAATAGTGAGAGTCCAGTCCATAGTGGATCTAACATAATAGTGAGAGTCCAGTCCATAGTGGATCTAACATAATAGTGAGAGTTCAAGTCCATAGTGGATCTAACATAATAGTGAGAGTTCAGTCCATAGTGGATCTAACATAATAGTGAGAGTCCAGTCCATAGTGGATCTAAAATAATAGTGTGAGAGTCCAGTCCATAGTGGATCTAACATAATAGTGAGAGTTCAGTCCATAGTGGATCTAACATAATAGTGAGAGTCCAGTCCATAGTGGATCTGACATAATAGTGAGAGTCCAGTCCATAGTGGATCTAACATAATAGTGAGAGTCCAGTCCATAGTGGATCTAACATAATAGTGAGAGTCCAGTCCATAGTGGATCTAACATAATAGCGTGAGAGTCCAGTCCATAGTGGATCTAACATAATAGTGTGAGAGTCCAGTCCATAGTGGATCTAACATAATAGTGAGAGTCCAGTCCATAGTGGATCCAACATAATAGTGAGAGTCCAGTCCATAGTGGATCCAACATAATAGTGAGAGTCCAGTCCATAGTGGATCTAACATAATAGTGAGAGTCCAGTCCATAGTGGATCCAACATAATAGTGAGAGTCCAGTCCATAGTGGATCCAACATAATAGTGAGAGTCCAGTCCATAGTGGATCTAACATAATAGTGAGAGTCCAGTCCATAGTGGATCTAACATAATAGTGAGAGTCCAGTCCATAGTGGATCTAACATAATAGTGAGAGTCCAGTCCATAGTGGATCTAACATAATAGTGTGAGAGTCCAGTCCATAGTGGATCTAACATAATAGTGTGAGAGTCCAGTCCATAGTGGATCTAACATAATAGTGTGAGAGTCCAGTCCATAGTGGATCCAACATAATATTGTGAGAGTCCAGTCCATAGTGGATCTAACATAATAGTGTGAGAGTCCAGTCCATAGTGGATCTAACATAATAGTGAGAGTCCAGTCCATAGTGGATCTAACATAATAGCGTGAGAGTCCAGTCCAAAGTGGATCTAACATAATAGTGTGAGAGTCCAGTCCACAGTGGATCTAACATAATAGTGTGAGAGTCCAGTCCATAGTGGATCTAACATAATAGTGAGAGTCCAGTCCATAGTGGATCCAACATAATATTGTGAGAGTCCAGTCCATAGTGGATCTAACATAATATTGTGAGAGTCCAGTCCATACTGGATCTAACATAATAGTGTGAGTCCAGTCCATAGTGGATCAAACATAATAGTGTGAGAGTCCAGTCCATAGTGGATCCAACATAATATTGTGAGAGTCCAGTCCATAGTGGATCTAACATAATAGTGTGAGAGTCCAGTCCATAGTGGATCTAACATAATAGTGAGAGTCCAGTCCATAGTGGATCTAACATAATAGCGTGAGAGTCCAGTCCACAGTGGATCCAACATAATATTGTGAGAGTCCAGTCCATAGTGGATCTAACATAATAGTGTGAGAGTCCAGTCCATAGTGGATCTAACATAATAGTGTGAGAGTCCAGTCCATAGTGGATCTAACATAATAGTGTGAGAGTCCAGTCCATAGTGGATCTAACATAATAGCGTGAGAGTCCAGTCCATAGTGGATCTAACATAATAGTGTGAGAGTCCAGTCCATAGTGGATCTAACATAATAGTGTGAGAGTCCAGTCCATAGTGGATCTAACATAATAGTGTGAGAGTTCTGTCCATAGAGGATCTAACATAATATTGTGAGAGTCCAGTCCATAGTGGATCTAACATAATAGTGTGAGAGTCCAGTCCACAGTGGATCCAACATAATATTGTGAGAGTCCAGTCCATAGTGGATCTAACATAATAGTGTGAGAGTCCAGTCCATAGTGGATCTAACATAATAGTGTGAGAGTCCAGTCCACAGTGGATCCAACATAATATTGTGAGAGTCCAGTCCATAGTGGATCTAACATAATAGTGTGAGAGTCCAGTCCATAGTGGATCTAACATAATAGTGTGAGAGTCCAGTCCACAGTGGATCCAACATAATATTGTGAGAGTCCAGTCCATAGTGGATCTAACATAATAGTGTGAGAGTCCAGTCCATAGTGGATCTAACATAATAGTGTGAGAGTCCAGTCCATAGTGGATCTAACATAATAGTGTGAGAGTCCAGTCCATAGTGGATCTAACATAATAGTGTGAGAGTCCAGTCCATAGTGGATCTAACATAATAGTGAGAGTTCAAGTCCATACTGTATCTAACATAATAGTGAGAGTCCAGTCCATAGTGGATCTAACAAAATAGTGAGAATTCAGTCCATAGCGGATCTAACATAATAGTGAGAGTCCAGTCCATAGTGGATCTAACATAATAGTGAGAGTTCAGTCCATAGTGGATCTAGCATAATAGTGAGAGTTCAGTCCATAGAGGATCTAACATAATATTGTGAGAGTCCAGTCCATAGTGGATCTAACATAATAGTGTGAGAGTCCAGTCCATAGTGGATCTAACATAATAGTGTGAGAGTCCAGTCCATAGTGGATCTAACATAATAGCGTGAGAGTCCAGTCCAAAGTGGATCTAACATAATAGTGTGAGAGTCCAGTCCACAGTGGATCCAACATAATATTGTGAGAGTCCAGTCCATAGTGGATCTAACATAATAGTGTGAGAGTCCAGTCCATAGTGGATCTAACATAATAGTGTGAGAGTCCAGTCCATGGTGGATCTAACATAATAGTGTGAGAGTCCAGTCCATAGTGGATCTAACATAATAGTGTGAGAGTACAGTCCATAGTGGATCTAACATAATAGTGTGAGAGTCCAGTCCATAGTGGATCTAACATAATAGCGTGAGAGTCCAGTCGATAGTGGATCTAACATAATAGTGAGAATTCAGTCCATAGCGGATCTAACATAATATTGTGAGAGTCCAGTCCATAGTGGATCTAACATAATAGCGTGAGAGTCCAGTCCATAGTGGATCTAACATAATAGTGTGAGAGTCCAGTCCATAGTGGATCTAACATAATAGTGAGAGTTCAGTCCATAGAGGATCTAACATAATATTGTGAGAGTCCAGTTCATAGTGGATCTAACATAATAGTGTGAGAG
Organism: Entelurus aequoreus; assembly: GCF_033978785.1. NCBI lineage: Eukaryota > Metazoa > Chordata > Actinopteri > Syngnathiformes > Syngnathidae > Entelurus > Entelurus aequoreus. The sequence continues at coordinate 6,075,038 of NC_084746.1, forward strand.
TCCAGTCCATAGTGGATCTAACATAATAGTGTGAGAGTCCAGTCCATAGTGGATCTAACATAATAGCGTGAGAGTCCAGTCCATAGTGGATCTAACATAATAGCGTGAGAGTCCAGTCGATAGTGGATCTAACATAATAGTGAGAGTCCAGTCCATAGTGGATCTAACATAATAGTGAGAGAGTCCAGTCCATAGTGGATCTAACATAATAGTGAGAGTCCAGTCCATAGTGGATCTAACATAATAGTGTGAGAGTCCAGTCCATAGTGGATCTAACATAATAGTGTGAGAGTCCAGTCCATAGTGGATCTAACATAATAGTGTGAGAGTCCAGTCCATGGTGGATCTAACATAATAGTGTGAGAGTCCAGTCCATAGTGGATCTAACATAATAGTGTGAGAGTCCAGTCCATAGTGGGGCCAGCAGAATACCGTCCCGAGCGGAGACGGGTCAGCAGCGCAGAGATGTCCCCAACCGATGCACAGGCTAGCGGTCCACCCCGGTTCCCGACTCTGGACAGCCAGCACTTCATCCGTGGCTACCGAACCTGTGTCCCCCCCTCCACGCAGGAGAGGGGGGCAGAGGAGAAAAGAAAAGAAACGGCAGATCAACTGGTCTAAAGGGGGGTCTATTTAAAGGCTAGAGTATACAAATGAGTTTTAAGATGGGACTTAAATGCTTCTACTGAGGTAGCATCTCTAACTGTTACCGGGAGGGCATTCCAGAGTACTGGAGCCCCAATATAAAACGCTCTATAGCCCGCAGACTTTTTTTGGGCTCTGGGAATCACTAATAAGCCGGAGTTCTTTGAACGCAGATTTCTTGCCGGGACATATGGTACAATACAATCAGCAAGATAGGATGGAGCTAGACCGTGTAGCATTTTATACGTAAGTAGTAAAACCTTAAAGTCACATCTTAAGTGACTTTTAAGTTTTGCCTTTTGTTCATTTTTGAATGGAGTTAAAGTTAAAGATGATAGTCACACACACACTAGGTGTGGTGAAATTATACTCTGCATTTGACCCATCACCCTTGATCACCCCCTGGGAGGTGAGGGGAGCAGTGAGCAGCAGCGCTTGGGAATCATTTTGGTGATTTAACGCTCAATTCCAACCCTTGATGCTGAGTGCCAAGCAGGGAGGTAATGGGTCTTATTTTTATAGTAAGTCTTGTTTTTATTTTAGAGTTTTAACTTGCACTTACAGATGTAGCTACCAACTGTAGTTACTGACAGTGGTTTTCTGAAGTGTTCCTGAGCCTGTGTGGTGATATCCTTTACACACTGATGTCTCTTTTTGATGCAGTACCGCCTGACGGATCGAAGGTCCGTAATATCATCGCTTCAGGCAGTGATTTCTCCAGATTCTCTGAACCGTTTGATGATATTACGGAGCGTAGATGGTGAAATCCCTAAATTCCTTGCAATAGCTGGTTGAGAAAGGTTTTTCTTAAACTGTTCAACAATTTGCTCACGCATTTGTTGACAAAGTGGTGACCCTCGCCCCATCCTTGTTTGTGAATGACTGAGCATTTCACGGAAGCTGCTTTTATACCCAATCATGGCACCCACCTGTTCCCAATTTGCCTGCACACCTGTGGGATGTTCCAAATAAGTGTTTGATGAGCATTCCTCAACTTTCTCAGTCTTTTTTTGCCACTTGTGCCAGCTTTTTTGAAACAGGCATCAAATTCTAAATGAGCTAATATTTGCAAAACAATAACTGTGGAAGTTCTTCATAGCAGTATATTCAATTGAATATAGGTTGACATAGAGGTTGAAAAGGATTTGCAAATCGTTGTATTCTTTTTTTATTTATAATTTACACAACGTGCCAACTTCACTGGTTTTGGGGTTTGTACGTACAGTTTTTACACTTATCAAATGTTTTACGATAGCTGCAGTTGGACCCTTGAAAGACGTTTTCTATTATTTGATTTCCGGATAGTGTAGTAAAATCCAAACCCTAACTTGCCAGTCGGTCAGTCGGCAAGTTGGTCAATCCGTGATTCATGCCGCAAGAACTTGGATGGTATAATTTTTTTCATTTTGGGTGCTTTGGTGAAACACTAAGTACAAACCCTGTTTCCATATGAGTTGGGAAATTGTGTTAGATGTAAATATAAACGGAATACAATGATTTGCAAATCATTTTCAACCCATATTCAGTTGAATATGCTACAAAGACAACATATTTGATGTTCAAACTGATAAACATTTTTTTTTTTGTGCAAATAATCATTAACTTTAGAATTTGTTGCCAGCAACACGTGACAAAGAAGTTGGGAAAGGCGGCAATAAATACTGATAAAGTTGAGGAATGCTCATCAAAACACTTATTTGGAACATCCCACAGGTGAACAGGCTAATTGGGAACAGGTGGGGGCCATAATTGGGTATAAAAACAGCGTGGCTTCATAAAAAAAGAGTGCGGGTACTTTCCTGGCCCACCTGCAGTCCAGACCTGTCTCCCATCGAAAATGTGTGGCGCATTATGAAGCGTAAAATACGACAGCGGAGACCCCCGGACTGTTGAACGACTGAAGCTGTACATAAACAAGAATGGGAAAGAATTACACTTTCAAAGCTTCAACAATTAATTTCCTCATTTCACAATCGTTTATTGAGTGTTGTTAAAAGAAGAGGCCATGTAACACAGTGGTGAACATGCCCTTTCCCAATTACTTTGGCACGTGTTGCAGCCATGAAATTCTAAGTTAATTATTATTTGCAAAAAAAAAAAAAAAGTTTATGAGTTTGAACATCAAATATGTTGTCTTTGTAGTGCATTCAACTGAATATGGGTTGAAAATGATTTGCAAATCATTGTATTCCGTTTATATTTACATCCAACACAATTTCCCAACTCATATGGAAACGGGGTTTGTAAATCAAAACAACACTTTTGAACTTGGCAGGTGTGATCTCATCGAGAAAAATGCATGCGTGCACATCAAGATAGCTCGTTGCCTCCCTCCGAAGATTGTAGTGAGTTAAACAAATACAAATCCTTCAATCTTGATGAAAATCTATCAATTCCAAGACAACGCTCGGCGAAAAGATATTTTCTTCCTCTGCGAGCCCGAGCTAGCGCCGGCCTGCGTCGTTCTCATTCCCCTCATGCGGCGCTGTCATAATGAAAGCACGAGGCAATCAATCTTCCCATCTGACACTCCGACACAAGCAAGGTGATGAGCACAAAACAACAAAAGTTTCTAATCCGTCTCAATTATTAAAGCAAGGGCCGCCGTTGGTTCCATTAGAGCGGAACGCCAGCACGACTGCGCCAAGATGGAGACGATCGAGCGCGACCGCGGCTTTGGAAACAGAAACAACGTAAGAAAAATGAATTAGGTCGCGCTTTTGTCAAAGGCAGCATATTTTGGAAATCATACAAAAAGTGTAAAGATATGCTGGACATGCTACTCAACAATAGTTTCACCCTTTTTTCTGTATTGCTTATTTTTAATTACGTTTTTTTCACATAACACCCCAAAAAGGAATATATCCAACAAAATTAGAGATGTCCGATAATATCGGCAGTCCGATATTATCGGCCGATAAATGGTATCGGTTTCAAAAAGTACAATGTATGACTTTTTAAAACGCCGCAGTACGGAGTGGTACACGGACGTAGGGAGAAGTACAGAGCAGATGTGTCTCCCAGTCATATTCGCAAACCCCCCCGATTGTCCCGGGAGACTCCCGAATTTCAGTGCCCCTCCCGAAAATCTCCCGGGGCAACCATTCTCCCGAATTTCTCCCGATTTCCACCCAGACAACAATATTGGGGGCGTGCCTTAAAAGCACTGCCTTTGCGTGCCGGCCCAGTCACATAATATCTACGGCTTTTCACACACACGAGTGAATGCAAGGCATACTTTGTCAACAGCCATACAGGTCACACTGAGGGTGGCGGTATAAACAACTTTAACACTGTTACAAATATGCGCCACACTGTGAACCCACACCAAACAAGAATGACAAACACATTTCGGGAGAACATCCGCACCGTGACACGACATAAACACAGCAGAACAAATACCCAGAACCCCTTGCAGCACTAACTCTTCCGGGACGCTACACCCACCTCAACCTCCTCATGCTCTCGCAGGGAGAGCATGTCCCAAATTCCAAGCTGTTGTTTTGAGGCATGTTAAAAAAAATAATGCACTTTGTGACTTCAATAATAAATATGGCAATGCCATGTTGGCATTTTTTTCCCCCGTAACTTGAGTTGATTTATTTTGGAAAACCTTGTTACATTGTTTAATGCATCCAGCGGGGCATCACAACAAAATTAGGCATAATAATGTGTTAATTCCACGACTGTATATATCGGTATCGGTTGATATCGGAATCGGTATTTAAGAGTTGGATTGCTTGATTGATTGAGACTTTTATTAGTAGGTTGCACAGTGAAGTACATATTCCGTACAATTGACCACTAAATGGTAACACCCGAATAAGTTTTTCAACTTGTTTAAGTCGGGGTCCACTTAAATTGATTCATGATACAGATATATACTATCATATATACTATCATCATAATACAGTCATCACACAAGATAATCACATTGAATTATTTACATTATTTACAATCAGGGGTGTGGGGGGGGGGCGGGGGGGAGGGGGGGGGGTAGGATATGGACAGCAAGTAGTGGACATAGAGAGAGAGAGAGAGAGAGAGAGAGAGAGAGAGAGAGAGAGAGAGAGAGAGAGAGAGAGAGAGAGATCAGAAGACATAAGAAAAAGTATCTGCATTTGATTGTTTACATTTGATTATTAGCAATCCGGGGAGGGTGTTAGTTTAGGGTTGTAGCTGCCTGGAGGTGAACTTTTATTGCGGTTTTAAAGGAGGATAGAGATGCCCTTTCTTTTATACCTGTTGGGAGCGCATTCCACATTGATGTGGCGTAGAAGGAGAATGAGTTAAGACCTTTGTTAGTTCGGAATCTGGGTTTAACGTGGTTAGTGGAGCTCCCCCTGGTGTTGTGGTTATGGCGGTCATTTCCGTTAAGGAAGTAGTTTGACATGTACTTCGGTATCAGGGAGGTGTTGTGGATTTTATAGACCAGGCTCAGTGCAAGTTGTTTAACTCTGTCCTCCACCTTGAGCCAGCCCACTTTGGAGAAGTGGGTAGGAGTGAGGTGGGATCTGGGGTGGAGGTCTAGAAGTAATCTGACTAGCTTGTTCTGGGATGTTTGGAGTTTAGATTTGAGGGTTTTGGAGGGGCTAGGGTACCAGGAGGTGCACGCGTAGTCGAAAAAGGGTTGAACGAGAGTTCCCGCCAGAATCCTGGACAATATCGGAATATCGGATATCGGCAAGAAAGCCATTATCGGACAATTGTCTGGGTGGAAATCGGGAGAGTGGTTGCCCCGGGAGATTTTCGGGAGGGGCACTGAAATTCGGGAGTCTCTCGGGAAAATCGGGAGGGTTGGCAAGTATGACTGGGAGACGCAACTGCTCTGTACTTCTCCCTACGTCCGTGTACCACTCCGTACAGCGGCGTTTTAAAAAGTCATACATTTTACTTTTTGAAACCGATACCGCATTTTAAAGCATTTATCGGCCGATAATATCGGCAGTCCGATATTATCGGACATCTCTAATTAATAGTGAATCACAAGTCGGACTGAGGATGTTTGACGCATGTTTGCAAGTGTTAATGATGAGAGCAGCTGAAACGGTGCAACAGAAGCACGCTGTATGACAGAAAGGCACCACGTCCACGGTGGCCTTTATGGCGATGCACGCCGTGGCGCCCCGTGTAAGGAAATAAGCTATGGCTGAGCGGCGGCCCGCTAAGTGACAGAACTAAATAAAGACACAAGCTGTCAAGAGGCTTTGTGGCCAGCAGCTGAGCATACAGTCGGCAGACGGTTTGCCGTGCCAGGCGGTCGGTGCGCGGGTCAGGAGGCGGCCGTGGTGGAACTGTTGCTTTCACATGAGCACGACCTTTAATTAAAAATTGTGTTACGCATAACACAATTAACAAGCACGTAATATCCAACAACCACGAGAAGTAGAAGGAGGTCGTTTAATAGCAAAGGACATATGACCTTTTTTTTTTTTTTTTTGACAAGAGAAAGCAATAATGAGATTTTTGCATGGAGAGGCGGTCGGTGCAAAGGGAACAGGACGCCATGTGCTCGTGAAAGTGGGCCACGAGCGCCGGAGTCTTGGAAGGAGTCTAAGAGGTTTGAGGAGATCCTATTAAACGCCTCTTCTGTGACACCTGCTCCTCTCGGCTCTGCTGACCCGTATCTTTGTGTCTCGCCGTCCTCAGACGCTCCTCCTTGGCATCGTCGGCTACGAAGAAGGAAGAGAGGCTTCACGGAAGAAATACGAAGCCCAAAATCAGTGGAGTTGGCACGTTGTGTAAATGGTAAATAAAAACAAAATACAATGATTTGCAAATCCTTTTCAACCTATATTCAATTGAGTAGACTGCAAAGACAATATATTTGTCAGGTTCAAACACTGATGACATCTATTAAACAAGATAAGAGGCAAAGAATTAAACAGAGACATAATTCAATTTGGACTCAATATATTGAGGAGAGTCGCCCGGACACTGTACCCTTGTACAGTATCTTAGCACGCTCTGCCAAAATATTGTATGCCTCCTTATTTTATTTTGGACCCTCCCCGACCACATGGCCACGGCTGTTTCCAAAGGACAAAGGTCGCAAAAAGTTCACAGAAAAGGTCGTAAAAAATTCACAGAAAAGGTCAGTTCGAAAAGAGTCCGTAAAATAGTTCAAAAAGAGGTCCATAAAATACTTCAAAAAGAGTTCGTTTGGAAATTGGGCAGATCCTGTCATCTCTCCGCTTTGAAGTCCTTGGGCCAGAACAACATCCTTCTGTTGATTACCATACATGAGAGAAAACAGAAAACCCTTCATGTGGCTCTCCCCCTTACACGGTGGAGTTTTACCAGCATTCTTCTTGTTAGGTTTCAAGATCAATCAATCAATCAATCAATCAATGTTTATTTATATAGCCCTAAATCACAAGTGTCTCAAAGGGCTGCACAAGCCACAACGACATCCTCGGTACAGAGCCCACATACGGGCAAGGAAAAACGCACCCCAGTGGGACGTCGGTGAATGACTATGAGAAACCTTGGAGAGGACCGCATATGTGGGTAACCCCCCACCCCCCTCTAGGGGAGACCGAAAGCAATGAATGTCGAGTGGGTCTGACATAATATTGTGAAATTATGAAATTGTGAAAGTCCAGTCCACAGTGGATCCAACACATCAGCGAGAGTCCAATCCATAGTGGGGCCAGCAGTAAACCGTCCCGAGCGGAGACGGGTCAGCAGCGCAGAGATGTCCCCAACCGATGTACAGGCTAGTGGTCCACCCGGGGTCCCGACTCTGGACAGCCAGCACTTCATCCATGGCCACCGGACCTGTGCAACTCCCCCTCCCAAGGGACAGGGGAGAAGAGGAGAGAAGAAAAGAAACGGCAGATCAACTGGTCTAAAAAGGGGGGTATATTTAAAGGCTAGATTATACAAATGAGTTTTAAGATGGGACTTAAATGCTTCTACTGAGGTAGCATCTCTAACTGTTACCGGGAGGGCATTCTATAGTATTGGAGCCCGGATAGAAAACGCTCTATAGCCCGCAGACTTTTTTTTGGCTCTGGGAATCACTAATAAGCCGGAGTTCTTAGAACGCAGATTTCCTGTCGGGACATATGGTACAATACAATCGGCCAGATAGGCTGGAGCTAAACCGTGACAGCCTTTTGTCTTGTTGCCAAAGTTTTTTGTGATAACTTACAAACAATTATTCTAACAATATTTAACGTTCAAACTGGAAAACGTTATTTTTTGGCAAATTATTAGCTCATTTGGAAATCGATGCCTGCAACATGTTGCAAAAAAGCTGGCACAAGTGGCAAAAAAAAGACTGAGAAAATGAGGAATGCTCATCACTTATTTGGAACATCCCACAGGTGAACAGGCTAATTGGGAACAGGTGGGTGCCATGATTGGGTATAAAAGCAGCTTCCATGAAATGCTCAGTCATTCACCAACAAGGATGGGGCGAGGGTCAACACTTTGTCAACAAATGCGTGAGCAAATTGTCCAACGGTTTAAGAACAACATTTCCCAACCAGCTATTGCAACGAATTTAGGGATTTCACCATCTACGGTCCGTAATATCATCAAAAGGTTCAGAGAATCTGGAGAAATCACTGCACGTAAGCCATGATATTACGGACCTTCTATCCCTCAGGCGGTACTGCATCAACAAGCGACATCAGTGTGTAAAGGATATCACCACATGGACTCAGGAACACTTCAGAAAACCACTGTCAGTAACTACAGTTGGGCGCTACATCTGTAAGTGCAAGTTACAACTCTACTATGCAAAGCAAAAGCCATTTATCAACAACACCCAGAAACGCTGCCGGCTTCGCTGGCCCCGATCTCATCTAAGATGGACTAATGCAAAGTGGAAAAGAGGTCTGACCAGTCCAAATTTCAAATTGTTTTTGGAAACTGTGGATGTCGTGTCCTCCGGAACAAAGAGAAAAATAACCATACGTTTTGTTATAGAAGCAAAATTGAAAAGCCAGCATGTGTGATGGTATGGGGGTGTATTAGTGCCCAAGACATGGGTAACTTACACATCTGTGAAGGCACCATTAATGCTGAAAGGTACGTACAGGTTTTGGAGCAGCATATGTTGCCATCTGAGCAACGTTATCATGGACGCCCCTGCTTATTTTATCAAGACAATGCCAAACCATGTGTTACAACAGCGTGACTTCATAGTAAAAGAGTGTGGGTACTAGACTGGCCTGCCTGTAGTCCAGACCTGTCTCCCGTAGAAAATGTGTGGCGCATTATGAAGCCTAAAATACCACAAGGGAGACCCCCGGACTGTTGAACAACTTAAGCTGTTCATCAAGCAAGAATGGGAAATAATTCCACCTGAAAAGTTTCAAAAATTGCAAGGAAAGGCCATGTAACACAGTGGTAAAAAATGCCCCTATGCCAACTTTTTAGCAATGAATTGCTGCCATTAAATTCTAAGTTAATGATTATTTGCAGTTGGAACATTAAATATCTTGTCTTTGCAGTCTATTCAATTGAATATAAATTGAAAAGGATTTGCAAATCATTGTATTCTGTTTTTAATTACGACTTTCACAACGTGCCAACTTCACTGGTTTTGGGTTTTGTACATTTGTTGATAATTGCGGTACAAGCCATCATATATTGTTTGCCAACATTTTCCTGCTTACAACTGTAGATGTCGTCCCTCTACCCAAGTGATGTTTACCTTTAGCTGGCTGCTAATGTAATAGTGTGATGTTGTTGCGCTATATTATGAACTAGACAGGGTGTTATATTTTATTTTGAAGTATCGCTTTTATTTTGAAGAACCGGATGTCTGGTGCGGGAAGTGTCTTTGCTGTTTTTTTCGATTGCTTTACTTCCTCTTCGTTTGAATGAGAAGGTAATAGTTCTTCAATGCTCCGTGTTTCTTCATATTGTAAATATTCTTCCTAAACATTCTAGATACTTTAAAAGTTAACCCAATAATGTTGTGTGTACAAGTGATGTGTTTAAAGTAATTTTTATGCACAATTTCGTTTATTTAGAAGTAGAGCGTCGACTGTGAATTGTTTGGTAGTATTTACACCTGGTATTTACATCACCCAGGAGCAGATATCACTCCGCCCGAAAGTTGAGACCTGTGTGTGTGTGTGTGTGTTTCATGTTTCCAACGCAGGTATGTGGATTTGTGCATTATTATTATTTTGTGATAAAACGTTTTTGTTAATGTAATTTAATTTATTATTATTTTTATATGAATGAATGTTTGTTACTTCCTCTTCCTTCGGACGTTTGAATGAGAAGGAGCAGATATCACTCCGCCCGAAAGTTGAGACCTGTGTAGGGATGATACTCGAAACCGGTTTTCCCGGTTGTTCGATAAGAAAAGAACAGAGTCCTCGGACTCGAATCCCTTTTTGAGAACCGGTACCCGTTATCGAGACCACTATAGTAAAGAAAATAGTTGGTTCTTTATTCGAATCCCTCGGAACGAATCCCGTCCCGACCAGAAATGCTCCGCGTGACATCACAAGAAATGGCGTCACGTAGCTCAGTCATTAGGCGCAGATAGGGAAAGCAGGAAAAAAATGGACGGGAAAAAGCGCTCCAAGGTGTAATAAAGTTAAAAACAAAAGGTATAATCCAATGAATAACTTTACTGAGAGATTTGAGCAGGGTACAAACACATGAACACTTTTACGACCAACCAGAAACATAGCAACCAAGCTAGCAACGCACCTCGTTTACGGCAGCTGTCGCAACGTTCTTAAAGCAACCGCAGCACATACATATATGACATCTCCCTTTTTTAACTTTTGTTTTTCTTTCCTTGTAAACAAAACAAAATCACACTGTATATGTGTTGTCTGTCTAATTATAAATAATGCAGACGAGGCGTGTTGGCTGAGTTCTTGACGTTTACTTTCACGGGTGACGACATGCAACACTTTTCGGGGCTACCGCGCATGCGGTAACTAGTTGTTATATTCCCTAGCTCATCACATCTTAAATAATGTTAACTCAATAAAGTGTATTTCTTTTTTTAGCTTTAACTTTTCATTTGTTGGCATTGTAACCACATTTGCAAACAACTTTTCTCTTCATAGAATTTTCTTTCAATAAAGAAATAAAGTGCAAAAATGTCAAAGCATCATAACAAACAGTTATGTCAAATAGCAGCAGAAGTGCACTTTTTGGAGAGCTGTATTATTTTCAGTTTTGTGCCCAAGGGACTGATTTTATTTAACACTATATTATTATTTATACACCTATAGTGATCACAGAGACAGGTTGTTTTTGTGTTACTGTATATATATTTTTTTCTGAAAAATCCCACTTAATATACTTTGGGTAACAACAGTCAATATTTATTTATTTTTTTTTTTTTTTTTAGGGGGGTGTTGCGTTGACCAGCATTCCTCCAATGGGGAATTCAAATAGCTAGTCTCTCCCAGATTCTTTTTATGGCAATAAGCTGATGTTTATATTCAATCAACAGGCAGTAGTTGGTATTTTGTGGTTTATTCTCCAAGCTTAGAGGACAAACGTGAGACCAATCCAGTACACAAGCGTTCCCTCGCCCGGTCTAGCTCGGTCTCCCCTCAAACCCCCGGAAGTCCCGTGATCTCCCCTCTGTCCCTCGCCCCCACTCCCTTTGTTTAGACTACTCCGAGTTATCTCTACTCTGACACATTCCAATCTAGAAGGCCGACACCTTACTATGAGACTCAAAAGAAGGAAGAATACCAGCTATTCTTTATATGACTATAGGAGTTTAGAAAGAAGTAACACTTAAATATGGATATGATTCTGATCTGCTTCCCACAGGGGTAACAGTCAATATTTATTTATTTTTTAGATTAAATTGTTTTCTAATATAATAAAAGTGAGCTTTTGTTAAACCAAATATTGTGTGTTTTTTTCCATAGACAACAACCTATCTGGACTCGATAAGAGAATCGATAAGGAATCGGTTCAAAAAGAGGATTCGATAATAGACTCGAACTCGATAATTTCTTATCAAACATCATCCCTAGACCTGTGTGTGTGTGTGTTTCATGTTTCCAACACAGGTTACCAATAAATACTGAACCGACGGCATGGCGAAGTGTCCTTTATTTAAAAAAACTACACAACGCAGAATGAGACTCACTACACTAGTTCAACACCAACACTGTGCTATTCACTGCAAAGTGATTGGCTCCACAACACAAATAACCTGCCTTCCAAAATCAGTAACGTGTGAAAAAAAACCCATCAATAAACGTCCCGATTTTAATAATGCCATCCTTTGCATTAGTATTCATTGTCGGCTTTTTCCCACTCAAAAACACCACATTCTTGTGTGTGCTTTGTCTTCATTAACCCAAAGATCAACATGCCATTGGCTCAATTATGCGAGACACTGATGACATTGAGCCCGCCATCCTATTTGTTCCGCGCCACTTCCTCCTGTAGCCCTAAACCTACCACGGGCTTCTTTTAGAGCGACTCCACTCGACAAAGACCGTTTTTCATCGTAATTGCTGCAAATATAACCCCTGCTTTTACCTGAATGAGAGTTAACAATGCTAGGCATTGAACTGAAGCTGTTAAAAGGAGTTAGGGAGTGAATTTTACAAATGTACACACTGGCAAAGCTGCACTGGTTGGCGTCCATTACACTCTCCCCCCTAAACCCAGCTCTTATCTGGGTAACGGCACCACAGTAGCCCCGCCTGGGTACCCCGAATGATAGTCAACAGCCCTAGGCATAGAGCTAAAAACCTGAACTCGACCTCTTTCAGAGATGTGTGAAAATGGAAAAAGATGAAGAAAAAAATATACACTACCGTTCAAAAGTTTGGGGTCACATTGAAATGTCCTTATTTTTGAAGGAAAAGCACTGTACTTTTCAATGAAGATAACTTTAAACTAGTCTTAACTTTAAGGAAATACACTCTATACATTGCTAATGTGGTAAATGACTATTCTAGCTGCAAATGTCTGGTTTTTGGTGCGATATCTACATAGGTGTATAGAGGCCCATTTCCAGCAACTATCACTCCAGTGTTCTAATGGTACAATGTGTTTGCTCATTGGCTCAGAAGGCTAATTGATGATTAGAAAACCCTTGTGCAATCATGTTCACACATCTGAAAACAGTTTAGCTCGTTACAGAAGCTACAAAACTGACCTTCCTTTGAGCAAATTGAGTTTCTGGAGCATCACATTTGTGGGGTCAATTCAACGCTCAAAATGGCCAGGAAAAAAACAACTTTCATCTGAAACTCGACAGTCTATTCTTGTTCTTAGAAATGAAGGCTATTCCACAAAATTGTTTGGGTGACCCCAAACTTTTGAACGGTAGTGTATATATATTTTTAATAGATTTTCTGTAGAAGGACAAACATGACACACACCTTCCTAATTGTCAGAAATCCCACTGTTTACGTTATCTGCGGTCCTCTCCAAGGTTTGTCATTGTCCCATTGGGTTGATTTTTTCCTTACCCTGATGTGGGATCTGAACCGAGGATGTCGTTGTGGATCGTGCAGCTATTTGAGACAGTCGTGATTTAGGACTATATAAGTAAACATTGATTGATTGATTGATTCTGAGCCAGTCATTTCCAGAAGTTATCTCATCCTGTGAGAAGCCTCCATTTTACTAATGATTTCCAATGTTGCAAAAATGTGTAGAATAAAAATGTAAATGCAACATTTCTGTCAACGTAGATTTGCGTCAGCCTTTGATAGTAGGCTAATATAGACACTTACATCATGTGTTGGCTTCATTATAACACTTAAACCTTTGTATAAGGCTTTTAATTTTTTGCGGCTCCATACAGATTTTTTTTTTTTTTTTTTTTTTTTGGTCCAAAATGGGCTTTTCAACATTTTGGGTTGCCGACCCCTGGTCTAGCGTTACATTACACCTCTACACTGCAAAAACTTAAATCTAAGTAAGATGGAATATCTCAAATAAGGGTGATATTTGCTTATTTTCTGTCTGATAAGATAATTCTTCTCACTAAGCAGATTTTATGTGAGAGTGTTTTACTTGTTTTAAGTGTTTTGGTCCTAAATGATCTCAGTAAGATATTACAGCTTGTAGCTGAGATTTGATGACCTATATTGAGTAAAACATGCTTGAAACTAGAATATCAACTGTTGCAAAGCTGTGTCATCAACACTCACAAGTATAACACTACTTTTTTAAAGTAATCATTTCTTATTTCAAGCATGAAAAAAAAATCATGACTTTGACACAATTGTGTCTCATAATTAAAACAGATGACAGCCAAATGGACTTTGCTGTTTTATTTTCAATGAAACAAGAGACAACACATACTCATATAGTAGTACAGTTGGCACAGTACAGTAAACATTTAACATGTGACATTCCTAACAATTTTGAACAGAAATAGTTCATGCACATTTAGGTAAATTCTTCAAAATTACAATTAAAACATTTTTGGCCGGGGGCCGGGCTGTATATATGCGCACTAATTGACTGAAAGAGCATGCACTTGGCGCGATGATGTCATGTTATCCATGGAAAAATGCATTTTTAGACAATATGATTTGCCTGAGCTAGGAGACCCCGAGAGTAACAAGCGGTTGCCTTGTTGCCTTTCCATTAAGAACAATAAACTAGTTTTTAGTATAAGTTTGCTGGTTTCAAGAAATGTAATGCCGAGTGCATATCATTATGTCAAGATAATGGCACCAGCATTTACTTCATTTAAGAATATTTTTCAACATATTGAGCAAAAAGGTCTCATATTATTTTTTTCTACCAAGAAAAGTGCACTTGTTATTAGTGAGAATATACTTATTTTAAGGTATTTTTGGCTTCATTGAAGTTAGCTAATTTTACTTGTTTTGGAAAGTCTTGACAAGCCAAATGTTCTTGTTCTATTGGCAGATAATTTTGCTTAGTTCAAATAAAATAACCCTCATTTTTGTATTTTTTTTTCTTGTTTTTGAACACTGACTTTTTGCAGTGTAGTAAATACTATCCAATATATTTAGAGACCTACCAAACGGGAACACTGTTGGAGACCACTTTCTTCAGTCCCTAAAATCATTTTACTTTGTCTAATATCGGGAACAAGTGCTAAGTGTATCTGTGTTTATGAGGTTGCCCGACTGTGTGCTTGAGTCTCCTCCACGGCGTCGGCGTTCCGACTAGCAGCGTGGTGTCCCACAGTGTGCTTGTCCAGAGGCGCTTTCAGCAGCAGCCTCAGCGTGGGTGACAGAGATGAATGGCGACAATTCCGTTGCCGCGGCTTTCAGATGGGATCGTCCCACCACTCATTCCCCTTCTTTGAGCTGGGGAGCAACCCTCAAAGATCACAAATCTTGCCGGCGTCACCGGTCATTAAGCAAAGTGACGTGTTGCTCCGCCGCGGATCCTCCATCATGGCGCGCTGTTGTTCTTGTGTGCCGCTAACTTTAGACTCGTGCCATATGCCAGCGAGCCACCAAGGAGCCAGAATCCAAAATACAATATATCACATATGTTGACGGGCTTCATCGTCTGGGAATAAAGGAGGCGTGGCCTACTTTACAATACAGAGACCCCTCACAGTCTGAAGCTTTCTGATTTGTTTGCATTTGTATTTTATTTTCCCCATTTACAACTTGCAAAGCTCTTGGAGAGGGCCGACCTACAGTCGTGGTCAAAAGTTGACATACACTTGTAAAGAACATCATGTTATGGCTATCTTGAGTTTTCAATAATTTCTATAACTCTTATTTTTTTGGGATAGAGTGATTGGAGCACATACTTGTTGGTCACAAAAAAACATCCATGAACTTATCTCCAGAAGGTCTTATCTTTGTCCATGTGATGTCAGATGAAACAAAAATTGAGTTGTCTGGCCACAATACCCAGAATTATGTTTGGAGGAGAAAAGGTGAGGCCTTCAATCCCAGGAACACCATTCCTACCGTCAAGCATGGTAGTGGTAGTATTATGCTCTGGGCCTGTTTTGCTACCAATGGAACTGGTGCTTTACGGAGAGTAAATGGGACAATGAAAAAGAAGGATTACCTCCAAATTCTTTAGGATAACCTAAAATCATCAGTTAGTTTTGGACTCTTTTAGTTCCTGTTTGACACCTGAGTTTGTTTTAGTTACCATGGCTACTTATGATTTTCACCTGCCTCTGGTGTTCGGGACGCGCACCTGCCTCTAATCAGAGGACTATTTAAGCCTGCCCTGCCAGTCAGTCGTCCTGGCGTCATTATTGGTTTCATGCCACAGTTTCGTGTTTGTCCTATGCCATAGTTAATGCTATTGGTTTCATGCCACAGTTTCGTGTTTGTCCTATGCCATAGTTAATGCTATTGGTTTCATGCCACAGTTTCGTGTTTGTCCTATGTCATAGTTAATGCTATTGGTTTCATGCCACAGTTTCGTGTTTGTTCTATGCCATAGTTAATGCTATTGGTTTCATGCCACAGTTTCGCGTTTGTTCTATGCCAGTGGTTGTTAACCTGGGTTCAATCGAACCCTAGGGGTTCGGTGAGTCGGGCTCAGGGCTTCGGCGGAGGTCAAAACACACCCGACTCAATCGTGTAAATAAAAACTTCTCCCTATCGGCGTATTACGGATACGACAACAGCAGAAGTCAGACTGATTTGCAGGTGTGTAATTTGTTGTGAGTTTATGCACTGTGTTGGTTTTGTTTGTAATGTTCATGCACGGTTCATTTTGTGCAGCAGTAAAAAAACATGGTAACACTTCAGTATGGGGAACATATTCACCATTAATTAGTTGTTTATTAACATGCAAATTAGTAACATATTGGCTCTTAACTAATCATTATTATGTACTTATTAATGCCCTATTCGGCATGGCCTTATTATAACCCTAACCCTTTAACCCTAACCCTAACCAAATAACTCTAAATTAAGTCTTTGTTACTTAGAATATGTTCCCCTAGTGTCCAGAAAACTCTAAATTAAGTATTTGTTACGTATAATATGTTCCCCATACTAAAGTGTTACCAAAAACATATAACTTTGTCTTGAATTTGAAAAAAAACAACATTTTATTTTTCACTAAAGAAGGGTTCGGTGAATGCGCATATGAAACTGGTGGGGTTCGGTACCTCCAACAAGGTTAAGAACCACTGTGCTATGCCATACTTAATGCTATTGGTTTCATGCCACAGTTTCGTGTTTGTTCTATGCCATAGTTAATGCTATTGGTTTCATGCCACAGTTTCGTGTTTGTTTCATGCCACAGTTTCGTGAGGTTCATGTCTATAGTTTCATGTCCTAAGTTTTTTCCTTAGCTTCTGCGTGCGATAGGCACGCTTGCCTTCGGGTCGTTTTCTGTTTTGTACCTCGTTGATTGTTTCTTAAAATTAACTCATGTTCCTACCTGCAAGTCCTGTCCGGAGTCGTCCGTTTGCCTTCCTGGGAGAACGACCCCGCAGTAAGCGAAAACCCCGTCGTGACACCCGGAGGTTAGTTCTTGGGCGCAGTTGGGTGTTCCAACAGGACAATGACCCCAAACACATGTCAAAAGTGGTAAAGGAATGGCTAAATCAGGCTAGAATTAAGGTTTAGAATGGCCTTCCCAAAGTCCTGAGTGGACAATGCTGAAGAACCAAGTCCATGTCAGAAAATTAACAAATTTAGCTAAAATGCACCAATTTTGTCAAGAGGATTGGTCAAAAATTCAAGCAGAAGCTTTTGGATGGCTACCAAAAGCGCCTTATTGCAGTGAAACTTGCCAAGGGACATGTAAGCAAATATTAACATTACTGTATGTATACTTTTGACCCAGCACATTTGCTCACATTTTCAGTAGACCCATAATAAATTCATAAAAGAACCAAACTTCATGAATGTTTTTTGTGACCAAGCTAGAATCAGGCTAGAATTAAGGTTTTAGAATGGCCTTCCCAAAGTCCTGAGTGGACAATGCTGAAGAAACAAGTCCATGTCTGATGCTACCAAAATCGAGCTACATATGCTCGACAGATGATGAAATATCGCGTTTCCCTCATTGCGTGTAGGTGGAGCGTGGAATTAAAGTTTGCAAATGTCTAGATGGCAATAACTCCGCTGCTGGCGCTCCAATTTCTCTCACACTTTGCAGACTCCTTTGTCCTCTGCACCACCCGTCTTTTGCACACCCTCATCTGGTTTGGGATCAGGCGGGGATTCATCGCTTTAATCCAAAAAAAAAACAGCAGGCTAGCCATACATCTAACAATAAATCTCGCAACACTGTCTTCGGGTAAGTAATGGGTGTATGTGAGAATGATCATAACACAAGTCTGAATATATGTTGCGTGAATAACGATCGCGAAGAGAAGTCGTCCTTAGAAGACATATTTACACTCGCGCCCCGTTTGCTTGTCTAAGCACTTCTCGTGGTTTTTTAACGACCTCTCAAATATTACGACGCCGCTACACGTGTCGCATTAATAATTCAGCCTGGATATTCCTAATCGCTTCATTACGAGGCTGAGCACATGTGAGGCGGTGCTTACAGCGCATGCATTATTCAATCAAAAAAGACAGAGAGTTGAAGTTTTGTCAGTCTCGTTTGGAACGCAGGCACCGTTAGACTTTTCTGACCTTTTCCATTCGAAGTTCGGGCCACAAATTCTGTGTGAAGTGTAGAGCCGTGCAGCATGAAGCCCAGCTAATGTTGTCAGAAAAATTGTATGTAAATTATCAAAAAACGTTCCGTTCTTTGAGTTCTCAGTGAACAGACAAGAGGCTGTCTTTGTTGCACCAAGTCAAAGGCTTGGAAAATTCCGCTGTGTACGATGGGAGGAGACGGGAGGGGTTATCTATTTTGATCCAAAAGACCTGCCCAAGCTCGACCCAGGACCAGTCCAAGCCCGAGGCATCTTTTTCTTTTGTGTTAATGTGACCGAAAACAATGGCTGTTTACATACCCCCCATTCCTTTAAAAACAGCTGTTGTTATGTAAACAGGGAAAGTCCAAATAAAAAGAGGTGGCGTACAATCTTTCGCCAGAGCATGCTGGAGACTGTTCAAAAGACCAGCCCAGACGTTTCGCCTCAAGTTGAGCCAAATTTAATTATGTCTCTGTTTCATTCCTTGCTTCTTGTCTTGTTTAATAGATGTCAGCAGTGTTTGAACCTGACAAACGTACTGTCAGTTTTTTTTGCATTTAACAACCATACTTTTGACTTAATAGTTAAATCTGTTGACAAGAACAATCTCTTACGGTCATATTAGCCAATTAGAAACCAGAACAAAGTCATTTCTGGAAAAGGCGGAGAAACTATTTTACTTTATGTCGATTATCACACAAACTTTGATTTTAATAAGCAAATGACAAGGCATGATTCAAAAACTAATAACGCATCCTGCCATACTTTATATGACCCAATAGGACGCTGTGCATTATTTGCAGCTGCAGAACAAAAACTGTTATTAAAAAAAAAAAGATTGATGCTTCAATTGGCCGTTATGTTAAAACTTTTGATTTTGCCTGGTAGTATTTTGCTATTTTGTTTCTTTTGTGCTTTCCTTGCAACCAATCAACCAATCTAGCAAATTAAAAAGCTCCAAGCAAGGGAATTGTTGTAAAGTTGCAGTAAAGTTGAAGACGCAGTTTAGTACAAAAAGTCTGTAAGGTGGTGACCGAAAAACAGTTTGTGTCAGCACACACAGTAAAATACAGAGTATGGTGCACAGACGCCACACCTCTGTCATCCATCCATCCATCCATCCATCTTCTTCCGCTTATCAATCAATCAGCTTTATTTGTCCATTCTTACATGTACAAGACACATAAGAACTGAAATTACATTTTCGGCACAATCCCGCTAAGAGCAGACATAAGTTACAGGGAGACAAGACGGGACCGCCAACGGATCAGCCTCACTTAGGCGCTCCTTAAAAAGGTGGGAAAAAGGTGACATTGGGGAAGGGGGGAAGTAAAAAAAATATCAGTCTGAGGCTGGACCCTCAGGAATGGTCCAGACTGAGTCCGAGGAAAAAAACCTCACATAGCATGGCACACATAAACATGGTACATGTAATCACAACAACTCGCAACAGAGTCATCCAACAGGGCTTTGGAGGCCGGCAGCTGCTGTTGAGCGCTGCTCAGCCCCCACAACCCCGGAGGAATTAAGCAGTGGTGAAGGCGTTGATTTGGGGAGGGGTGTGTGCGTGCATGTATGCCCAATTAACTTGGGTGAGATGTTGGAATTGTCTTTATGGGCCGAGGCCGGCCCCAAGAGTTCAAGAGTTCAAGAGTCCGACCCAGGTGCTTTTGAAAAAAAGGGAAGGTCAAAAGCGTCCATCTTTGAGGAGTCCTCAGGGGAGTGTTTTCAAACAGCCTGTTCCTCAAGGCCATTCGAGGGAGTCAAATCGTAGATTAAGATGTTTTTTCTTCGAGCAGTCAAAACAATGACATTCCTGCTCTGTATGCTGGCTCTGACAATTCCAATTTATTCTTTCTATAACTTCATCAAGATGGAATCTACCTTGCGATTCAAATCAGCAATCGCTCCAGTCTGTGATCCCACAGCACGACCCAATCCTTCCATTGCGTTGAACAGCCTGTTGGCCCCTTGAGTGGCTGCCATCGTCTTCCGAATTTGACGATACACCAGAGCAATGCCCAGCCCAATCAGCAAATGCCCTGCGATCACAGCTCCAAATAGGTAGATGTCTTCCACGTCCTCGATGGAAAGGACTGAGAGGCACATGATTCTCCAAGTATTCCAGGAATCTCTCACGTACCCCGCAGCAATGGTTCCAATTTATCCGAGGTTGGGTCGCGGGGGCAGCAGCCTAAGCAGAGAAGCCCAGACTTCCCTCTCCCCAGCTACTTCGTCCAGCTCCTCCCGGGGGACCCCGAAGCGTTCCCAGGCCAGCCGGGAGACATAGTCTTCCCAACGTGTCCTGGGTCTTCCCCGTGGCCTCCTACCAGTCAGACATGGCCTAATCACTTCCCCAGGGAGGCGTTCGGGTGGCATCCTGACCAGATACCCGAACCAGGAGCAGCGGCTTTACTTTGGCAGAGCTTCTCACCCTATCTCTAAGGGAGAGCCCCGCCACCCGGTGGAGGAAACTCATTTCGGTCGCTTGTACCCGTGATCTTGTTCTTTCGGTCATAACCCAAAGCTCATGACCATAGGTGAGGATGGGAACGTAGATCGACCGGTAAATTGAGAGCTTTGCCTTCCGGCTCAGCTCCTTCTTCACCACAACGGATCGATACAGCGTCCGCATTACTGAAGACGCCGCACCGATCCGCCTGTCGATCTCACGATCCACTCTTCCCTCACTCGTGAACAAGACTCCCAGGTACTTGAACTCCTCCACTTGGGGCAAGATCTCTTCCCCAACCCGGAGATGGCACTCCACCCTTTTTTCCGGGCGAGAACCATGGACTTGGATTAGGAGGTGCTGATTATCATCCGTGTCATCCATTATAAATGTCTGGGGGGATTTTCTAAAAATTTCAAATGAAGCGGCCTGTCATTCAAGAAATTGACGTTTTACACGCACTTACCCACGCAAAACGGGGGCCCTCACAGATCACTGGGCCCTTTGCACAGTGCAAGATTTGCGTATATGGAGGGTTCCCTCATTCCTCGTCACATTACGCTTTAAATATTGCAACTTCAATAATACATCACAGATAGTACAAACCCCAAAACCAGTGAAGTTGGCACGTTGTGTAAATGGTAAATAAAAACAGAATACAATGATTTGCAAATCCTTTTCAACTTATATTCAATTGAATAGACTGCAAAGACAAGATATTTAATGTTCGAACTGAGAAACTAAATATTTTTTTGCAAATAATCATTCACTTAGAATTTAATGGCATCAACACATTGCAAAAAAGTTGGCACAGGGGCATTTTTACCACTGTGTTACATGGCCTTTCCTTTTAACAACACCCAGTAAACGTTTGGGAACTGAGGAGACACATTTTTGAAGCTTTTCAGGTGAAATTCTTTCCCATTCTTGCTTGATGTACAGCTTAAGTTGTTCAACAGTCCGGGGGTCTCCGTTGTGCTATTTTAGGCTTCATAATGCACCACACATTTTCAATGGGAGACAGGTCTGGACTACAGGCAGGCCAGTCTAGTACCCGCACTCTTTTACTATGAAGCCACGCTGTTGTAACACGAGGCTTAGCATTGTCTTGCTGAAATAAGCAGGGGCGTCCATGGTAACGTTGCTTGGATGGCAACATATGTTGCTCCAAAAACTGTATGTACCTTTCAGCATTAATGGTGCCTTCACAGATGTGTAAGTTACCCATGTCTTGGGCACTAATACACCCCCATACCATCACTGATGCTGGCTTTTCAACTTTGCACCTATAACAATCCGGATGGTTCTTTTCCTCTTTGTTCCGGAGGACACGACGTTCACAGTTTCCAGAAACAATTTGAAATGTGGACTCGTCAGACCACAGAACACTTTTTCACTTTGCATCAGTCCATCTTAGATAAGCTCGGGCCAAGCAAAGCCGGCCGTACTTCTGGGTGTTGTTGATAAAATGGCTTTCGCTTTGCATAGTAGAGTTTTAACTTGCACTTACAGATGTAGCGACCAACTGTAGTTACTGACAGTGGTTTTCTGAAGTGTTCCTGAGCCCATGTGGTAATATCCTTTACACACTGATGTCGCTTGTTGATGCAGTACAGCCTGAGGGATGGAAGGTCACGGGCTTAGCTGCTTACGTGCAGTGATTTCTCCAGATTCTCTGAACCCTTTGATGATATTACGGACCGTAGATGGTGAAATCCCTAAATTCCTTGCAATAGCTGGTTGAGAAAGGTTTTTCTTAAACTGTTCAACAATTTGCTCACGCATTTGTTGACAAAGTGGTGACCCTCGCCCCATCCTTGTTTGTGAATGACTGAGCATTTCATGGAATCTACTTTTATACCCAATCATGGCACCCACCTGTTCCCAATTTGCCTGCACACCTGTGGGATGTTCCAAATAAGTGTTTGATGAGCATTCCTCAACTTTATCAGTATTTATTGCCACCTTTCCCAACTTCTTTGTCACGTGTTGCTGGCATCAAATTCTAAAGTTAATGATTATTTGCAACAACAAAAAAATGTTTATCAGTTTGAACATCAAATATGTTGTCTTTGTAGCATATTCAACTGAATATGGGTTTAAAATGATTTGCTAATCATTGTATTCCGTTGATATTTACATCTAACACAATTTCCCAACTCATATGGAAACAGGGTTTGTATATGAGGACGTAGTTTCTCTTGTTTCATTGAAAACAATAAAACAGCAAAGTCCATTTGGCTGTCATCTGTTTTAATTATGAGACACAATTTTGTAAAAATCATGATTTTTTTTCATGCTTGAAATAAGAAATTATTACTTTAAAAAAAAGTAGTTTTATACTTGTGAGTGTTGATGACACAGCTTTGCAACAGTTGATATTCTAGTTTCAAGCATGTTTTACTCAATATAGGTCATCAAATCTCAGCAACAAGCTGTAATATCTTACTGAGATCATTTAGGACCAAAACCCTTAAAACAAGTAAAACACTCTAACATAAAATCTGCTCAGTGAGAAGAATTATCTTATCAGACAGAAAATAAGCAAATATCACCCTTATTTGAGATATTTCATCTTACTTAGATTTCAGTTTTTGCAGTGCACGCATGGTCTTTCAACCTTAAAAAAAAAAAAAAAAGCCACAGAATCAGGGGCAGAGAGTTTTTCTCTCACTCAGCGAACAAACAGAGCGCAGTTTTTTCTGTGTGAAAATGAGCGGGTAGACGAAGTGTTCCACATCACAAACAGCAGGCGCAGAAGCTGTTTGTGATGAAGACCGAGTCGGCAGGGGCTGAGATGAAGTCACGAGTTTCCTGCAAACAAACGCCATCGATTGATATTGTTGTTGAACTCCGGCGTCATGTGTCGCGTTATCAGACCGAGGCTCTCTTTCCCCCCAACCACCCCCTAACATTTAACTGCTGTGTATGAAGATTAAGCCCCAGGTGTTTGTTTTTTTTACCACAGGAAAAAAAAAAGTTTTTACGCAGATTCACCCATCTTGAATTTGAGTGTTTACTTGACACAACGTTGTCCAGAGTTGACACTTCTAATTATTGTCTGAAGCCTGCAACGAACCCTGCATATTAAATGTTCATCCAACGTCTGCTTCACCGTGCTCCCTAACACCGTACTTTGCCATCACTTCAAATGAATTCAGGTTTGAGCTTGTTATAACGTATCATTTAAGTAGGCCTAACACAAAATATATCTTCTTTTGTTTCTTAGCTTTTGCAGTAGTTTTATTGAAATGCAACTGAAATCTAAGCAACATTAAATATCTCAAATAAGGGTGATATTTGCTTATTTTCTGTCTGATAAGATCATTCTTCTCACTAAGCTGTTGGAGTTTTTTACTTGTTTTAAAGGCCTACTGAAAGCCACTACTACCGACCACGCAGTCTGATAGTTTATATATCAATGATGAAATCTTAACATTGCAACACATGCCAATACGGCCGGGTTAACTTATAAAGTGCAATTTTAAATTTCCCGCTAAACTTCCGGTTGGAAACTCCTTTGGATGATGACGTATGCGCGTGACGTAGCCAGTGAAACAGGAGTATCCGTCCCCCATTGAAGCCAATACAAAAAAGCTCTGTTTTCATGTCATTATTCCACAGTATTCTGGACATCTGCGTTGGTGAATCTGTTGCAATTTGTTCATTGCATTATGGAGAAAGAAGCTGAGCAAGCAAAGAAGAAAGTTGTCGGTGCGAAGCGGAGTATTTTACGAGGGAAGTCAGCAACACTACACAGCCGGTGTTTCATTGTTTACATTCCCGAAAGATGCAGTCAACTTCGAAGGACTCGGACAACAGAGACTCTTACCAGGAGGACTTTGACTTCGATACACAGACGCCTGTAGAGAACTGGGACAACACAGACTCTTACCAGGATTACTTTGATTTGGATACGCAGACGCAGACGCGCTACCGTGAGTACGCAGCTGCGCTTCCAAACATTTGATCGCTTGCCCGTACGTGCATGTCACGCACGTAACTTTGGGTAAATATATAAGCTTTATGAACCTTGGGTTAGGTGAACGGTCCTTTGGGCTGAGTGATTGTGTGTGTTGTACAGGTGTTTGAATTGTATTGGCGGGTTATATGGACGGGAGCTAGGAGCTAGCATAACAAACACCTAGGTGTTTTTATGCGGGCTTCGCCGCCTGCTCCGCCCACGCCGGCGCCTCCTCCTGCTTCCATGGCGACGTCGACACCTCCTGCTTCCACGGCGACATCGACGCCTCCTGCTTCCACGGCGACGTCGACGCCTCCTGCTTCCACGGCGACGTCGACGCCTCCTGCTTCCACGGCGCCGCCGCCTCTTGTTTCCACGGCGACGGCGCCTCCCACAGCTTCCACGCCTGCTTCGCTGACGACGTGCCGACATCCTCGTGTCCGGCGGGCCGCACCTCGGCGCCGCCCACCTCCTCGTGTCCGGCGAGCCGCACCACGGCGCCGGCCACCTCCTCGTCTATGGACTTTTTATGGACGCCTTTGGCGCCAACAGCAGCGACACCCAAGACTTTGTTGCAGGACTCAGAGGCTGCTGAACTTCTGGCGCCAATCACGCCCACCTTCTTGGCGGCCACAAGGTTGGCCTTTCCGTGGTCGCCCGCCTCGCCTGCGGCAGCGGCGTTCCATTCGCCGCCGCCACCTGACTCGTCCCCGTTGGATTCGGGGACACGTGGCCTGGCGACCCTCCGCCAATTCCTCCCTCCTCCCTCCCTTGACTCGTGAACTGCCTTGTAGTCGGGGGGGTTTAGTTTTTCCAGGGGACATCTGGGATCTGTCCCTTAAGGGGGGGGGGGGGTACTGTTATGATCCGCTGCCCGCATCATATTTCTGTTTACGTTTTCTAGTCACTTGTGTTTTTCTGTTAGTTTTGATCTCTTTCTAGTTCCTGTTTAAGCACTTCTGAGTTTGGTTACCATAGTTACTGTTTACGTTCACCTGCCACGGGTGTTCCCGACGCGCACCTGTTTTTCATTATTGTCTTCATTATATAAGCCTGCCTTTTCATTCAGTCTGTGTTGCATCGTAGTTTGTGTTCGCACGACAGTTGACGACTTCTGTTCCTGTTCTGGTAACCTTATAGCTTCCACGCTAAAGGCTCTGTTTAGTGTTTTGTGTTTTACTCTAGCTCCCACGCTAGCTCTTTTAGTTTTGTACTTTTAGTGCTATGAGCACGTGTTTATTTTTACTGGCTGATTTATGCTTTAATAAATCATTGCTTACCTGCAAGCTGTGTCCGAAGCCCGATCTGCATTCCTGAGAGAACTCACACCCGTACCCGGTCGTCACAGTTTATTTACTGTTGTAGTCATTCCCAGCTGAATATCAGGTCCCACCCGCGCGCTTCCAAACATTTGATTGCTTGCCCGTACGTGTGTGTCACGTACGTAACTTTGGGTAAATATATAAGCTTTATGAACCTTGGGTTAGGTGAATGGTCTTTTGGGCTGAGTGATTGTGTGTGTTGATCAGGTGTTTGAATTGTATTGGCGGGTTATATGGACGGGAGCTAGGAGCTAGCATAACAAACACCTAGGTGTTTGTTATGCAGGATTCATTTGTGGCATATTAAATATAACCCTGGTTGTGTTGTGGCTAATAGAGTATATAAATGTCTTGTGTTTATTTACTGTTGTAGTCATTCCCAGCTGAATATCAGGTCCCACCCGCCTCTCACAGCATCTTCCCTATCTGAATCGCTTCCACTCCCCACTAGTCCTTCACTTGCACTTTCCTCATCCACAAATCTTTGATCCTCGCTCAAATTAATGGGGAAATCGTCGCTTTCTCGGTCCGAATCGCTCTCACTTCTGGCCGCCATCATTGTAAACAATAGGGAACTTTGCGGAAATGTTCAACTGACTACGTCACGCTACTTCCGGTAGGGGCAAGGCTTTTTTTTTGTCAGATACCAAAAGTTGCTATCTTTATCGTCGTTGTTCTCTACTAAATCCTTTCAGCAAGCATATGGCAATATCGCGAAATGATCAAGTATGACACATAGAATAGATCTGCTATCCCCGTTTAAATAAAACAATTTCATTTCAGTAGGCCTTTAAGGGTTTTGGTCCTAAATGATCTCAGTAAGATATTACAGCTTGTTGCTGAGATTCGATGACCTATATTGAGTAAAGCATGCTTGAAACTAGAATATCAACTGATGCAAAGCTGTGTCATCAACACTCACAAGTATAAAACTACTTTTATAAAGTAATAATTTCTTACTTCAAGCATAAAAAAAAAATCATGATGCCGAGCGCATATCATTATGTCAAGATAATGGCACTAGCATTTACTTCATTTAAGAATATTTTTCATCATATTGAGCAAAAAGGTCTAATTTTTTTTTCTACCAAGAAAAGTGCACTTGTTATTAGTGAGAATATACTTATTTGAAGGTATTTTTGGGTTCATTGAGGTTAGCTCATTTTACTTGTTTTGGAAAGTCTTGACAAGCCAAATTTTCTTGTTCTATTGGCAGATAATTTTGCTTAGTTCAAATAAAATACCCCTCATTTTTGTATTTTTTTTTTCTTGTTTTTGAACACTGACTTTTTGCAGTGTACAATATATATCAATACAGTCTGCAAGGGATACAGTCCGTGAAGCACACATGATTGTGTGCTTTACTAATAGTACTAACCTTTAAAAGTTAATTTTACTCATTTTCATGAATTACTAGTTTCTGTGCAACTGTTTTACTTTCTCTTTTATTCAATACAATAGTTTTTCATTTATTTATCTTATTTTATTACATTTTTTATTTATTTAAAAAGGACCTTATCTCCACCAGACCAGGTTGTCAATGAAATTAGATTGTTTAAAGGGTTCTTAAACCAGGTCCGGTCCAGGTTATGTCCAGGTCGGGCTTAGCAACACACACCTTCATTTATGTGCACTCAAAATTCGGGAACACAACAACAGATTGCATATAATCTATAAACAAAATTTAAAAAAAATGTGCGTTTACATTGCTTCACCTTGTGTAAGCCAATGGTCTTGCCTCCACCTACAGAGACAAAGACAGTGGCTGACTGACAAGAGAGTTCACTCCGTTTCTGTCACACCGCGGTGAGGGATGTCTTGTCTTGGTTTTTTTCTGTCTTGTGAATTGCATGTTTTAGTTTGAAAAGTAACTCTCCTCTCGTTTCAGGTCACTTGCCCTTCCTTTTGCGTCATCAGTCTGACGTCATCCCTGATCCCTGATTGTTTCCACCTGTTCCCCTTTACTCCCACGGGTCTTATAAGCCCACGCCTCCCTTTGTTCTGTGCCAGATTGTCTCGTTGTTTCGTGCTTCTCTAGCTTCATGCCAAAGCCTTGTCTCGTCTCGCTTTTGATTATCCTGATCCTAAATTCCTTTGTTGGCATTTTGAGTTTCCTTTGCAGTCGAAGTGGTAAGTTTCGTTTTTTTCTTACAGTTCTCCTTTTTCCTCAATTTTTCGAGTGACATTTTTTGTTAACTATTTTTCTAGATAAGAAACAGTGAAGACGTTTTATAGCCATTGTTTCTCCCTTCTTTTGGAGCGTCTTTTGTTATTGATCAATTTCATAGATTATATCCTGCGCTAAGTATAGTTTGCTATTGATATTTTTTGTTTCCTCCTTTCGGAGTGATTTTCGGTTGTTCCTTTTTTGTGGAACCTTTTTTTGCCGAGTAGTCAGGTTATAGCCTAGGTCAGACCTGGGCAAATTTAGGCCCGGGGGCCACATGCGGCCCATTGAGTTTTTCAATCTGGCCCGCCGGACATTCCCGAATAATTTTTTTAGATCTTTAAGATGGAAAGTGTAGCGGCCATTATGATGTGCAGTGATGTTTTCTAATGACCGTAAGTCTTCAACTATACAAAGTATTTCAATGGTTGGAATCTGTGCTTTGGGATGATATACTAGTTACTATGGTCATCTAATTAGTTACAATGGTAATCTAATTAGTTAATATGGTAATCTATGTCACAGAAGCTCAGACGAGGCACCAAGCAGTGTGGACGGGAATACAGACGATATATTAGTGATATATCAGATTGTCGGTGGGTTTATTTTGTACTCTTCGCGTTCATATTTCACTGTTTTTTGCATTTTTGTTGCGTTTCACTTGATTGTAAAACATGTCAAACGAAAGGGGGTGTGACGTTTATATTTTGTCAATATTCAGTGTTTTATCGTTCATAGGAAAATGTAAAATTCCATTACATTTTTTAAGGCGGTCTGTCATAACGTTTTTAGCATTCAATCAGACATTATTGTGAGGTTTTGTAATAGTGTTCCTAAAAATAGATATACCGGCCCCCAGACACATTTTGTTCTCTAAATGTGGCCCCCCACCCCCGAGTCAAAATAATTGCCCAGGCCTGGCTTAGGTTGTATTGCCCTGACTCAGGAGGTGATAATTAGCTGTCAAAATAAAAGCCTGCCGGATAGTTCCCTACTCCAGTGTTTTTCCACCTTTTTTGAGCCAAGGCACATTTTTTGCGTTGAAAAAATGCGGAGGCACACCACCAGCAGAAATCATTAAAAAAACGAAACTCAGTTGACAGTAAAAAGTTGTTGTCGCAATTGTTGGATATGACTTTAAAGCATAACCAAGCATGCATCAATATAGCTCTTGTCTCAAAGTAGGTGTACTGTCACCACCTGTCACATCACACCCTGACTTATTTTGAGTTTTTTGCTGTTTTCCTGTGTGTAGTGTTTTAGTTCTTGTCTTGCGCTCCTATTTTGGTGGCTTTTTCTCTTTTTTTGGTATTTTCCTGTAGCAGTTTCATGTCTTCCTTTGAGCGATATTTCCCGCATCTACTTTGTTTTAGCAATCAAGAATATTTCAGTTGTTTTTATCCTTCTTTGTGGGGACATTGTTGTCATGTTCGGATGTACATTGTGGACGCCGTCTTTGCTCCACAGTAAGTCTTTGCTGTCGTCCAGCATTCTGTTTTTGTTTACTGTGTAGCCAGTTCAGTTTTAGTTTCGTTCTGCATAGCCTTCCCTAAGCTTCAATGCCTTTTCTTAGGGGCACTCACCTTTTGTTTATTTTTGGTTTAAGCATTAGTTACCTTTTTACCTGCTTGCTGCCTCCCGCTGTTTCCGACATCTATGAAGCAATTAGCTACCGGCTGCCACCTGCTGATATGGAAGAGTATTACACGGTTACTCTGGACAGACTCTAGACAGCACCGATGCAGACTATAATTACCAGTTTTTTAACCCAAATAAGTGAAATTAGATAATCTCCCACGGCACACCAGACGGTATCTCACGGCACACTGAACACTGCCCTACTCTGCATCTGAGTCCTATTTTTGACCAAGTTTTACAGTTTCTTATACATTCCGCTATGAGTACCTCCAAAAAAAAAGTTATGGACATACTTGAAACTGTAGTCAACCCCCCCTAAGAAGTATATGTCTTGGCATAATGAATGTGATTGATGAAAGTGGACATTCAACTGATATGTTAAAGGCCTACTGAAATGAAATGTTTTTATTTAAACGGGGATAGCAGATCCATTCTATGTGTCATACTTGATTATTTCGCGATATTGCCATATTTTTGCTGAAAGGATTTAGTATAGAACAACGACGATAAAGTTCGCGACTTTTGGTCTCTGATAAAAAAAAAAGCCTTGCCTGTACCGGAAGTAGCGTGACGTAGTCAGTTGTTCGCCTCCTCATATTTTCCTATTGTTTTCAATGCAGCTAGAGCGATTCGGACCCAGAAAGCGACGATTACCCCATTAATTTGAGCGAGGATAAAAGATTCGTGGATGAGGAGCGTTAGAGTGACGGACTACAATGCAGTGCAAGACATATCTTTTTTCGCTCTGACCGTAACTGAGGTACAAGCTGGCTCATTGGATTCCACACTTTCTCCTTTTTCTATTGTTATTGAGCTAACGTGATAGCATCATGCTTAACTGCATATAGAAACAAAATAAATAAATCCCTGACTGGAAGGATAGATAGAAAATCAACGATACTATTAAACCATGGACATGTAAATACACGGTTATCGCTTTCCAGCCTGGCGAAGGTTAACAATGCTGTTGCTAACGACGCCATTGAAGCTAACTTAGTAACGGGACCTCACAGAGCTATGATAAAAACATTAGCGCTCCACCTACGCCAGCCAGCCCTCATCTGCTCATCAACACCCGTGCTCACCTGCGTTCCAGCGATCGACGGAAGGATTAAGGACTTCACCACGATCATCCGTGCGGTCGGTGGCTAGCGTCGGCTAGCGCGTCTGCTATCCGAGTCAAAGTCTTCCTGGTTGTGTTGCTGTAGTCCGCCGCTAAAACACAGATCCCACCTACAACTTTCTCCTTTGCAGTCTTCAGTGTTCATTAAACAAATTGCAAAAGATTCACCAACACAGATGTCCAGAACACTGTGGAATTTTGAGATGAAAACAGAGGTATTTTGTATTGTATTCAATGAGGTACCGATACTTCTGTTTCACTGGTTACGTCACGCGCATACACCATCATCCAAAGACGTTTTCAACCGGAAGTTTATCGGGAAATTTAAAATGTCACTTTATAAGTTAACCCGGCCGTATTGGCATGTGTTGCAATGTTAAGATTTCATCATTGATATATAAACTATCAGACTGCGTGGTCGGTAGTAGTGGCTTTCAGTAGGCCTTTAAGCCTCTTTGCATGGATTTTGTTTTTACACGTTATAATCTGAGTAAAAAAAACATCATCATTCATTATTTTTATTTTCATATCTTTATTTATTCATTTATTTTATTAAATAGGTATATGTTTGTATTAAGAAAACTGACAATAAAAATACTTGTATTAATGATGAACACCTGCGGTATCATTGTCGATTTCACTGAGGGGCTTTTTGAGCGTTTGTACGTGAGAGGAATGACTTCATGCACTTCCTGTACAACCTTCACATTTTGAAGCCGAGATATTTTGGTCGAGGCCAAAACCAAAAGAGCGGGCCAAAAGAGCAGAAGAAAATGTTCTGTTTAAAGTGACACATGCAGCGCTTGTGCTGATCTGAGATCAGTCAGGTCACCAGATCTTTCCCGTCCGGACACGGCGGCAGCGGCGATGCCCTGACAGCTCTGTTTCCATGGCAACTCATTCGTCTCCTCTGCGGAATGCGGCCAGGAGGATGGAGGCGCGGCGGCCAATGAGATTTGTTGGACCGGAGGGGGAATTAGGCACGCTAATGATGATTCGAGGCGACAATCAG
This sequence comes from Entelurus aequoreus, assembly GCF_033978785.1. NCBI lineage: Eukaryota > Metazoa > Chordata > Actinopteri > Syngnathiformes > Syngnathidae > Entelurus > Entelurus aequoreus. The sequence goes on from NC_084746.1 coordinate 6,106,900, forward strand.
CACACAGACTAAATGATTTGGCTTCCGCTCAGCTGTCCTTCAGGGTTATAGTGTAGAGGAGCCTAACCCAGCTAGTCACAGCTCCTCAAGCCAGTATAATCACAATATGAGGCTGTTCCTTTAAGGTCACATTTACATATTGTTGCTTTATTTTGTGATATTTTTTATGTTTTTTTTATTGTATAATTAATGTCACTTTAGAGCAGGGGTGGGCAATTAATGAGCAACCCGAGCACTGCTGGAGGGCCACACCGACAATATTTCAATTAAATTTTGCTCAAATAATTTTTGATATACCGTAAGATAATTTATAATAATAATAATTTCATTTAACCTAACTTAACTTTATACAAAAGCAGATTGCTTTTGATGGTTTTATTTGTAACACTGTCTTACACTACACTTCCTGAAGTATAATACAATGCAAAAATGTCAATTTCTGTCACTTTATCCTGCATCCTCTTTAAAAGTCCAACATTTTACCCCGTCAGATTTGGACAACCATCTGTTGTCACACCTGCCAGCTTGTCCCTTTTCAGTCCTAACATGTCCAAACACGCATTTACCTATGTGAACAAGTCATTACCTGTGGTTGTCTCTTTAATTGACTGCATGGCTGCCAGCTCCTCCGTGATTTGAAAGTCTGCAGTTATCCCACGTAAGACGATGAGCAGCTGGGCGGTGTCACGTACATCGCAGCTCTCATCCAAAGCCAGTGAAAAACAGTCAAAGTCGGCCGTTCTGTTCTTCAGCTGAAGCTCCAAGTTTCCGGCGATGGTCTCAACCTGCCTCGTTACAGTGCGTCGGAAGAGTGACACGTTCTCAAATGCGCCCCTCTTCTCCGGGGCATATCAGCGCAACAGAGTCCAATAAGCACTCCTTAATAAACTCTCCGTCAGAAAACGCCTTACTTTTTCTGGCGATTTTGTGAGAAATGACGAAACTTGTCCTGACAGCTGCATCTCTGGGGGTGTGAATTTTGGCAAAAAGTCCTTGTTGGGTTTGCAGTTTTACCATCAACGCATCAGCCTCCCTTGCGCGCGCTTCATCAGACAGATTCCGGTATTTTTCCCCGTGCTTCGTCGTGTAGTGGCGATTCAAATGATATACTTTAAACACAGCAACCTGTGTACCACAAATTTAGCACACGGCTTTACCTTTAATTTCTGTAAAGAAATACTTGGCAGTCCATGTCTTGTTGGAAACACGGCATTTGTCATCAAATTTTCTCTTTTTAGCGTCTCGGGGGTAACCGGGCATCACTTGTCGCTGTGCACCTTCACTCACATACGCCCATAAATAACACTTTTCAAAATAAAAGCAGCACAGTTGTATTGCACACTCGACATAGATACTTTTTAAAATGTATTTTGTAATTTATGATTGGCCTCACGCGGGCTGGACAGGGACACACAAAGGGCCGGATGTAGCCCGCGGGCCGTAGAATGCCCAGGTCTGCTTTAGAGGTTATATTATGATGTTTGTCTTAGATTTAAAACTCCTCCCTGTGGTCCACCTAACATGTAATGGTAGTTCTTTGGTCAAAATGTGTTTTTTTCACTGACAGATATAAGGTCAAACTATATGCCAATTTGTGTTAGAAGTGGCAAAACAGCAAAGGATGCATGTGCATGTACAAGCCAGTCTGCCCCCAAAGAAGGACCTTATTGACGACAAAGTCAGACTACAACGGCGGACTCGCGCAAAGCTCTTTTGGGTAAACCTGTACCATATATGGAGACATCCGCTGATGTCACAAACAGGGTAAATTCCATTCAGCTCGTTTGGAGGAAGTATAAAGGAAGGCAAGATTGTTTTATAAATATCCCCGCCATGCCTCCATGGCTTGCTTTTCAAGGTTTTGGGACTTATGGGGATCCCAAATACACAACAGCAGGTACCAACAGGTAAGAAGAGTTGGTTTTGCATGTTTGGTCCCACCTTATTTTGAGACGCTGCAGTGAGGTGCACATTGTTGCATATTTTTGTTTTGTTTTGTGATATTTGAAGGTATGATTGTCACATACCAGGAGGAAAAGTCACCGCCGCTGTCCGTGGTGCATGTGCTGACGGCGAGACACAGCTGGCGGGTGATTAGATTTCACAGGTGGTACGTGTTCATCTAATCATCTGTTGTCTTTAACAGTAAGCGGCCGGGAGCAGAGGGGGAGAGAGGATACGGACGTGGCTGAAAAGTCACGTTCTGGGAGAAGGAAACAGTTGATGAAATATATGAGCATTCAAACTTTTGTTAAAATCTGCAAGCTTGGATCCTGTGAAGTGTCTGTCAGTGGGAACGCTAGGAAGCCACTTCCACAGTGTTGTTACTTTATGGACACATTGTTACTGTTATCTGCTTTATTTAGTGATGCCGCTGCCAGGTGACACTTTTACACATTGATGCTTTATTTTGTGAGGTCGCTAACCGGTTGATATTGTTATTAATTGGGAGTTAACGGGGAGTTGGGGCTTTGGAGGTCGACTGCTGCTATGAAGCGCTGCCAGCCGTCCATCACCCCGAGGGGAATCAAGCGGTGGTGAAGGCGTGGGGTGTTGGAGGGAGGGTGTGTATATGCCCATTGTCTTGGATGTGTCGATGTAATGTTCATAGGCTGGGGCCGTTCTGCATGCAAGCAAAAGTTCGACTCCAGGTGTTGTTGAGGAGGGAGAGAGGTCAAAAGCGTCCATCATTGAGGTGTCCTCGGGGGTGTTTTCAGAACAGCCTGTTCCTGTTGTTCACAGCGTCAAGGCCATTCGAGGGAGTCAAATCGTAGATTAGGATGTTTGTTTTCCGCGAGCAGACATTACAATGACTTGTCTGTTCTATTCGTCCATGCTGGCCCTCATATTCAATTTTTCCTTTTCAGCAAGCGTCTCCATGATGTGATCCATCTTGCGATTCCGTTCAGAAATCGCCACAGTCTGTGGTCCCACAGCCCAGCCCAAACCTTCCATTGCGACGAACAGCCTTTGGGCTCCTTGAGTGGCTGCCGTCGTCTTACGAATTTGACGATACACCAGACCAATGCCCAGCCCAATCAGCAGGTGCCCCGCAATCACGGTTCCAAATAGGTAGATAGGTTTACTTGATATAACGGTCAGGTGACATTTCTACTTAGTTTTTTTTTTTGTGATTCAGTTTGGTGACATTGTTACATATTATTGGTTTATTTTCTGACAATGTCAGGTGACATTGTTACACATTCAAAATAATCCCCTCAATTCCCCCCAAAAATGGATTAACTTGCTGGACTATAAAGACAATATAACATACATCCATAAACGTGGATGCATATGCAAAAGTGCAATATATTTATCTGTACAGTAATCTATTTATTTATATCTGCACCTTATTGCTCTTTTATCCTGCACCACCGTGAGCTAATGCAACGACATTTCGTTCTTATCTGTACTGTAAAGTTAAAATTCAATGACAATAAAAGGAAGTCTAAGTATTTATTTTGTAAGGTTGTCAGGTGACATTGTTACATATTGTTGCGTTATTTTGTCATGTATCTCTCAGGTGACATCGCTACATGTAATTGCTTTATTTTGTGACATTGCTGTCAGGTGACATTTTTACATATTATTGCTTTATTTTGTGACTTGTCCCTCAGGTGACATTGTTACATATTGTTGCTTTATTTTTCGACATTGCCGTCAGGCGACATTGTTACATATTCTTTACTTGATATTACGGCATACTTGCCAACCTTGAGACCTCCAATATCGGGAGGTGGGGGGCGGGGCGGGGCGTGTTTGGGGCGGGGGCGTGGCTAAGGGCGTGGTTAAGAGGAGAGTATATTTACAGCTAGAATTCACCAAATCAAGTATTTCATATATACTGTATATATATATATATATATATATATATATATATATATATATATATATATATATATATATATATAAATATGTATGAAATACTTCACTTTCAGTGAATTCTAGCTATATATATATTTTATTTTATTTTTTTATTTTATTATACATATAAATAAAAGACATACTTGAATTTCAGTGTTCTGCAGGCTATCCAGTAGGTGGCAGTATTGTCCTGTTTAAGAGTGTCACAACATTGCTGTTTACGGCAGACGAACTGCTTCACGGTAGACTAAACGTGACTGCTGTTGTTGTGTGTTGTTACCGCGCTGGGAGGACGTTAATGAAACTGCCTAACAATAAACCCACATAAGAAACCAAGAACTCTCTCTCCTTGTTGTGCACTCTACTCTCTAAAAGCCGTAGATGTTATGACGTCATTGGGCAGGCAAGCTGCTGGGAAAGCGGACGTGAGAACAGGCTGTCCCCACTCAGGTCCGCATTGAGCTGGAGGGGGCGTGGCCTCCAGCTCCGGCTGAAAACCGGGAGTTTGTCGGGAGAGGCGCTGAATAACGGGATTCTCCCGCTAAAAACGGGAGGGTTGGCAAGTATGTATTACGGTCAGGTGACATTTTTACACATTGTTTTTATTTTCTGATTCAGTTTGGTGACGTTGTTACATATTATTGTTGTATTCTGCAACGTTGTCAGGTGACGTCGTCGCATATTGTTGCTTTATTCTGTTGCGTTGTTGTCAGATGACATCATTACCTATTTTGGGCTTCGTGCTGGGACGCAGTTTGGCGACGGTGGAGCCCACGTTGTTCCTTTTCCAGAGGATGACGATTGAATGAAATGGAGGTGGCATCAAATGCATTGACAGGTCGTCAACACGCCAGCGCGGGCTCTCATGGTGCGGCTGGTGGTGGGAAACTG
>NC_084746.1:6116654-6146654 GCF_033978785.1 Entelurus aequoreus
GGGGACTGTTTTTACACAACTTTTGTTTTGAAGGGTGAATTGCAAACTTTCTGTTGATTTTTGCTGGGGGTTGTCAGTGTATGAAATGTAGGTCTAAGTAAGACCTACATAGAGGTTTTTGTTTTATGTCTCTACGACATTCCTATTGGGAGTTAGAGGCAGTTGTGTCTGTATTTTCTTCCTAGGGGGCACTAGAGCGCAATTTTGAGTTTTGGGGTTTGTTTTTTTGATTAGATCGCAATTTTTGTCAGTGGTAGTGGGTTTCAGTAGGCCTTTAAGATGGAAACTGTAGGCCCTGCGATGAGGTGGTGACTTGTCCAGGGTGTACCCCGCCTTCCGCCTCGATTGTAGCTGAGATAGGCTCCGGCACCCCCCCGCAACCCCGAAAGGGATAAGCGGTAGAAAAAAGGATGGATGGATGGACTGTAGCTGCCATTATGATGTGCAGTGATGTTTTCAAATGACCGTAAGTCTTGAACTCTACAAAATATTTCAATATATCTGCACTTTTGCACAATATACTAGTTACTATGGTAATCTAATTAGTTACTATGGTAATCTAATTAGTTGCTATGGTAATCTACGTCACAGCAGCTCAGACGAGGCACCAAGCAGTGTGGGTGGGGAGCGTTTCCACAGAGTGTTTCCAGAGCCTGAAATGCGGGTGTCAGGGACAGACGCTGAAGGAGATTTTTACAACAAAGTTCTAAAGCTTAGTGATATATCACATATATCAGATTGTAGGTGTTTTGTTTTTTTTACCCTTTGCGTTCATATTTCGCTGTGTTTGTTGCGTTTTTGTTGCGTTTCACTTGATTGTAAAATATGTCGATCAAGAGGGGGTGTGACGTTCATATGTTGTCAATATTCTGTGTTTTATCGTTCATAGTTAATATTGTAAATCCCACATTCTTTATGTACATGTACATTCTGGGCGCCTCATTCAATACACATTTTTTAAATTCCATTCCGTTTTTTAATAACGTTTATAGGATTCAGACATTATTGTGAGGTTTTGTATTAGTGTTCCTAAAAATAGATATACCGGCCCCTAGACACATTTTTTTCCTCCTAATTTGGACCCCCTGAAGCAAAATAATTGCCAGGCCTGCTTCTAGGTGCTTGAAAACATAAGCACGCTCCTGACGTATAAAGTATCTCTGACTCGCCCATGGATCTTTGACTAGTGTTTTTACACAAAGAGGATCTTTGAAGAGGGATTTTTGTATTGATAATAATAATAATAACAATGAATTACATTTGTAACGCACTTTACATTTGTGAAAATCTCAAAGTGCTAAAAAGCTGCAGGGGCGCTAATTAATTTAAAACCTCTTCTCACTCCTGCGCTTACCAAAAGCATGCGGGATGGGCAAGCATGCGCTAATTATTTTAAAACCTCTTCTCACTCCGGCGCTTACCTTATCATGAAAAGCACATTTAATAAAAAAAAACGTTATAATGGTCTTACCTGCAGCTGCTTCTGATCAAAGGCAGTCTTCCTTATCTTTCTTCAGTTTTAAAAGTCTCTGGAGATATTCCTTTAATTATTACCTCCTGCTTCGATTGAAAGTCCAGTTTAGAAAACTGTTTTATTTTAGATATGTAATCCTCCATGGTAAAAGTGCAAGCAAACGATCGCGGCTTGTTGTCTTCTTCTGCAGCACCGGGTTTCTGCAGTACTGGTAGTCGCAAGAAGGATCACTAGCGCCCTCTACCACCAGGAGGCGGGAGTCATTTAATGACTCATATTTGACCCGGCGGAAGTGCCAAGCATGCGCTAATTATTTTGCGAAACGAGTTTGACCCGGCTGTAATTCTAGGCAGGCGAATACTAGATTCCCGGCGGCAATTCAAGGAAATACGGTATATAATAGAAAATTAAAATAGAAATGAAAAACACTAGATAAACACTAGATAAAACAGAAACATAGATACAAATAGAAATGAAACAGATAGGCAAGCAGTGTATTTAAAAACAAGAAGGCAGAGAGAATAGCAGAGCGCTCCTGTCACGTGGAGGATCTTTGACGAGTGATATGGCAGTAGGTGCTTAAAAAAGCAGACTACTCCTGTCATGTTGAGGATCTTGAATTTATGTTTCTGCAATAGGCTTTTAAAAACAGCTTTGCACTCCTGTCGTAAAAGAGGATCTTTGACTGGTGTTTTTGCAGTACAGCGTAAATGTTTTCCTTGTGCTGTGCTGGAGTTAAAATGTTTTATCATATAAAAAAAAAAAGGGTGCCGAAATGGATTCAGATGATGACTACCACATTATAACAAACGGCTTTCCGAATCCATTTCATATAAAAGCTTCTCTATTGTCTGCTGCCCGCAATGTTGTTGGCTCGCGTTTCCACCCGAATGGATCCATTGGAGCCGCTAAATGTTTTTTAACAAGACAAAGTGTCGTCTCATGTCCGGCTTGTGAAGTCGCCTACATATTCATTGTCAGATGTCCAAAGACTTCTCTCTCCTTTTAATTGCTGTTGACGCAGATTAACTCTTAACCTTCCTCTTGTGTTAGCTTTCTGTTACCATCTCTTATGTTAACGGGTCGGTTTTGACCCATATCTTAAATCAGCTGTAAAATACACTAAAAACAATTATCTATCATCCAATTTGTTTCTCATCCCTTGGTTACCTTGTTAGGCTTCCTTATCCATGAAAATATTGGTTTTAATGTTTTTGGTGTGGGCCATTGGGCCTTTTTTTTTGTCAGTATACCCCTCGATTTCAATTTAAAAAATGGTAAAATGAACCTCAAGACAATCGTATAAATAAATAAAAGGTTGTTGTGTTACCTGACTATTACTGAGGGGTATTAGAACACATCTCTTAAATACATTTGTTTAATTTATCTTTTCATTTTAATAATTTTAACTATAGTAACATCTATGCGGGAGGCGTGGTTGGGGGCGTGGTTATTTACAGCTAGAATTCACCAACTCGAGTATTTCATATATATTTCATATATATATATGAAATACTTGACTTGACTTTCAGTGAATTCTAGCTATATATATATATATATATATATATATATATATATATATATATATATATATATATATATATATATATATATATATATATATACATTTATTTTATTTACATAGAAAAAAAATAAAATACTTGAATTTCAGTGTTCCGGTGGCTATCCATTAGATGGCAGTAGTGTCCTGTTTAACTTCTCCGTTCATGATGAGTATATCATTTCAGCCACCGTGTTCAATGGAGAAGTCTGTTCTACAAAGTTCTGTTCTAAGTCTGTTCTAAAAGCCCCAGATGTTATGATGTCATTGGGCAGGCAAGCTGTTTATATTGTGGGAAAGCGGACGTGAGAACAGGCTGTCCCCACTCAGTCTCAGGTCCGGCTGAATACCGGGAGTTTGTCGGGAGAAAATCCCTGCCGGGAGGTTGTCGGGAGAGGCGCTGAATACCGGGATTCTCCCGCTAAAAACGGGAGGGTTGGCAAGTATGCTTTAGTACAAACACAAAATGAAATGCAGAACACGTCATAACACAAAATATAGATTTTCAAGGTCAAACAAACAACAACCAATCAAGCAAATCAAATTAAGTTAAAGTTAAAGTACCAATGATTGTCACACACACACACTAGGTGTGGTGAAATTTGTCCTCGCATTTGACCCATCCCCTTGTTCACCCCCTGGGAGGTGAGGGGAGCATTAGGCAGCAGCGGTGCCGCGTCCGGGAATCATTTTTGGTGATTTAACCCCCAATTCCAACCCTTGATACTGAGTGCCAAGCAGGGAGGTAATGGCTCCCATTTTTATAGTCTTTGGTATGACCTCCTCATCAGACTCATCAGATGTGTCTGGATGATACTCCACATTGTCTTCCTCCTCAGAAACCTGTTCATCCGTATCACTATGCTGCTCTGTGTCCTCTCCCTCATTTTCACCAAAAATATTATCCAAAACTTCTCTCACTGTAAATCTTTTTTTCATTTTTGCATGCTGCAAATTGGAGATGTGCACTCTGCATGTCACCAACTCTATACTGAATTGACCTCACATGTCTGGACATGCCCGTCTTTGTTTGTTTTTGTACTGGATAACAAGGTAAAATGAGAATTCTCTAAAGCTCACATGATTGGGAGAGGAGCTGGCTGTCAGTGTGTTCAGTTTTAGCTCTAATTATTGCTTTATAATCTTATTTATATAACTGGGTCGAAACCGACCCTAACAACACCAAGGTCATAATTTCAACCAGAGCATTTTATAGTTTAGTGAAAAAAAAAAGTGTTTAATTTTGTTGAAATAGAGGTTCCTGACAAAGTCAAAAAGCCTTGATGCAAAACAATTAATTTATGTGTTTTTTTTATGCATTTAAAAACTAAAACGGGTCGGTGCCGACCCTAACACAAGACCCGAAACCCCAAAACCAGTGAAGTTGGCACGTTGTGTAAATTGTAAAAACAGAATACAATGATTTGCTAATCCTTTTCAACTTATATTCAATTGAATAGACTGCAAAGACAAGATACTTAATGCTCGAACTGGAAAACGTTGTTATTTTTTTGCAAATATTAGCTCATTTGGAATTTGATGCCTGCAACATGTTTCAAAAAAGCTGGCACAAGTGGCAAAAAAGACTGAGGAAGTTGAGTAATGCTCATCAAACACTTATTTGGAACATCCCACAGGTGAACAGGCTAATTGGGAACAGGTGGGTGCCATGATTGGGTATGAAAGCAGCTTCCATGAAATGCTCAGTCATTCACAAACAAGGACAGGGCGAGGGTCACCACTTTGTCAACAAATGCGCGAGAAAATTGTCCAACAGTTTAAGAACAACATTTCTCAACCAGCTATTGCAAGGAATTTAGGGATTTCACCATCTACGGTCCGTAATATCATCAAAAGGTTCAGAGAATCTGGAGAAATCGCTGTACGTAACATTGAATGCCTGTGACCTTGCATCCCTCAGGCGGTACTGCATCAAAAATGTACATCAGTATGTAAAGGATATCACCACATGGGCTAAATAACACTTCAGAAAACCACTCTCAGTAAATACAGTTGGTCGCTACATCTGTAAGTGCAAGTTAAAACCCTACTATGCAAAGCGAAAGCCTTTTATCAACAACACCCAGAAACGCCGCTGGCTTTGCTGGGGCCGAGCAAATCTAAGATGGACTGATGCAAAGTGTAAAAGTGTTCTTTGGTCTGACGAGTCCACATTTCAAATTGTTTTTGGAAACTGTGGATTGCTTCCTGAGGAAGATCTTCACTGCCAAGCACTTGGTAGTCCACTACTTCTACCCGGAGGCTATCCAGGCCCAATCGCAGCTGCGGCTTGGAACTTACAAGCGTATTTCTTCATCTTACTCATCGTCGGCGTCGCCACGGCTGTATCTTCCTCGTTCTTCTGCTTCGTCTCCTTGTTGTGTGCGCAGTTGTGCACTCTCTAAAAGCCGTAGATGTTATTGTCACATATGCATGTACAGTAGATGGCAGTATTGTCCTGTTTAAGAGTGTCACAACATTGCGGTTTACGGCAGACGAAAACGTGACTGCTGTTGTTGTGTGTTGTTGCCGCGCTGGGAGGACGTTAATGAAACTGCCTAACAATAAACCCACGTAAGAAACCAAGAACTCGCCCTCGATCATTCTACAGTTATAACGTGATTGGGCAGGCACGCTGTTTATATCGTGGGAAAGCGGACGTGAAAACAGGCTGTCCTCACTCAGGTCCGCATGGAGCTGGAGGGGGCGTGGCCTCCAGCTCCGCCTGAATTTCGGGAGATTTTCGGGAGAAAATTTATCCCGGGAGGTTTTCGGGAGAGGCGCTGAATTTCGGGAGTCTCCCGGAAAACCCGGGAGGGTTGGCAAGTATGCATCTACTTTGTTTTAGCAATCAAGAATATTTCAGTTGTTTTCATCCTTCTTTGTGGGGACATGGTTGATTGTCATGTCATGTTCGGATGTACACTGTGGACGCCGTCTTCGCTCCACAGTAAGTCTTTGCTGTCGTCCAGCATTCTGTTTTTGTTTACTTTGTAGCCTGTTCAGTTTTAGTTTCCTTCTGCATAGCCTTCCTTAGGCTTCAATGCCTTTTCTTCGGGGCACTCACCTTTTGTTTATTTTTGGTTCAAGCATTAGACACTTTTTTACCTGCCTCCGGATTTTTTAATGAAAAAAATGTGCCTTGCCTCACAAAAGGTTGAAAAACACTGCCTTAGTGCAGTGTTTTTCAACCTTTTGTGAGGCAAGGCACATTTTTTGCGTTGAAAAAATCCAGAGGCACACCACCGGCAGAAATCATTAAAAAACTAAACTCAGTTGACAGTAAAAAGTCATTGTCGGAATTGTTGGATATGACTTTAAAGCATAACCAAGCATGTATCACTATAGCTCTTGTCTCAAAGTAGGTGTACTGTCACCACCTGTCACATCACGCCCTGACTTATTTTGAGTGTTTTGCTCTTTTCCTGTGTGTAGTGTTTTAGTTCTTGTCTTGCGCTCCTTTTTTGGTGGCTTTTTCTCCTTTTTTGGTATTTTCCTTTAGCAGTTTCATGTCTTCCTTTGAGCAATGTTTCCCGCATCTACTTTGTTTTAGCATTCAAGAATATTTCAGTTGTTTTTATCCTTCTTTGTGGGGACATTGTCGATTGTCATGTCATGTTTGGATATACTTTGCGGACGCCGTCTTCGCTCCACAGTAAGTCTTTGCTGTCGTCCAGCATTCTGTTTTTGTTTACTTTGTAGCCTGTTCAGTTTTAGTTTCCTTCTGCGTAGCCTTCCCTAGGCTTCAATGCCTTTTCTTCGGGGCACTCACCTTTTGTTTATTTTTGGTTCAAGCATTAGACACTTTTTTACCTGCCTCCGGATTTTTTAATGAAAAAAATGTGCCTTGCCTCACAAAAGGTTGAAAAACACTGCCTTAGTGCAGTGTTTTTCAACCTTTTGTGAGGCAAGGCACATTTTTTGCGTTGAAAAAATCCAGAGGCACACCACCGGCAGAAATCGTTAAAAAACGAAACTCAGTTGACAGTAAAAAGTCGTCGTCGCAATTGTTGGATATGACTTTAAAGCATAACCAAGCATGTATCACTATAGCTCTTGTCTCAAAGTAGGTGTACTGTCACCACCTGTCACATCACATCCTGACTTATTTGGACTTTTTTGCCGTTTTCCTGTGTGTAGTGTTTTAGTTCTTGTCTTGCGCTCCTTTTTTGGTGGCTTTTTCTCCTTTTTTGGCATTTTCCTGTAGCAGTTTCATGTCTTCCTTTGAGCGATGTTTCCCGCATCTACTTTGTTTTAGCATTCAAGAATATTTCAGTTGTTTTTATCCTCCTTTGTGGGGACATTGTTGACTGTCATGTCATGTTCGGATGTACATTGTGGACGCCGTCTTTGCTCCGCAGTAAGTCTTTGCTGTCGTCCAGCATTCTGTTTTTGTTTACTTTGTAGCCTGTTCAGTTTTAGTTTCCTTCTGCATAACCTTCCCTAAGCTTCAATGCCTTTTCTTCGGGGCACTCACCTTTTGTTTATTTTTGGTTCAAGCATTAGACACTTTTTTACCTGCCTCCGGATTTTTTAATGAAAAAAATGTGCCTTGCCTCACAAAAGGTTGAAAAACACTGCCTTAGTGCAGTGTTTTTCAACCTTTTGTGAGGCAAGGCACATTTTTTGCGTTGAAAAAATCCAGAGGCACACCACCGGCAGAAATCATTAAAAAACTAAACTCAGTTGACAGTAAAAAGTCATTGTCGGAATTGTTGGATATGACTTTAAAGCATAACCAAGCATGTATCACTATAGCTCTTGTCTCAAAGTAGGTGTACTGTCACCACCTGTCACATCACGCCCTGACTTATTTTGAGTGTTTTGCTCTTTTCCTGTGTGTAGTGTTTTAGTTCTTGTCTTGCGCTCCTTTTTTGGTGGCTTTTTGTCCTTTTTTGGTATTTTCCTTTAGCAGTTTCATGTCTTCCTTTGAGCGATGTTTCCCGCATCTACTTTGTTTTTGCATTCAAGAATATTTCAGTTGTTTTTATCCTTCTTTGTGGGGACATTGTCGATTGTCATGTCATGTTTGGATATACTTTGCGGACGCCGTCTTCGCTCCACAGTAAGTCTTTGCTGTCGTCCAGCATTCTGTTTTTGTTTACTTGGTAGCCTGTTCAGTTTTAGTTTCCTTCTGCATAGCCTTCCCTAGGCTTCAATGCCTTTTCTTCGGGGCACTCACCTTTTGTTTATTTTTGGTTCAAGCATTAGACACTTTTTTACCTGCCTCCGGATTTTTTAATAAAAAAAATGTGCCTTGCCTTAGTGCAGTGTTTTTCAACCTTTTGTGAGGCAAGGCACATTTTTTGCGTTGAAAAAATCCAGAGGCACACCACCAGCAGAAATCGTTAAAAAACGAAACTCAGTTGACAGTAAAAAGTCGTCGTCGCAATTGTTGGATATGACTTTAAACCATAACCAAGCATGCATCACTATAGCTCTTGTCTCAAAGTAGGTGTACTGTCACCACCTGTCACATCACGCCCTGACTTATTTTGAGTGTTTTGCTCTTTTCCTGTGTGTAGTGTTTTAGTTCTTGTCTTGCGCTCCTTTTTTGGTGGCTTTTTCTCCTTTTTTGGTATTTTCCTTTAGCAGTTTCATGTCTTCCTTTGAGCGATATTTCCCGCATTTACTTTGTTTTTGCATTCAAGAATATTTCAGTTGTTTTTATCCTTCTTTGTGGGGACATTGTCGATTGTCATGTCATGTTCAGATGTACTTTGTGGACGCCGTCTTTGCCCCACAGTAAGTCTTTGCTGTCGTCCAGCATTCTGTTTTTGTTTACTTTGTAGCCAGTTCAGTTTTAGTTTTGTTCTTAAACGTCAATGCCTTTTCTTCGGGGCACTCACCTTTTGTTTATTTTTGGTTTAAGCATTAGACACTTTTTTACCTGCACGCTGCCTCCCGCTGTTTCCGACATCTACAAAGCAATTAGCTACCGGCTGCCACCTACTGATATGGAAGAGTATTACACGGTTACTCTGCCGAGCTCTAGACAGCACCGACACTCAACAACAACACATCATTTGCAGACTATAATTACTGGTTTGCAAAAAACATTTTTAACCCGAATTGATGAAATTAGATCATCTCCCACGGCACACCAGACTGCATCTCACTGGTCTAGGATAGTTCAAACAAAAAGCGTCATACTTGTATTTTACGAACATAGTCGTACTTTTGCAACATCGAGACTTGACTTTCCGTTTTAGTCCTCGCCTTCCTGTGTTTCTTTTGTTTCTTTTTATTGTTTTTTTCCCGATGACTTTTAAAGCATCCTTGGACAGAATAGCGCCACACGTGCTCGTTATTGTGACTTTTATTGAAACCCATTTTATCGAACGATATCAAAAAGTTAATTAATGGATTTCCGGAGCGCCTCCTGATGTACTCCGACGTCTTTGGCTTTTTTGTGAACACACTTCTCGTGATGAATTAAACCCGGAGTGGACTTGAACGGCCTTTGCGGTCGGCACAAACACGGTTAAAGCTTACACTGGAGCAGATGGCGAAGCGAGGGAATAATACGGTTGGAAGGAAGAGCGGGGAAACGGGAACACGGCTTCTCGGCGACATTATTGATGAGGAAGGCGGAGGAGGAGGAGGAGGAGGAGGAGGAGGAGGAGGAGGAGGAGGAGGAGGAGGAGGCCTGGCAGCGCGAGCAGAGCCGCTGATGACTTTGTTTGATATTTGGAGTTCAAGGGATCTAAAAGGTGCTATTAATTATTCACGCCGCGGCCTTGCATGACTCTGCTTTGTTGCAGTGTGCATGTGGTGCACGTGTTTGGAGACGGTTTGTGGCTCGGCTGCTGCTGCTTTGGTTTAGTGCAGCCTATTCCCGTCAAATGTGTAACAGTAAACCTCGCATTTGTTTGTACGTGCAGGGTTAATAAAATTGTTTTTTTTCTTCAAATAGGCCCTTTTGAGTGTAGTTGCTATCAGACACAGTTTTTTTTTTGTATTTGAATCTAAGTTTTTGGTTATACGCTTAGTTGTTAAATGGTCAGATTTAAAAAAATACTGTATTTGTAAGTCTTAAAGCAGCTGGGATAAGCTCTGTGAGGGACATTATTCAGAATGACCTCTTACATACACTACTGAAATGCTCTCACATAAACTGAAATGTTTTTCTCTCACACACACTACTAAAACGCTCTCATACACACTACTGAAACACTCTTATACACACTAGTGAAACGCACTCACACACACTACTGAAATGCTCTCACACACACTACTAAAATGCTCTCACACACACTACTGAAACGCTCTCATACACACTACTGAAACACTCTTATACACACTACTGAAACGCACTCACACACACTACTGAAATGCTCTCACACACACTACTGAAATGCTCTCACTACACTACTGAAACACTCTCCTGAAATGCTCTCACATAAACTGAAATGTTGTTCTCTCTCACACACGCTACTGAAACGCTCTCATACACACTACTGAAACACTCTTATACACACTACTGAAACGCTCTCACACACACTACTGAAATGCTTTCACACACACTACTGAAACACTCTCACACACACTACTGAAATGCTCTCACACACACTACTGAAATGCTCTCATACAAACTACTGAAACACTCTCACACACACTACTGAAATGCTCTCACTACACTACTGAAACACTCTCACACACACTACTGAAATGCTCTCACACACACTACTGAAATGCTCCCACTACACTACTGAAACACTCTCTTGAAATGCTCTCACATAAACTGAAATGTTGTTCTCTCACACACACTACTAAAACGCTCTCATACACTACTGAAACACTCTTATACACACTACTGAAACGCTCTCACACACACTACTGAAATGCTCTCACACACACTACTGAAACACTCTCACACACACTACTGAAATGCTCTCACTAAACTACTGAAATGCTCTCACACACACTACTGAAATGCTCTCACTATACTACTGAAACACTCTCACACACACTACTGAAATGCTCTCACACCCACTACTGAAATGCTCTCATTCAAACTACTGAAACACTCTCACACACACTACTGAAATGCTCCCACTACACTACTGAAACACTCTCCTGAAATGCTCTCACATAAAGTGAAATGTTGTTCTCTCACACACACTACTGAAATGCCCTCACACACACTACTGAAACGCTCTCACACACACTACTGAAATGCTCACACTACACTACTGAAACACTCTCACACACACTACTGAAATGCTCTCACACACACTACTGAAATGCTCCCACTACACTACTGAAACACTCTCCTGAAATGCTCTCACATAAACTGAAATGTTGTTCTCTCACAAACACACTACTGAAATGCTCTCATTATACTACTGAAACGCTCTCACACACACTACTGAAATGCTCTCACTACACTACTGAAACACTCTCCTGAAATGCTCTCACATAAAGTGAAATGTTGTTCTCACACACACACTACTGAAATGCTCTCATTATACTACTGAAACGCTCTCACACACACTACTGAAATGCTCCCACTACACTACTGAAACACTCTCCTGAAATGCTCTCACATAAACTGAAATGTTGTTCTCTCACACACACTACTGAAATACTCTCACACACACTACTGAAACGCTCTCACACACACTACTGAAATGCTCTCACACACACTACTGAAATGCTCCCACTACACTACTGAAACACTCTCTTGAAATGCTCTCACAAACTGAAATATTGTTCTCTCACACACACTACTGAAATGCTCTCACACACACTACTGAAACGCTCTCACACACACTACTGAAATGCTCTCATTACACTACTGAAACACTCTCACACACACTACTGAAATTCTCTCACACACACTACTGAAATGCTCCCACTACACTACTGAAACACTCTCTTGAAATGCTCTCACATAAACTGAAATACTGTTCTTTCACACACACTACAGAAATGCTCTCACACACACTACTGAAACGCTCTCACACACTACTGAAATGCTCTCATTACACTACTGAAACACTGTCACACACACTAATGAAATGCTCCCACTACACTACTGAAACACTCTCTTGAAATGCTCTCACATAAACTGAAATATTGTTCTCTCACACACACTACTGAAACGCTCTCATACACTACCGAAACACTCTTAAGAACACTACTGAAACGCTCTCACACACACTACTGAAATGCTCTCACACACACTACTGAAACACTCTCACACACACTACTGAAATGCTCTCACTACACTACTGAAATGCTCTCACACACACTACTGAAATGCTCTCACACACACTACTGAAACACTCTCACACACTACTGAAATGCTCTCACTACACTACTGAAATGCTCTCACTACACTACTGAAATGCTCTCACACACTACTGAAATGCTCTCACACACACTCGTCGGCGATCACTCGAAACGAGTATGATTGTCCTCCTGTTGGTGGGGTTGCCTTCGGGAGAATGCCTGTGGGTGAAATCTTTTAAAGTGGGGAGACTGGTGCACAGACAGTCACCACACTGTCCTTGGCAAAGAGAAGGCCAGGGTCCAGAGGCATGGACCCCAAGACAATTGGGGGGCCCATCTTTGCTGCAGCCTTCTTCCGCCTTTGTGACCGTTGTGGAGCTTCTCTGCAACCATCATCCGCCCACTCCGCCGTTGACGTCTTTTTCGACGAGGGAGACGCGCAGACTCCAACGTCACTTCTTCGCTGCGGGAGCTGTATCCGGTGGCAAGGGAAACCCGGGACGACCGGCACCTCCTCACAGCTACAGGAGGCTGCCGGAGCTCCGGTCTGTCGGAGGACCGCCTATGGTGCGCCTACCAGCACTTGCTTTTCTCTCAGGGTGTGCTCCCCTAGCCTTTTGCTTTCCCAGACTAACCCACAAGGCAGCGGGGCAGTGGTTGGGTGATGCCAGGGCGTGTCCACAAAGTGGGCCTGCGCATCACGCCTCTGGGGACCACTGCAGCTCCGAGATCCCCTGCCACGTTTGCCTTGGGCCGCGGGGCCCTAGTTACCGTGTGTGGCCACGTGGAGGCCTGACAGGAGTCTTGGTGAAGGAGAGGCTGTGTACTGGCAGGAGAAGACTGACGCACAATGCTGCTTCTCCGTTCACCACAAGGGCTAGCCAGTGGCAGGGTCTGTAAGCGAGAGGTTAGCAAGCAGGTGGGAAGTAGACATGAAACCTTCCCTCTAACTACTGCACTAGACGCATCACAACACCCTCTAGGCTGGACCCACACACACTACTGAAATGCTCTCACACACACTACTGAAACACTCTCGCACACACTACTGAAACACTCTCGCACACACTACTGAAATGCTCTCACACACACTACTGAAACACTCTCACACACGCTAGTGAAATGCTCTCACTACACTACTGAAACACTCTCACACACACTACTGAAATACTCTCACTCACACTACTGAAACACTCTCACACACGCTACTGAAATGCTCTCACTACACTACTGAAACACTCTCGCACACACTACTGAAATGCTCTCACACACACTACTGAAACACTCTCACACACGCTACTGAAATGCTCTCACTACACTACTGAAACACTCTCACACACACTACTGAAATACTCTCACACACACTACTGAAATGCTCTCACACACACTACTGAAACACTCTTATCCACACTACTGAAATGCTCTCTCATAAAGCTCTAGCCAGCCCCACTACCCCGAGATGGACAAGAGGTAGAAAATGGATGGGTGGATGGATGTTTACATTTATGTAGATTGATGCCACGGCCGAACTGATGTTCGCTTGTACGTATTGCGTTGGAACATTAAATCCTGGTGCACTACTAATCTACTTCTAGAAATGGTCTTCCTGCATCAGATGAGTCATTTACTGAATCAGCCTCACACAAATGGATCCCTGCTATTTCGGAAACCCAGTGTTTATAAAATGGACATTCAACTTCACCCCTTCATCACCTAATACCACATTGTAAATAAAATCTGTATATTTTACAGTAAAAAAAAAATGGCAGAATTTTACAGTGAAATTTACGTTTTTTTTTTTGTTTTTTTTTTACCATGCATTACTGTAAATTGAAAAAACATACCATTGTTATTTTACTGTAAAATTCTGGCTACTCCGTTTTTTTTTCATGTAAGATCTCTGGTCCTTGTTTTTAGAGTGCATTACTACAAATGGAAAAACAGTTGTTTTTACAGCAAAATTCTGCTGGCTAAGCTGCCTGTTTTTTTTCTTTAATGCAAAATATACAGTCACTGTTTTTACGGCGCATTACTGTAAATGAAAAAATCTGTACCGCTCCTATTTTTACTGTATACACTACCGTTCAAAAGTTTGGGGTCACCCAAACAATTTTGTGGAATAGCCTTCATTTCTAAGAACAAGAATAGACTGTCGAGTTTCAGATGAAAATTCTCTTTTCCTGGCCATTTTGAGCGTTTAATTGACCCCACAAATGTGATGCTCCAGAAACTCAATTTGCTCCAAGGAAGGTCAGTTTTGTAGCTTCTGTAACGAGCTAAACTGTTTTCAGATGTGTGAACATGATTGCACAAGGGTTTTCTAATCATCAATTAGCCTTCTGAGCCAATGTGCAAACACATTGTACCATTAGAACACTGGAGTGATAGTTGCTGGAAATGGGCCTCTATACACCTATGTAGATATTGCACCAAAAACCAGACATTTGCAGCTAGAATAGTCATTTACCACATTAGCAATGTATAGAGTGTATTTCTTTAAAGTTAAGACTAGTTTAAAGTTATCTTCATTGAAAAGTACAGTGCTTTTCCTTCAAAAATAAGGACATTTCAATGTGACCCCAAACTTTTGAACGGTAGTGTAATTCTGGGCGGACTTTTTTTTTTTCTTTAACCATAAAATCGTACTTGTTTTACAACAAAGTGAGTGCTGCTATTCTCTGTAATTTTTGTTTTTAATTTAGGACAGTGCACTTTTTGGACTGTGCATGAGCCAGATTAGTCCCCCATGCCAGTGTGGGTGGCACTGGGAGCAAGGTGGGTGAAGTGTCCTGCCCAAGGACACAGGGGAAGGGACTCGGATGGCGTAAGCCGCTCTACCATCCGAGCCACCCTGTCGCGCATACTTGCCAACCTTGAGACCTCCGATACCGGGAGGTGGGGGGTGGGGGGGTGGGGCGGGGGGCGTGGTTAATAGGGGAGTATATTTACAGCTAGAATTCACCAACTCAAGTATTTCATATATATATATATATATATATATATGAAATACTTGACTTTCAGTGAATTCTAGCTATATATACATGTATATATATTTATTTTATTATACATATAAATAAAATAAATACTTGAATTTCAGTGTTCCGGGGGCTATCCAGTAGATGGCAGTATTGTCCTGTTTAACTTCTCCTCCGTTCATGACTCGGCCACCGTGTTCAATGGAGAAGTCTGTTCTACAAAATGTACAGGCAACAAAATTACACACCCCTTCCCCTTCGAACTGTCCTGGATGAACTGAAATTCTTGTTTCCATTCGTTTTGGAACTTGCAAGCGTATTTCTTCATCTTGCTCGTCGACGGCGTCGCCATGTCTGTAACTTCCTCGTTCTTATGCTCCGTTTCCTTGTTGTGTGCGCAGTTGTGCACTCTACTCTCTAAAAGCCCTAGATGTTATGACGCCATTGGGCAGGCAAGCTGTTTATATTGTGGGAAAGCGGACGTGAGAACAGACTGTCCCCCACTCAGGTCCGCGTTGAGCTGGAGGGGGCGTGGCCTCCAGCTCCGGCTGAATACCGGGAGTTTTTTCGGGAGAAAATTTCTGCCGGGAGGTTATCGGGAGAGGCGCTGAATACCGGGAGCCTCCCGCTAAAAACGGGAGGGTTGGCAAGTATGCTGTCGCGTTTCGGTGTGGCGTTGCTTGGAACGTGTCACAGCTGTTGTTATGTTGTTGGCCTGAACCCCAGGGTGCAAACACTGCAAGCAAAGTGCAGCATAAAAACCCTTTTACAAGTGAAAGCACAGCAAACATAGTGCAGCACGGAACTGAACCAAACCAACATACCCCAAGTCTGGTGATGCCATCATTTTTTTTTTAGCCAGGAGTTGTAAATATATACACAATCTAGTCATCCACAACACAACCTTTACTTGTGTTATTTGTGCTACTTTTGTATAGTTGTGTTTGTTCACTCCCCCCCCCCCCCCCCTTGGCAGAGCTTCTTCATTGTCGTCTTCCTCACTTTTGCATGTGTAAAAAATGTGGGGGGAAAAACAAATATATTCGGATTGTGAGTTTTGTGTAAAAAATGTTTGCTTTTGCCTGTTGGCAATAAAGGTAACGCAGCTTCAGTCAGGTGTGTGGTCTCCCTGGACACACACACACGTACACACACACACACATGTATAGAGCGCTGTAGGCTGGAACATACTTTCAGTGACCTTCCACTGGTACACACACACACACACACACACACACACACACACACGCCGGGTGTTAATTGTCTGCTCATGCATGCGTCTGCAGTGTGTGTGGGCGTGCGTTCCTTCACACAAATATTCACGATCGTTATGTCGTCACCCGCTAAGTGACCTCAACTCAGCAGTGTGTGCGTGTTAAATGTGTGTGTGTGTGTGTGAGTAATAGCAGCCAGGCCGAGGGTGAGGGTGCTAACCAGAAATGAGTGAGGCGTTTAAATGGCATTATGCAATAAACGGAGTTAATTATTGTTGTCTGGAGCGGCGGGTCGGTAGGGCGGCGAGGTCGGGCGGCCTGCTGGCGAGAGATGAAAAGGTCAGCGATCTTCCAAGACGACAACACTTTTTATGTGCGCTCCAGCGAGGACGAGAGGCTCGCACGCCATCCCGAGGAACGCGCTAATCAGCAAATAGACGGACGTATCATTAATCTGTTCCAGGGTCAAAACGTGGCCATCATAGGACATTTAACTGGACGGATCGTTTTCTAAGGCGTTGATTTTCAACCTTTTCTAAACCCAGGCACATTTTTTTTTTCATTGAAAAAATAGTGGTGAATAGTGATTATTATTATTATGTTGTAATTATTGAAACAATTCTGAGGGACACCACCAGCAGAAAACATTAAACAATTAAACTTAGTAGCCACACTGCAAAAACTGCAATCTAAGTAAGATGAAAAATGTCAAATAAGGGTGATATTTGCTTATTTTCTGTCTGATAAGATAATTCTTCTCACTAAGCAGATTTGATGTTAGAGTGTTTTACTTGTTTTAAGGGTTTTGGTCCTAAATGATCTCAGTAAGATATTACAGCTTGTTGCTGAGATTTGATGACCTATATTGAGTAAAACATGCTTGAAACTAGAATATCAACTGTTGCAAAGCTGTGTCATCAACACTCACAAGTATAAAACTACTTTTTTTTAAAGTAATAATTTCTTATTTCAAGCATGAAAAAAAAAAATCATGACTTTGACACAATTGTGTCTCATAATTAAAACAGATGACAGCCAAACGGACTTGGATATGGGCATCTACATCTGCTATATGATTTGCCTGAGAAGCTGGACAGGACAAAAAAAAAAAAAAAAAAAAAATTAAAAGGCACACCTTTTTAATCTGGCTTTTTACTGAACATTTTACAATTTTCTTGGGTTCTTAATTTTTATTCTGTTATTTTTCAGTTAATTTAATGATATTAGTACTACTATATTCTTTGTATTTTATGTTGTTATTTTTTCTTAATTTATTATTTATATTCTATCTTATTGTTATGTACACTACCGTTCAAAAGTTTGGGGTCACATTAAAATGTCCTTATTTTTGAAGGAAAAGCACTGTACTTTTCAATGAAGATAACTTTAAACTAGTCTTAGTGTTAAAGAAATACACTCTATACATTGCTAATGTGGTAAATGACTATTCTAGCTGCAAATGTCTGGTTTTTGGTGCAATATCTACATAGGTGTATAGAGGCCCATTCCCAGCAACTATCACTCCAGTGTTCTAATGGTACAATGTGTTTGCTCATTGGCTCAGAAGGCTAATTGATGATTAGAAAACCCTTGTGCAATCATGTTCGCACATCTGAAAACCGTTTAGCTTGTTACAGAAGCTACAAAACTGACCTTCCTTTGAGCAGATTGAGTTTCTGGAGCATCACATTTGTGGGGTCAATTAAACGCTCAAAATGGCCAGAAAAAGAGAACTTTCATCTGAAACTCGACAGTCTATTCTTGTTCTTAGAAATGAAGGCTATTCCACAAAATTGTTTGCGTGACCCCAAACTTTTGAACGGTAGTGTATATTTAAAACATTTTATCATTTTTATTAATTTTAGAAGAAGTTACATTTTAGGTATGCCTCTCATTAGGTATGCCTCCCACAATCCCCCCCTCTGTCTTTCTATCCCCTCCTGCTCCGGCCCGGCTGCACCAAATGATAATATATATACATTTAATAAAGTCAATTACAAATAAGTAATTGTAAAGTAAATCTGAACAGCTGATATGAGCATCTACATCAGACCTGGGAATTCTGCGGCCCGCGGGCCGCATCCGGCCCTTTGTGCGTCCCTGTCCGGCCCGCGTGAGGCCAATTATAAATTACAAAATACATTTTAAAAAGTATCTATGTCGAGTGTGCAATACAACGGTGCTGCTTTTGTTTTGAAAATCGTTATTTGTATTACTTCCGTGTGGACGTATGCTCGTGCGTGATTGTGAGTGAATGTGAACAGCTGCAATCATTAATTACAAAATAAAGTTGAAAAAACATCTATGTCGTGCGCGCAATACAACTGTGCTGCTTTTATTTTGAAAATTATTATTTATGGGCGTGTGTCAGTGTGTAACCTGCGAGTGAAGGTGCACATGCAGCGACAAGTGATGCACGGTTTACACCCGAGACGCTAAAAAGAGAAAAGTTGATGAGGAATGGCGTGTTTCCAACAAGACATGGACTGCCAAGCAACGTTCCCTCTAAGGTGCGTGCCTGCGCAATTGCGCACTGCTCAAGCGTCTGCTGCGCGCAGCAAATATATGCCGCGCACCAAATCAAATCCCATCTGAATTCTAAACAAAATAAACATATTTATTCTATGTAATTTTGCAATGCAACTTTGAGTGACAGTGACAACAAGCGGCCCTAACGGTGTTCGTCAACACCGTTCAATTGAACACCGTTCAATTATTGTAACGTCTATCGAGATGCTTCGAGGCCAGGAATTATATCGATCACTTTATTGAGCAAAACTGTTTATATTCGGCCATAACCACACCAAAAACATAAGTAAAACACTTCTATCTCGAAAAACTAGTCATTTTCTGCCGTACAAACCAGGCCAAAACCAACTTGTCATCTGTCACCAACACGCATAGCACTAAGCCACTGGTGCGTTTATGGCCACACAAAAAGTCGGACAACTCAAACATCACACAAAGTTACGCTATGACTCCTCAGTCATACGTGTGATTATTTTATTGTCATTTATTATTAATGTTAATTTATTTATATTGGTCATGGAATGCTGTTACATACACTATGTTGAAGCATTACTATTATTATTAATTATTATTATTATTTATCTTACGGTATATATCAAAAATAATATTGAGCAAAATTTAATTGAAATATTGTCGATGTGGACCTCCAGCAGTGCTCGGGTTGCTCATGCGGCCCCCGGTAAAAATTAATTGCCCACCCCTGATCTACATCAACTATATGATTTGCCTGAGAAGCTGGACAGGACAAAAATTTGAAAAAAAAAAAAAAAAAAAAAGAAAAAGGAAGAAGAAAAAAAAAAGTTAAAAAGCACACCTTTTGAAATTGGCTTTTTACTGAACATTTTACAATTTTCTTGGGTTCTTAATTCTTATTCTGTTATTTTCCAGTTAATTTAATGCTATTAGTACCACTATATTCTTTCTATTTTATGTTGTTATTTCTTTCTTAATGTATTACTTATATTCTATCTTATTGTTATGTTCATTTAAAACATTTTATCATTTTTATTACTTTTACAAGAAGTTACATTTTAGGTATGCCTCTCATTTCCCCACAATCCTCAGTGCCATTCCATATCCGGTTACTGCCAACGACAGTTTGTGTTTTTGTTTTTTTCCCCCCCTTTTAAACTGGTGTAAAGCACTTTGTGTTGCAACTTGCCTGCATGAAAAGTTCTATATAAATAAAGTTTTGATTGATTAATCGATATAAAACCTGACAAAGAACTGAAGGGAAAACACCAGCTTTGCTCTCCTGGTAAGTCAGGAGGTTAATGTCCACTTCCAGAGTGTGACAGGAGGAGTGCTGGCGTACCACCGTGACCCCAGAAAGGGTCTATTAGGGCTTTAGGATGGGTCGGTCTGGTCTACATGCTCCCTTTCATCTCAACATCAATTACAGCAGCAGCAGCCTCCTATAGCGGCTCGGCTATGTCGCCATCACCGCAGGGGTAATTTGCGCCTATATAGACTTCCAATTCCTTTTCTTCCCAGCCAGTCCTCACTGGTCCATGTTGAATTTTCCATTATAGCCTGCGGCTGCACCGCCACCGTGTTGGGGATTGAGAACAATCCCAGCGATCAGACGGGAGATATTGACGGACCGTACAGGTCCCGCCTTTTATCAGCTGTACATGGTTTGTTTTGGAGTTGACACATTTTTTGGGGAAAATGTGCTTCTACAGCAACGAAGGAAATGGCTGCAAGATAGTAATGCTGGAGAGCTCATCTCATATGGATGATCTTTGATTGTCCTTTTGGCAATGAGGCATGTTAAAAACAACACTTTATATGAATAACTTCTGTGTCAGAAGTCCTTGAGGAAAGAATCAATCAATCAATCAATCAATGTTTATTTATATATCCCTAAATCACAAAAGTCTCAAAGGGCTGCACAAGCCACAACGACATCCTCGGCACAGAGCCCACACAAGGGACGTCGATGTGAATGACTATGAGAAACCTCGGAGAGGACCGCATATGTGGGTAACCCCCCCTCTAAGTACAGTCCCTAGTGGATCCACATAACAGTGAGAGTCCAGTCCATAGTGGGGCCAGCAGGAGACCTTCCCGAGCAGAGACAGGTCAGTAGCGCAGAGACGTCCCCAACCGATGCACAGGCGAGCGGTCCACCCCGGGTCCCAACTCTGGACAGCCGGCACCTCATCCATGGTCACCGGAACCGGAATAACCCGGCGAGGGGGCAAAGGAGAAATGAAAACGGCAGATCAACTGGTCTAAAAAAAAAAAAAAAAAAAAAAAAAAAAAAAAGTTAGTAACTGAGTTACTTTTGAAATAAAGTAACCAGTAACTGTAACTTGTTACTGGTTTTCAGTAACTAACCCAACACTGCATCTAACACAATTTCCCCACTCATATGGAAACGGGGTTTGTAGTACCAGCGTTGACTAACAAGATATTTTCTCGGAATTCTGCCATGTTGCTTGTAGTTGTAGTTGTTCATAGCGCTGGCCGTAGTTCTGGGGCCGTACTTATCAAGCTTCTTAGAGTGCCATTTTACACTTAAGTCCTGAGAATTTGCGAAATTTAGTCCTACTCTCAAACTTAAGAATAAAAGCTTTTTATCAACGTTCTTAAGTCTAAGAATCACTCCTACTCTCCACGATATTTAAGAGACCTTCAGAGGTGTCTTAAGTGGTTAGGAGTTGCCAGCAGGGGATGGCACTGAGGCGAGAGAGACGTGCGCGAACGTTCAGGGAACGGAACAATGTTGTTGTTTTTTTTTGATGACGAGCAGCTGATCAAACGGTATCGTTTAGACAGAGCGGATATTATTTTTGTCACAGATTTAATACTTTTCGATTCCTTGTTGATTTCTGCATGTGTCTGCAGTGGGCTAGTATATATAGAGCCACCCACACCAGTTTCAAATTAGTTGCCTAATTAATGAATTGGAAAGAAAATGTTATGAGAGTAGCGTATGTGTGTGGCCGTGAGGTGAGTGACGTCAGTGAGTGTGTGGGCGATAGAACAGAGTTTTGAGTTTGAGTTTGAGTTTTGAGTTTATTTCGAACATGCAAGCATACAACATGATACATCACAATTTCCAGTTTCTTTTCAACATGTTCGAAAAGGAGTAGGAAGAAGCAGAGCTTATTTAATCCTACCCCCTTTCTTTACATAACAGTTGCAAAACTTTTTGTTCACTTCCTGTTCACAATTTTTTCACAATAAACTCCATAAGTAATCACAATAAAAAATAAATAAATAAATAATAGTAAGAATTTAATAATAATAATAATTGGTGAAGTAAGTCATATTTCATATGATGAGATAAGTAAGATTACTTTAAGAATGAATGAATGGATGGATGAAATAAATTGAGAATGTTTGTCATGGTTCTTCTTCTTTGTACTTTGTAAACACTTTAAGTTTGAAGAGTTTCTTGAAGTGGATCATATTAGTACATTGTTTGATTGCTTTGCTTAATCCATTCCATAATTTAATTCCACATACTGATATACTGAAGGTCTTAAGTGTTGTACGTGCAAACAAATGTTTTAAATTATATTTTTTTCTAAGATTATATTCCTCCTCTTTTTTTGAGAAGAATTGTTGTATATTCTTGGCTAGCAGGTTATAGTTTGCTTTGTGCATAATTTTAGCTGTTTGCAAATTCACTATGTCGTGGAATTTCAGTATTTTTGATTGAATAAATAAAGGGTTTGTATGCTCTCTATATCCAACATTATGTATTATTCTAACTGATCTTTTTTGTAACACCGTTAATGAATGAAGTGTACTTTTGTAATTATTTCCCCATATATACATACTGGATCCAAGATGGCGGCGCGTGTACACGCAGCGACCACTCTCTCTCCTGATAATGCGGTGTTTTCTTGTTTTACGTGTGTTTTTTCGTCTCGTGTGTGTAAGTGTTCGTCGCGTTTATCTGCCCCACGGCAAACATACAGCCGTGAGGGACTGCTCGCCATAGGCAGCACCGGAGTTAAGGACTTAAACCCGGCGGACGTCGAGGTGCTACGAAGCCTCGGATTACTCCGGCGGCCCACCACAACACCGACCCCCACAGCTGCTCCGTGCCCGCAGAGGAGGCGCCGCAAGCGGTGTGCGAGAAGGCGGAAGCGCGGCAAGCGCGGAGGTATCCGAGCCAGGCTAGCGGCTAGCCCAAACAAGCCGGCTATTCCATCCATCCTCCTAGCCAACGTACGCTCCCTGGACAACAAACGGGACCACATACAGCTCATCCGATCCACACAGAAGACGGTGAGAGAGTGTTGTGCTTTTGTGTTCACTGAAACGTGGCTCCACGACGGCATCCCGGACTCCGCCATCCAGCTCGACCAGCTAACATGCTATCGGGCAGACAGGGCCCTCACTGCAGGAGGTAAGACCCGCGGTGGCGGGGTCTGTGTTTACATCAGTGATGCATGGTGTAAGGACACTGTTGTTACACAGAAGCACTGCTCAGCCCTGGTGGAGTTCATGTTTTTAAAGTGTCGGCCTTTCCACCTACCGAGGGAGTTTACAGCCATTCTACTAGCTGCTGTTTATATTCCCCCCTGCTCTAACAACAAGGACAGAGACAGGGCACTATCTGAACTGAACTGTGCCATCACCGAACACCAGACAGCCCATCCAGACGGCTTCCTCATCGTGGCTGGTGATTTCAACCAGGCTAACCTCAAGTCAGTGTGTCCACAGCTACATCAACACATTGACTTTCCTACAAGAGGTAATAACACACTGGACATGGTCTTCACCACTCAGAGAGGAGCTTACAAGGCGTCACCCCTCCCCCACCTGGGTGCTTCTGACCACCTCACTGTCATGCTAATGCCAGCATACAGGCCGAGGGCTAAAGTCACCAGACCAGTTCAGAAGCAAGTGAGGGTGTGGCCAGTGGATGCCTCCTCTGCTCTGCAGGACTGTTTTGACACCACAGACTGGGACATTTTCAAGCAGGCAGCCACCTACAACCACCACATCGACATACAGGAATATACAGAGACTGTCACTGCATACATCACTAAATGCATCGATGATGTCACAGAGACCAGGACCATCACGGTACGGGAAAATCAGAAACCATGGCTGACGGGGGAAGTCCATAGGTTGCTGAGAGCCCGGAACGCTGCCTTCAGAGCAGGAGATGAGGCTGGCCTGAGAACAGCCAGGGCCAACCTGAACCGTGGCATCAGAGATGCTAAGAGGCAGTACGGCAGCAGGATAGCCCACCGCTTCAGTGACAGCAGAGACACCAGGAGCCTGTGGCGGGGGATCCAGACCATCACGGACTATAAACCCCGACCACAGACCTGTGACAGTGACACCGCTCTGCTGAACAGCCTGAACGAGTTCTTTGGACGCTTTGAGGCAAACAACAGCACGCCTGCACGGAAGACTCCACCCCCTCCGGATGACCAGGTGCTGTCCCTGTCTTCGGCCAGCGTGAGGCGTTCCCTCTCCAGAGTCAACGCACGCAAAGCTGGAGGCCCGGACAACATACCTGGTCGTGTGCTGAGAGACTGTGCAGCGGAGCTCACAGATGTCTTCACGGACATCTTCAACACCTCCCTGAGCCAAGCTGCTGTTCCCACGTGCCTCAAAGCCACCACCATCATCCCGGTTCCCAAGAAGGCTTCCCCATCCAGCTACAACGATTACCGTCCCGTTGCACTGACGCCCATCATCACGAAGTGCTTCGAACGGCTAGTCTTGCAGCACATCAAGTCCATCCTCCCCCCCACCCTGGACCCCTACCAGTTTGCATATCGGGCCAACAGATCGACCGATGATGCAATCTCCACAGCCCTCCACTCAGCTCTCACCCACCTGGACACTAAAGACTCCTACGCCAGGATGCTGTTCATAGACTTCAGTTCAGCATTTAACACCATCATCCCACAGCAGCTGATTCACAAACTGGACCGGCTGGGGCTGAACACGTCGCTGTGCAACTGGCTGCTGGACTTCCTGACTGGGAGACCACAGGCAGTCCGGGTCGGCAGGTACACATCCAGCACCATCATCATGAACACAGGGGCCCCTCAAGGATGTGTGCTGAGCCCCCTTCTCTTCACCCTGCTGACCCACGACTGCACGCCGAAGCACAGCACCAACCTCTTCGTCAAGTTTGCGGACGACACAACTGTGGTAGGTCTCATCCACAATAACGATGAGACCGGCTACAGAGACGAGGTGAGCCAACTGGCCACATGGTGCGGTGACAACAATCTCTCTCTCAATGTAGAGAAAACAAGGGAGATTGTTGTGGACTTCAGGAGAGCGCACACCCAGCACCCTCCTCTGACCATCAACGGTGCGGTGGTGGAGAGAGTGAGCAGCACCAAATACCTGGGTGTGCACATCACAGATGACCTCTCCTGGAAAACCAACACTGCATCACTGGCCAAGAGGGCTCAACAGCGCCTCTACTTCCTCCGCAAACTGCGAAGAGCAAAAGCCTCAGCCTCCATCATGCACTCCTTCTACCGGGGCGTCATTGAGAGCATCCTGACCAGCTGCATAACTGTGTGGTACGGAGGCTGCACGGCGTCCTGCCGCAGGACGCTGCAGCGCACAGTTAGGGCAGCTGAGAAGATCGTCGGTGCCCCCCTCCCCTCCCTCCAGGACATTTACAACACACGCCTGTCACGCAAAGCACTCCGCGTGGCAGGCGACATCACACACCCCTCACACGGCTTCTTCAGACTGCTGCCATCCGGCAGACGACTGAGAAGCCTCCGAGCTCGAAGCTGTAGGCTGAGAGACAGCTTCATCCATCAGGCTGTCAGGAAGCTGAACTCTCTCCCGGCCCCCCCCCCCCTTCTCACTCTGCCCTGCAATCTGATCTGAACTGTGAACTGAGACACTACACCCCCCCCCCCCCCACTCACCCACACACACACACACACACACACACACACACACACACACACACACACACACACACACACACACACACACACACACACACACACACACACACACACACACACACACACCATCTATCACTTAGCCACTTTACTCCGGACTCAAAATGCTGCTAACTGTTTTAACTGTTTACACTGTTTACATTGCACTTTGCACTCCCATCTAAATACTTGAATACTTACGTTGCAATACTGTATATACAATAGATAGATATTATAGATATTCTGGTAATATCTTCTTCCCCTGTATATTTTTCCCCCCCCTCATGCGACTGTTTAAATTGTTGTCTTTTTTATTCTTCTTTTACACTTTATATTTATAGACACCGTGGTTGTGAGAGGAACGTAATTTCGTCCACCTGTATGTCCTGTACAAACAGTTGTTTGACAATAAAGCTGACTTTGACTTTGACTTTGACTATATTCCTACACAGTAGCTCAGATATGGTAACACTAGTGAGCAGTAGAGAATATGAAGGGATTTGTGGTCTAGAACATGTTTTGCTTTATTCATTATTGACGTGTTTCTTGCAACTTTATGTTGTGTATTTTTTACGTGGGATTTCCAGTTCAATTTATCATCAATCATTATACCTAGAAATTTGGTTTCGTTTACTCTTTCAATTTCTATTCCGTCTATTTGTATTTGTGTTTGACTTTCTCTTCTACTGTTACCAAATAGCATTATTTTAGTTTTACTGAGATTCAACGATAGTCTGTTTTTGTCAAACCATCTTTTTAATTTGTTAATTTCTTCTGTTATTATTTGTATTATCTCCTGCGTGTTCTCTCCTGAACAAAACGCTGTTGTGTCATCCGCAAATAATACTAACTTTAAATCTTTTGTAACTTTACAAATGTCATTTATATAGAGATTGAATAATTTAGGTCCTAATATTGATCCCTGAGGTACACCACAGGATATATTTAGCGTTGTAGACGTGTGTTCGCCTAGCTTCACGTATTGTTTCCTGTTCGTTAGATAACTTCTTATCCAGTTTAAGACTAACCCTCTGATGCCATATCGTTCTAGTTTTTTGATTAAAATATTGTGATTAATTGTGTCAAATGCTTTAGTTAGATCCATAAAAACCGCTGCCGCACATTTTTTTACTATCTATTGCATTGGTAATTTCTTCTGTAATTTCAATTAAAGCCATTGAAGTTGAAACATTAGCTCTGTATCCATATTGGTTCTCTTCGAGTATTCTATTTTTATTTATGAAACTTTCTAATCTGTTATAAGAGAGGGAGCGGTAGCGTGAGTGCCGGCGGGGACTAGTTTGTTTTGTATTATTTTGTAGTTTATTGTCAAAATATACACTCCCATTGTCCACTTAAATATTTCCAAGATATTTCTTTATTCTTAGACAAAGGATTCCCTTCCGTGATTGGTCATTTCTATGGACACAGAAATGACGTCACCTAAAATTGCGTTTACGGCACATAGTAATGTCGTAATTCAGCTCTGAGTGTGACACTTAAGATTCAGTCGTACACTTCGCTGAAAGTGTGAGTAAGACGCTTGATAACTAACTTTTAAGTGCAGCTTTCAGCGAAGAATTTATTTACTCTTAAGTCAACTCTTAGCAGACTTCTTAGGAGTCATTCTAAGAAGCTTGATAAGTACGGCCCCTGGTGTCTAAGGTGACGCACCTGGATGCGTAACCAAGGCAACCAGCCCATCGCCGCATCCTGCGCATGGCATATTTCTCCTCCGCAGTTGTGGAAAATGGGGCTGTTTTGATGGTAAAGCAGCTTTGAGCAGCTGTTTGTGCTGCGGAGCGTCTGTGCGCAAGTCGGAGCTACGAGCGCGGGAATTACTCATCCTAATTTGCATTTTATATGAAGAAGGAAGGAGGGTTGCACCGTAGAGAAAACACTAAATTCCGTCTTTGAACGGCTCTTCCACTTAATTAGCCTCCGTGATTCAGGCAACAGATAGCCATGAAACCATCCCTCTTTTTTATTATTAGCAATAGTTTTTGATGGGATTTAATTAAAAAAGCCTCAGTCGGAGCTCGGCCAGGTTCGCTTCACCAAATTTAGAAGAGTTTTAATGGCAGCAGTGGTGAAATTAATTGAAAACATAGGCCTTAATCAAGAACACTGGCGCGGTGTTGGAAATGGTCTTTGATGAAGAAATGAAGTGTAGTTAAACAAATCACCAGGTATTCATTAGGGCGCCAGGCAGACACGGGGAGACGTCACCGTGGCTTTGCATGATGAACTCATGTCAATTAATCAAAGTGTTATTTGCCAGCTCCTGTAGCTTTTTAAAAAGCTATTAAAATCATACAAATTGAATACATGTGAAGCTTCGGAAAACTGTGTTTGAGTCAAAATAAGCTACTTTAAAAGATCACTATTTATAGTGTTGACTTGGCTAATGTAAATAATTTATGGTTTATAAATAGGCTGACCATATTCTGAAATCCCAAAAAGGTGACACATATATGCACTGCAAAAAGTGAAATCTATGTAAGATGAAATATCTCAAATAAGGGTGATATTTGCTTATTTTCTGTCTTATAAGATCATTCTTCTCACTAAGCAGATTTTTATGTTAGAGTGTTTTACTTGTTTTAAGTGTTTTGGTCCTAAATGATCTCAGTAAGATATTACAGCTTGTTGCTGAGATTTGACGACCTATATCAGGGGCCACCAACGCGGTGCCCGCGGGCACCAGGTAGCCCGTAAGGACCAGGGGCCGTACTTATCAAGCTTCTTAGAATTACTCCTAAGAAGTCTGCTAAGAGTTGACTTAAGAGTAAATAAATTCTTCGCTGAAAGCTGCACTTAAAAGTTAGTTATCAAGCGTCTTACTCACACTTTCAGCGAAGTGTAGGACTGAATCTTAAGTGTCACACTCAGAGCTGAATTACGACATTACTATGTGCCGTAAACGGAATTTTAGGTGACGTCATTTCTGTGTCCATAGAAATGACCAATCACGGAAGGGAATCCGTTGTCTAAGAATAAAGAAATATCTTGGACATATTTAAGTGGACAATGGGAGTGTATATTTTGACAATAAACTACAAAATAATACAAAACAAACTAGTCCCTGCCGGCACTCACGCTACCGCTCCCTCTCTTCTCTCGCCCACACACTCACTGACGTCACTCACCTCACGGCCACACACATACGCTACTGTCATAACATTTTCTTTCCAATTCATTAATTAGGCAACTAATTTGAAACAGGTGTGGGTGGCTCTATATATACTAGCCCACTGCAGACACATGCAGAAATCAACAAGGAATCGAAAAGTATTAAATCTGTGACAAAAATAATATCCGCTCTGTCTAAACGATACCGTTTGATCAGCTGCTCGTCATAAAAAAAAAAAAAACATTGTTCCGTTCCCTGAACGTTTGCGCACGTCTCTCTCGCCTCAATGCCATCCCCTGCTGGCAACTCCTAACCACTTAAGACACCTCTGAAGGTCTCTTAAATATCGTGGAGAGTAGGAGTGATTCTTAGACTTAAAAACGTTGATAAAAAGCTTTTATTCTTAAGTTTGAGAGTAGGACTAAATTTCGCAAATTCTCAGGACTTAAGTGTAAAATGGCACTCTAAGACGCTTGATAAGTACGGCCCCAGATGAGTCGCCCGCTGGCCTGTTCTAAAAATAGCTCAAATAGCAGCACTTACCAGTGAGCTGCCTCTATTTTTTAAATTGTATTTATTTACTAACAAGCTGGTCTCGCTTTGCCCAACATTTTTAATTCTAAGAGAGACAAAACTCAAATAGAATTTGAAAATCCAAGAAAATATTTTAAAGACTTGGTCCTCTTTTGTTTAAATAAATTCATGAATTTTTTTACTTTGCTTCTTATAACTTTCAGAAAGACAATTTTAGAGAAAAAATACAACCTTAAAAATGATTTTAGGATTTTTAAACACATATACCTTTTTACCTTTTAAATTCCTTCCTCTTCTTTCCTGACAATTTAAATCGATGTTCAAATAAATTTATTTTTTTTATTGTAAAGAATAACAAATACATTTTAATTTAATTCTTCATTTTAGCTTCTGTTTTTTCGACAAAGAATATTTGTGAAATATTTCTTCAAACTTATTATGATT